>NC_044303.2:76677196-76984360 GCF_007474595.2 Lynx canadensis | reverse complement strand
CCCCGTCCCCGGCTATCCCCTGTCCCCTCTGCCGCGTTGTAATGAAGATGTGCCGTATTCTGGTTAATAACCTAAAGAGCTGACTCATTATTCTGAATTGGCAGAACTGCTTTGGCTTTGCATTCACATGGTTCCGGAGAAGGAAAACAACTGACAATTTTAAATGCCTGTGTTGATATTACTGCCCCCACTCTTGGAATACCTAGCTTTGATAGATACAGCTTTTAGGGATGGGGGGGCGGGTGGAGAGGTTGTCGTGTTTGTCCTGCATAATCACATATTTACACGAAACATATATTCATACTGTGTGCGCATTCTTTCAAAATTAGCTCCAACAAATGTGGTCCCCGCAACCCTAACCCTCCTTCTCCTCTGTTGTCCCCTGGTGTCTCCTCTTGTATACAAGACCCTCCCTTTGATGTCCACGGGAGATCTTAGCAGCAGAAAGAGGTTATTTAGAGGCAGAAAAAGGAATAAGAAAATCAAATTGAAGGTTCACATCAATTAGCTCAGAAGAAAACAAATCAAACGTGTAGTTGCATAAAATTAGTAATTCTTTAAGATCTCACTTTATAAGAAATGATTTGAGTGTGTGCTTAGGTTCGAGCAGGCACTTAGTAAGAGGCTTCTAATGAAATATTACTCTTTTAAAAGATGCATGCTTTTATCTTTCACTGCCTCTTATTCCCTAACTATCCTTTCTCTTTTTTTTTCTACTAGGCCACCGAGTGGCACTTCCTGAATGACATTTCAATAGAACTTTCCAAATACAGTGTGACAAAGAGATCAAGGCCCGCTGGGAAGATAGAGCAGATTTTTTTTTTTAAACGAAATGAATAGTTTTAATTATGTCTTTTCTGCCTACCCCGTAGCACCACCAGGCCTCCACCCCCACACCAAATCTTAAGTCAGCAAACATAAGAGCATTTGGACCCATTTCTTCTCACCTTTTTCCAACAAGCTTTAAAATCATGCAGGGCTCCAAGCAGGTGCGTTGTTCCCTGCATTTACACAGTCTGGGTCCCCTGTCCTCGGCCAGCTCTTTGCAGAGGGAGATAAGCAGATCTCCTACTGCTCAATTATGATCTTGTTTTCAGTCCTGCCCCCAGGATCTATAGCAATCTCAGCAACAGCTTGAAAAATGGTCTTGTTTGAAAACAAGAGCTGGCTTTGCTGTCCCGGATGACTGTAAACCTTCGGTTATTCAGGCTTCAGAAAGGGTCAACCCTTCATTTCCAGCCAGTCTTTTCAGTACCTTGAAAACATCCAGAAGCACTTATGTTAGCCTCAATTACACCTCTCTCAACTGGGAGCATAATTGCAAGAGAAAGTCAATTGCCTTCACGTCCACGAAGGAGCCAACTTGGAAAACCCTAAATCAAGGCATTTTGAACATTAATGCTTTTTTGGTTTGTTTCAGAGAGGGCCCTTTGGATGCAGATGGGCAAGCCGTGGTGGGTTGCTTGAAATACCGGTTTTCAAAATTAAACAACTGACACGTGAATGTGTTGTAGGTATCGCCACTAGAAAAAGCAGTCCCCTAGGAAGCTGTCTTTTGATAGTCTTTCGATGAACTTTTAGTGGAAATAAATATTTTATGAAAACAAACGCATTCAGTTAAAATTTCTTGGGCAAAACTCCAAATTCTCTCTTGTTCAAGTGTTCCTTCCAAGATTATGACAGGTCCCTCCTTTTGAGTCGATATTTATTAGTACACGCCTAATGTTACGGTGTTATGGGGTAGACGCGCTCTTTGCTTCAGAATGTTCTTGCAGTTCTATCACAAAGACTCTCTTGCTGTTCCAAACCCTTTTAGACCCTTTGACTATGCAAAACTCTGCTACTTGGAGCAAAGGCAATCGAGCTTTCTGGGCCTCATTTTCTTTTAGCTCAGAAATTCTGTTAATCTGAACTTGCCTTCAAAGGTACACTTTTTAGCAAGACCACGGAGTTACCTACCACTTGAAGCTGTCCGTAACAGCTTTTACATAGGGCACAATTTTATGAACGTAATTGATATTAGGTTTAATGGTGGATTGAAGGAACAAGACATGAATTTAACAGACAAATATTAGGGCTGTCACGGGACCACCGACCTGAATTCTTGCAGTGTAAGGAACCAGCCTGAGCAAAAGAAATGTAGAATGAAGTCAGCAAAATTTACCTGTGATGCCTGTTTGCCGCTCTGGTTTCCCCTTTATGCCTTTATTGCTGCCTCACTGTGCACCTGCTTTCTTCACCTTTGATTCCAAACACATACATACACATGCACACGCGTATGGGAGCACACACACGCACACGCGCACACACACACACTCTCTCTCTCTCTCAGTTCCAATGTCCTGTGGCCTCATGCTCTTCTCTTGGATCTTAACTGGCTCTTAATTGCAAGTAATGGAAGCTGACTCTTTTTAGTTACATAAAAAGATATTTAATTAAGGGAATGTTGAGTAGATCACAGACGTCTTGGGAGGGCTACCAAACCAGACCCAAGGCCAAACCCCATGGAAAAATGCCCAAAACCACAAGCACAGAGGCAGCTAATGAGAAACCACCTCTGCTGGTCTGCTACGCACACCGTCGCCGCCCGTTGATCCTCTGCACCAGGAACTCCATTCAACGATGGTGAAGTCACTATGGCTTCTGCTGAGGCCATGAAATCAGTTCTGTTACCTACAGCCCTGCAACGATGTTCCCCCGTGTGGCTTGCATCTGCTTTGGAGTCTGTGTGGGTCTATTTGGCCAGAGAAACCTAGGCAACATGGCTGTGACCTCTCAATCTCATGGTGCAGGAGATTGGAGAAAATCCAGTCTTCTGGGCTGTACTTGGGGGAGGCGGGATTCTCACTTTTGAAACTTTCCCAATCATAGCAAGAGTTTCCAAAGGTACGGGCCTAACAAATATTCAAACAATGATTCCTCATTCTTAATGATCCATCCATCCATCCAACTATCCATCCGTCCATTCATCCATCCATCCACCCACCCATTTATTCTTTATTTTAATAAACATTTATTAAACACTTGCTGTGGGACAGAGAAGGTACGGGGAGCTCTGAGTGCAAAGAAATAAGGTGCAGACATGACTCTCAAGTGCTCCTTATTGAATGAGGAGGAGAGATGGGCAAGCAGATGTTGGTGGCTCAGCGTGGTGTGCCCTACGGCCTAGACAAAGCACGGGCTGTGGTTGGGTATGAGGCCCATGTCTGTCCCTCCAGCTTTCCTTGAAGTGAGGTTGGGGTCCTGTGACCAGTGCTAGCCTAGGGACTGCGGGCTATGGGCTATGGGATCAGGATGCCTCTCCCTTCCTTTATTCCTTTATGTGGAGGCTGGTGACCAGGCCCACATTGGGTCTTTTGTGTAAACCATCAAAGTCTTTGGGGTATTTCCATTGTCATAGCTCACATTAGTTTTCCTAAATAAAATATAGGCCAAATGGTAAATCAGGAAATCTAGGGTTATCCAGGAGAAAGGGACTCGAAAGCGTCCTCTTTAAATAATTCAGTGTAGCTAGAGTCAGACAGATGAGTCTGGAGAGGAAATCAGAGGCCAGATCTCAGGGGACTTCAGTCTGTCTTGAGAAGAATTTTTTTTTTTCTCAAGGCTCTGGGGAGACACTGAAGAATTTTAATACCTTTTCCACCTTTCCACCTGGGAAACAACTTACCAATATCCTCTGCAGAACTCAGCTAATCTGATACACTGAAATCTGCTTTGTCTAATAAAAAAGAATCGATCTTTCAGCCTTCCTGACTTTACTAGCTCAAATATGCAACGCTTTAAGATGATGCACTTCAGTCCTTGAGGATCACGCTTGCACTGGGTGCAGAGCAACTTGTGAGAAATCCGTGGTGCCCTTCAAATCATACGTAGTCTCTCATTTATGAGTCAGCCCATGCACAGCACCAGCTTTGAGAGGGCCAAAGGTACAACACAGATAGATTTATAGACCTTTTAAAAGTGAGGCTGAAGAAGCTAGACCAATTCACAGTGGCATTCACCTGGGCTTTAAAGCATTTTATGAGGACTGTATGTTTTTCACATATAACACATGACCTACTGAGAATGAATTTTCACCCTCAGGGGAAAAGATATCAATATGAAAGCTATATTTTATTACACAAAAAAATGCATAAATACTAAATATTTGGAGTGAATGTTAGAAGAAAAGACAGAATTTGAGATACTACATTTACCATTTACCTGCAAAAAAGAAAAGCCATAGAATATCGACATTGTTTTAACCAATACATTTGATTACAAATCAATAGCTTCTGGAGATCATAGCTTCTGCCTGAGGTTTTGAATCTTCCCTTTATCACGTCTTTCTCAAACAAGTTAAAAGTCATGTACTAAACACAAGTTAGATGTCCTAGGAATTTTACATTCAGCTAGACTATCAGTAACTCAACTAAACGGGTACATTTAAATTCTGTCTATGTTCTCATTGACTTTATATAAGTGGGGATGAATTTAGGTGTCTATTTGTCAGCCATTGTTAGGTTCTGCTTGGTAACAAACAGCCCCCAAATCTTGGAACAAAGACTTACTTCTTACTCTTGTTGCAGGTTGACTCAGATTCTGTATGCCTTCGTGTTGAGCCCCGACTGAAGAAGTGGCCACCCTCTGGGACATACTGCTCATTGGCTCTGGCAAGGCCATGATCTCAGTGAGGGAGGAATGTATTCTCCTAAGAAGGGCAGCAAAAAACTGATAAACGTAATCTACCATAATGTATAAACGCATTTTTAAAATATGCACAGAAATAATAGCTTTCCTCCATGTTTTCCCTTCAGCATTAGTTCACCTACCATTATTTCTCTACTTTGGCTCCTAATTTAGGAAATTGAACTCGATCTGCATAGATACACCAAAGGGTGCTTACCTTTAACACTCGATAGACCATGTTAGGGAAGTGCTAAGATTGGTTAGTAATCTAAGTATCTTTCCTGCAAAGATTTTGGAAGGTAGCGATTATCATCAGGGGTAGGTTCATTTATGTCATCGACTAGATAGATGCAGACCAGAAAAAGGGTGGAGTGCAGTCTCTAGAGTCACAGTCTCAGGAGTCAAACTTGGCAACAACGAAAAAAATCCACCCAAACAGCCCAGCAGCACACTCAGCAAGTACTCGTACAACTGAAGCGATTGTTTTCCTCCAGCCACGTGTCCCAAAAATATTTATTGTCTGCTTTGCATCATACACCCTGCCTAGCACTGAGGATGCAGGTGTGAAAGGCATCGTCTTGGCCCTCAAGGCATTTTCAGTTTAATGAAGACGAGGAGTAAGCAGAGCAGGTGGCCTGATGGGCAGATGATGGACAGAAGTGGCTATGGAAGAATTCTGCTTAAAGAATTGTCAGGAAAAATGGGGGTAGGTTTTTGAGAGCAAATCCAAGCAAAGTGTCTCTAAGATGAGGAGTCAAAATGTTTATAAATTGAGGAAAATACATTTGTGGGGGGATTCAAGGCATCACAGTATTTCCTGCACTCGAAAGCACAGGGAGTGGGGTGTTATTGTCTAATGGGGACGCAGGTTCTGTCTGGGGTGATACGTTTTGGAGACAGGTGGTGGTGACGGTTGCACAACACCGTGAATGTATTTAACGCCACTGACCGTACAGTTAAAAATGGTGAAAACGGCAAATCTTACGTTGTATATTTTAGTACATGAAGACAATTTTTTCACAAGCATAGGGAGGGATGGTTGGTGTTGGAAAGGTAGATACCCTCTGAAACAGACCTGACGTGAAAAACGAACAGAACTTTAAATGTTCCTTGGGATGCACTGAGAGGAATTTGAGGAGCTTAATGACCACTGTTTTCTCTGTTAAAAGAGATGAGATTTCTGGGTGACCATGGAGGGACGGCAGTAGACTCTGGGCCAGGGAAGATGGGAAGGGGGAACCGAGGCAAGTCAGAGAGCAAGCCAGCTCCCTGTGAGCGAGTGGCTGCTGAGTTATCTGGGTGGTCCAGTTGATGTCAAAAAGCTTGTCTCCAGGATGATATGGTTTCCGAAGCTTCTCATCCTTACTCCCAGTGGAAAAGGAGTCTTCTAGGGCAGCAAAAAACTGGTAGAGGGAAGACAGAAATTAAGTCAAGGTTAGAGTCAAATCAGCTGGTGGGGCAAAAAGAGCTGATGGTCAAACTCATTCCTGAAAATCCTTTGTGATGACGCCATATTGGTGGCTTCCGTACTTTCTCTCAATAAGCACAAGAGTCTCTGAGATGGAAGGGGAGCAGTGTTTCTAGGGTTGAGCAAGTGAGGACATCATGGTCGTCGCCCAGCCAGGCTCAGTGAGTGGAATGGTGGGCATAAAGTTGTATCATTTTGTATGAAATTGTATTATTATTTCCTCGAGCTGTTATAGTAAATATGTGTCAATTAAATGCTTTAATAATGCATCTCCAACGGAATGCATCAAAGTTTCGTTGTTAAGAGCCCAGCATTCTCAAGAAAGCCTTTTGGGGAGAGTGGGAAGCTGTTCTATTCTGAAGAATCGGAAGGACCTAAGTCGACTCCTATTCAGCATTATTACAGCCCGCTGATCACAGTACCTGCCGTCATTTCCCAAATGGTGGCTGTTCCATGGCCTTAACCATGCATCTCAAGGGACAGCCAGGGTGAAGGAAGAGGGAAGAAGGGCAATCAGGGGGAAAAGAAGCACCTGGGAACCCAACTAAAGCTCACTCTGAATGGACAGAAAGGTGACCCTACAGAAAACAGAAGACACATTCTGTAGCATCTTCTTTATGGATGTTTCCCTCTTCGGCTAGCTGGAAGACTTCTGTTGTCATTCTTAAAATGGCCTTCCCATGCGTGTTTTTTTAGACATTTGGGGCAGAAATACTGGCTTACATGTGGTCATTTAATTACCTTTTGTAGTTTCTACAACTGAGAGTCAAGAGTAGGGAAAACTCATGGCAGGTTATCCTTGACTTGGCTTCTGATAAGATGGGTTTAGAGAATGCAGGAATTTTGAGTGCAGGTGAAAATTTAATCGAAGTAGTTAAACAGATGTAGTTCCAGGCTGAGTTGTTTGAAAAGTGTACTGATGAAGTGAACCTCCTAATACGTTATAATTGATTGCCCTTTTCAGTTCCTAAGGGGCCTCCAATTAGGTTTTATATCCAGAAAGGGACCCGTGAAAGATTAGGGAGGGGCTGAGGATCAAAGGGCACAGGAAGCTTCCCAGGAGTGAGGCAGTAGGAGGTTGTAATAGAGGAAAGAATTTCTGAGTTTAAGATCTTGGAGGTGGAACAGTTTCAAGGTAATGATGAGGTCCAAGGTGTGGCCGTGAATGTGGGTGCTAAAGGTGGGGGTAGCTGAAGGTCACTGGAGGTCACTGAAGTGTGGAGCTACGGGTTTGCAAGAGTCATCAAAATAAACGGCACCGGTGGGGTGGGGAAGGGGGTGACGGACCAAGTGTGCAAACCCTCAAGGCACGTGGCCGAAGCAGGGAAAGCCAGTGGGCGACAGCCACACGGGGAGGGAAGAGCTACCTGAGTTGGCTTCAAGAAACCAGTTGTGGAAGACAATAGCTCAGGGGCCAAGAGGTGACAATGGTTGATTTGCCTTATTTTGGAAAACCATGAAATGGGGAACTCAGAATTCCATTCAGGTTAGTAAGAGAACAGAGTATCAGAAGCAAAGGATCATATTGTTCCAGAGGTTGTTGGCAACAGAATGAAGATTCCCAAGGGAAAGATGCTGAGGTGACGATAAACAAGCAAATTAAAACTGCTGAAAACAGATGGGAGGCGGAAGGAAGCTAGGTTGACTCCATTAAGACATCTGCGACTGATGGCTTCCAGGTTGGTTGATTCAAAGTTGTCACCACTTCGTTCAAGGACCCATGTCCCTCCCATTTTTCCTCTTGCTGCACTTACTGGTTAGCTTGCCCTCAGGTTAATTCTACTTATGCGGCGCAGAGGAAAATTGTGGTAAAAGTGCCCAAATCCTCCAGGAATTTTGAGAGGCTATCCCCCGAAGAGGAAGACCAATGTCCCTTCTGGGTTGTCTGCATCAGCAAGGAAACATTGACCCAAAGCCTTCAGAGTTCTTGTGATGTCGTCATTGACTACATTTCTATTGCATGACTGGTCCTAAACCAATACCCGTCAAGGAGAATGAGGTCACCACCACTGGCATTGTAAAGTGGTTTCCCATGAATAGACTATAGAGCATATGAAAAAATGAAAGTTCTGTTAACAAAGAGGGATTGTTGAGCAGGGCGACTAATGGCATTAAACCTCCCCCACCCCCTACACAAATATTATTACAAACCAGTTACATGGATATATGTGGTCAACGGTACAAATAAAATATAATAGCAGTCTACTCCAATTTGCCATGTGCTCCTGTTGCTTAACAAAATCCCTCTTGCTAAAGCCCCCGATGATTTCCATGTTGTTAAAACTGCTGGGCACTTCCCAGTACATATATTCCTTGACTATTTTGCATTGATTTGCACGTTAATTCCTGAGATAGTTTCTTCTCTTGGCTTTCGACACATTGTGCCCTGCTTCTTTTCTTCCTCCTCAATCTCTAGTCACTCCGTATACTTTTACTTTGCTTGTTTGGTCTACACCATGTACACTTGGTCTAGCACCATTGGTTCTCAACCAGGGGTTAAGTTGGTTCACAGGGGACATTTGGTAATGCCTGGAGACATCTTGGGTTGTCATAACTGAGGGGGTGATGGTAATATCTAGTGGGTTGAGGTCAGGGATGCTGGTAAACATCCTATAATGCACAGGGCAGTGCCCCCCCCCCCCCCGCCCACCAAGAGTTATGTGGCCCCAAATGTCTGCAGACCAAAGGTTGAGAAATGTCACCCTAGAGTGAAATTCTAACAGCGTCCTGCAGGGGTTGGTTTTGGGCCTTCTTGTCTTCTCATTCTACCTCTGGCCTTAGATGATCTCAACTGTCTCCACAGTTGTCAATGCCATTTCTCTGCCAACAGATCCCCGTCTTATATTTTCAGACTAGATTTTTTCTGAGTTCCAAATCTAGATGTTTACCCGTCTAGCTGAAAGGCACATTTACATCCCTCACAGGTATCCCAAACTCCTTTCCAAAATATATTTGGCCCATCATCTTAAATGTGTTCCTCTTCCTTTCTGCTTCCTTTCGGAAGAACTCACACCATCCACACAGCTGTGCCAGCCAGAGGCCCATGAGCCATTCTCCAAGCTATCATCTCCACCTCCCATCGGTTCACATCCAGTCCTTTACTGAGTCCTGTTGGTTCTACCTTCCAAATACATCCTGATTCAGGCCATTTCCATCCATCTCTCCGCCACCACCCCGGTCCCAGCTCTGTCACCTCTTACCCGGATTCCTGGAATTGCCTTCTTACTTCTCTCCAGCCATCCATTCTAGCTTCTAATCCATTCTCTACACAGTAGCCGGGTGGACCTATAACAAATGTGGATGGGACCATGACGGACCCAGTGCACCTGGAATGAAAGCCCTAAAATCCTCAACTTGGTCTGCATCATTCCTCTCTGGTTATATTTCTTGATACCCCTATATCTGTGTAGGGCTGCTGTGACCAAGTACCACAGATCAGGTGACTTGTACAATAGAGACGTGTTATCTCATAGTTCTGGACGCTGGCATTCTGAGGTCAAGGTGTGGACAGTGTTGGTTCCTTCTGAGGCTATGGAGGGAGACTCTGCTCCAGGCCCCTCTCGCTGGCTTCTAGATGGACATCTACATGTTCTCCCTGTATGTGTGTCCATCCCCCAAATTCCTTCTGTTTATAGAGACACCAGTCATGTTGGATTAGAGATCATCCTTATGACCTCATTTTAAGTTGAATACATCTGCAAACACCCTGTTTCCAAGTAACGTCATGTTACGGGTACCAGGGATTAGGACCCCAGTCTATGGATTTCAAAGAGACACAGTTCAACCCATCACACCCCTCCTCACCCATTCAGGACTTTAGTATGTGGAAGCTGGCGAACCGTTTGGGTTCCTCAAGAGCTAAGTCACTTTGTAGCACACACCAGTGCATGATTTATATCTGCCCTTCAGAAAATAACAAACGATTCTGTGCCATGAACATTGAAGGGGGCTTTTTATTAATCCACAAAGGTTACATCTTTGAATGCCAAGGCTCTTCCAAATAAAGGTTCGTGAAGCTTGCACACTTACCTGCAATGAGGCCAAAACATACATATATAGGCTGAATGCATGTGAATTTTCTTTGCTTTTCCTGGGCATTATATATATAAATTCATTTTGTTAATACGAAAAATTTCACAGTGATCAGAAGGGTTTCTCTCTCTCTCTGTATCTATCTATCTATCTATCATCTATCTATGTCTATCTATCTATCTATCTATCTATCTATCATCTACGATAAATGTATATCATACAGGAAAACACATATATAATTGCTAATAAATATAAATGACCTAGTGCTTTCAGCATGAAAGATTTTCAATAGGTAAAGTCCATGGAAGGTGGTTTCTTTTTGGGTGCGATGAGGGGGCGTGTTGGCACATCCATGCACAGCTTTATAGATAGCAATGCCTTCATTTGGACTGGAAAAGTCAAGGAGAAAGAGTCGTACCAGTCTCTCAATAGCTTCCACTGATCCATTAAACTTAAAATAGATTCATCTCCAGAGACCGTCAACTTCCCGGACCAGCAATTACAGTGAAAGATGGCAAGCCCAAGACATCCATTTAATGGAAACCTACCGCCCAATATAGCTCCTTCTCTCAATCTACTTCTCATCCTGTGCAGGCCAGCGTCTCCTTCTTTGCTGCCAAGTGTTCCCTGCCAACTTGTTCTTGCCTTCAAAGGCAGAGAAGAGTGAATTTCTGAACTTTGCAAGTTGCCCATCTGGATGCGAGGCAAACTTAAGATACCTTGAAATGTTTTAAACACCTTTAAAAAAAAAATAAATGAACCCAGGAAAATAAAATACGGTTTCGGCGACATGTACCAAGTATGACTGACCCATGGACAGTTAGCTTGAAGGGACTGTGCCATGCTTAGACCAAATAAGCTTCAATTTATTCAAGGGATCAAAGCAAAGAAATGAATGTGTGTGTGTGTATATATATATATACATACATTAATAGTTTGTTTTATGAGAAGTTTATTCTGACGCGAAATCCACCCGATTTGTCAAGAGGAGTTAAGGTTGGATTCCTGCTTAAGTGCTGGACTTTAGAAAGACTTTTGTACATTACACAGAGAATGACGAGCATAGCATATATTCATTCACCCGTAAAACTCATTTATTGAGAGCTTCTTATAGAGCAAGATATATGACGTGCTTCCAAAGAGTCCGGGAATGTAGGAATTGAGGTGGTAATTCAGAGATAATCAGATACTAACCCCCTCCCTGAAGAAATTGAGATCTGGAGAGAAGATATTTATTTCTCAGTTAGGCTGTGTTAAAGTAGTTACGAAAAGCATACTCTTTTTTTTTTTTTTCTCCTGGAAAAATTCTACCAAGTGCCTAATCTAGGTGGTAGCAATCAATGTCTGGGGGAATCTGGCCACTCTTCAAAGCCTTTCAGGGTTGTGTGCGTTTTCCCTGGACTGTGGGGTGCTACGCCCTCTGGAACTTGTCACTTTGTTATTTTGCAGGACAGAGCTCAAGACCCATCGTGTAAGGCTAGTGTTCTCAGATGTGCGTGTGTGGATTGAGACTCTCTGCTTGCTATAAAAAGGGCAGGTGGGTGTTGGTTCAAAGTATTTTTTTTTTTCTATTCAGAGGCTTTGTGAAAGTTTGAGATGTTCTAGAGTTATGTATCTGTATGTGAATATTGCAATTAAATGTAGCAGGTGATTATAAAGAATTTTACCTTAAATAATAATGAAAAATGCCTGACGGTCAAATCGCAGATGAAACAAAATGCTGACTTTTCTTCTCGACTTGTGATTCTCTTTTCTCTTCCAATTCCTCATTTACATGCCAGGTTCTATATTGTTTTCCACTAATGTGTGTTTGATGATTATGTATATTTTGTTAGGGTGACAAAGTAATATTTACAGCTTTCCACAACCTATTTGACTGTTTCTTACCAATTTCTGCTGTGTAATCGCTTCCTCACACCTCTTGTTGGTTAATCAGAATCTGTCTAGATGGGCTCGCTGTATTGCTACAAAGCTCTTTAATCGTTATATTGAATGAACGCGATTATACCCCCGTGCGCTGGAATCTTCATCAAGGTGTTTGTACCCACCGCTTCCATTGCTACCTTAGGGTCATCTCGTTGAAAACCATTCAAGAGAGAGATTTCCAAGTTATGAACCTGTTAGTATTATTGCCGTTGGCAGGATGTGGAAAAGCAACACCTAAAAGGTTTTGAGTGCTTCCTGCGTGCCACAAACAGTTCTCAGTCTTTCTGATGTTTCTGCTCAGTTGGCCTTCGCATCAGTCCTTTGACATGGGTGCCATCATTATCCCCCATTTCCAAATGGGGAGACTGAGGCAGGGAGAGGGAGAATAATTTCCCCAAGCTGGTGAATATATGGCATTGTTAGTTAGGAGCGTGAGGTCTGACTCCAGGGCCTGTCTGTGCTCCAAACCGCTACGTGCACGAATGACATATTCAACTTAAAATGAAATTAAAAAAAAAAAAAAATTTTTTAACATTTATTCATTTTTAAGAGACAGAGAGAGACAGAGCACGAGTGGGGAAGGGGCAAAGAGAGAGGGAGACAGAATTTGAAGCAGGCTCCAGCCTCTGAGCTGTCAGCACAGAGCCGGACGCAGGGCTCGAACCCACGAACCGCAAGATCATGGCCTGAGCTGAAGTCGGACGCTTAACCGACTGAGCCACCCAGGCGCCCCCAGCTTACAATGAATTTTTAAATAAAATTGCGCTTCAATAAAATTTTTACCATTTTCTTAGACAAGCCATTTACATTCCGTTATACCTGGATGGAATATGTGATCAGGAAAAAAAGAAAAATCAGTTTCATATTCTGCTGCTAAGTGTCCAGACCCAGTAAAGAGTTAACACAAAAAGTTGGTGATGTTGCTAAGGGCGTTGTCCTGCTCAGGAGATACCAAGAGCCAATTCTTCGTTCTCAGAGCAACTGATAAGCTGTAGAATGATAAGCTGTTAGGCGTATCCCAGTGCTTTAAAATATTGGTTTTTGTTTATGTTTTTGTTTTTCCTTAAATCAAGATTCAAACGTATCACCTTGCAGATTGTAGCCTCACTGGTCGTCTGTCACATCCCAAGGTAGGTTTATAACCACTCACGAGGACATCAGTGTCTTTTTTTCTCTTGGTTATGAATGTGAGCCTTCAAGGATTATTGAATGGGAACAAAGGAAGGACAGTTTTCACCCGGGGTGGGTAGGTAGGGTTATTCCCATTAGTTGGGGCGGTTTCCAAAGAACATTTCACCCTCAGACTCCTACTGTCAGTGACTTATTTGTGTGATAATTCCTGCGTGCTTCAGGGAGTGACCAGGGTCCTTCCAACAGCGTGTGCTCACCTGTTACCGATCAGTGTGGCAAATAATCTGGTTCACCGTGCACACGAAACTGGTTATCTGTCGGTTTTATTGCCATCACGATAACCTGCAAAAAGAGAGGCTCGAATCATGATTCTTCTAGAAGCAACCACTAAATATTTGTTATTACTGATCCATGAACGGGATTTTCTCACTGCTTCCTTTACTCCATGGGGCTAACGGGCGCAAGGCCCGGTGGTCTTAGAGGCTCACACGCTCTCTCAAGGGGGCCTGCGGCCAGCCAGGGGTCTTGCGGAGTTCGTCTTCTGTTCATCTTTTAAAGGATTCTTGCTATCAGCCAAGTGCTGGGCTCTGGGCCTGGGAGGGGACATAAAACAAGAAATGAGACACAATCCTGGCAGCACAGAATGTGTATACAGAGCGGTCAAGAGTTTGCCTGGGTCTTGGACTGGAGAAACCTCATTATGGGAGCTGTCAGCCCTCAGGTTGCCAACGTGAGGGAAATTCACGTTTACTGCACAACATACGTTGTAACAGTTCACGATCGCGCCATAGCCCAGTGTGCCACGTGCTTCGTGGCTTAACCAACAGAAATTTATTTTCCCACAGCTGTGGAGGCTGGAAGTCCCAGATCAAGGTGTCGGCAGGCTTCTTTCTTCTGTGGTTTCTCTCCCTGGCTTGTAGGTGGCCGTCTTCTCCCTGTGTCTTCCCGTGGCCTTCCCTCTGTGTGTGTCTGTGCCCTAATCCCTTCTTATAAGGACACCAGTGAGATTGAATTATGACCTCCTTTTTCGCTTAATTGCCTCGGTAAAGGCTATTATCTCCAAATATAGCCACATTCTGAACTACTGGGGTTAACCTTTCAACATATGAATTTTCAGGGGACACAATTCAACCCATAAACTATGCCAAATACTCTACATACATCATTATCTCATTTACTCCTTATAAAACCCTCCCAGGGGAAATGATATCATTGCTATTTGCAGATAAACGAATCAGGGAGATAGAACAGAAAGGTACCACGATCTGGGGCTTTCTAACGGGGTCCACCCTTCCATGCAGGCTACCTGACCTTGGCCAAGGTTGCTTTCACTCTGAGCTTTATAACAAGAAAAAGGATGAGTTTTGGTGAAGGATCAGTCTGCTATATATAGTCAGACAATGCGTCTTGTCTGTAGCGCGAAAAAGAAAGTTAAAGTCTCAATTAATCAAGAGATCCTTAATGTTTTATGTTCCTGGATGAATACTTGACTGTTTCGCGCATCCGAAATATTTTACTGGACAAATACTGAGACCCTTTTAAAAGGTATGTTATCAGTAAAAAGCCTTCCTGAAATTCAGTAACTTATCAACACAAGGTCCCTCCTCCCCCTCTCATACTGATTATCATGAGGTCACCTCTCCCTTATCCGTGTCCTGAGACAAATCCTTCCTGGATGAACAAAAGCAACTATTTCTTGGAAGGAAT
This sequence comes from Lynx canadensis, assembly GCF_007474595.2. NCBI lineage: Eukaryota > Metazoa > Chordata > Mammalia > Carnivora > Felidae > Lynx > Lynx canadensis. The sequence continues at coordinate 76,969,428 of NC_044303.2, read as the reverse complement.
GAAAGAAATCTTGAGATTTTGATGAGTTAATAGTCTGGGGACTGATGACCCTCTCCCCTCTCCCCTCGCTGGTTTTCTAACATATTGTCTTTCTCCACTTCGTTTATTTATTTATTTTAATGGTTACGTTACTTTAAACTCCAGGTATTGACTTATTATGCCACACAATTCTACCTCTTTAGGATTGTTGTACTGACTACATCAGATGACGTGTGGAGAGCAAATGGCCTGGGACCTTGTCCATGTTTTGAGTACAAATGACGGTGGGTCAGCGGCCAGTGTCCTGGGATACAGTCTCTTCACTTCCTCTTGAGAATCCTTGTTTCTCAGAACTCAGAGCTTTATTTGCTGCTGTCGGTCAGGTTCTGTTATGATTTCTGAAACAATGAGCGTTTTTTTAATGTGATTATCCCTTTTCCTCATAAATATTAGACTGAGGGGCGCCTGGATGGCTCAGTCGGCTAAGCTTCCTACTTCGGCTCAGGTCATGATCTCGCAGTTTGTGGGTTCAAGCTCCGCGTTGGGTTCTGCGCTGACGGCTCGGAGCCCGGAGCCTGCTTCGGATTCTGTGTCTCCCTCTCTCTCTGCCCCTTCCCTCACTCATGCTCTGATTCTCTCTGTCTCAAAAATAAATACCCATTAAAATAAATAAATAAATATTAGACTGACAGGTATTAAGATTCATAACAAGGCACAGTATTCTATGAGTGTTTAAACTTCTGATTCAGATAAGGTACACGAGACCAATTCCCTCCTGTAAGAAATGGGTGGCTACCTTGTACATAGGGTGGGATTACTTTCGTTTTCTCTCTGCCTGATGAAAAAGCATTTATTGTATTTATGTGTAAGCACCTTTCTTGAAATTAAAACTCTCAGTGATGGCCTCTGGGAATTAAATTTTCCATATTCTCAAGCAGATCCTTCCCCATGGCCGGCTAAGGCCCACTGGGCTCATTAGCTGCCTTTTTGCAGGCAGCAGAGAATAAGGGCGTGGGACGACAGCCGGTCTCCAGAAGGAAGGCACCGTCTCCTCCTGGGTGGTGGCCACAAGTTCTGGCAAGCACGCAAAGGAGCCTGAACGGGAGTCACCTTTTCGGAACGTATTTTAGCTTCCTCCTTTATGTTTCCCTCTAAACAGGTAAAAAGGCCAGTCTCCCCTTGGCTGCTGGCCCCAGCGGTCAATCTGGATAAGAGACAGGGTCTTGGGTGACCTTCCAAGCCTTAGGCGTAAGTCGGAGGTCAGAGGTCAGGTGGGGTTAGAAATGTCCCCTACAGGGAATGTTCCAGGTCACCTTTCCTTCCACAGGCTCTAGGTTGGCTTTTGTTTGCCTTGAGGACTTCGGGACCTTTGTTTCAGTTGCGCAGGGCCCTCGGGGCTGGTGTCTGGCCCTGTGATTTGTGGGGTAGGCTCCGAATTTAGAATTTACATTGGTTCCACCTAGTTTCCATTCATTCAGTGCAGCGTGGCATTGGAGCCCTGCTCTTGCCTGTGTCTGAGCACTGACCGAGAGCTAACAGGACTAATACGGTGCCCGTGGCAGGCCTGGCATTGTTCCGAGAACTTCACCATACCAACGTATGGATGGAAACCTCCACCTCTCCGGTTTTTCAGGGTCTTCAAGTATTATGGCAATCAGCAATCAGTATTTTAGAATCAACCAAGCTGGGGGCACCTGGGTGGCGGTTGAGCGTCTGACTTTGGCTCAGGTCACAGTCTCACAGTTCGTGAGTTCGAGCCCCATGTCAGTCTCTGAGCTGACGGCTCAGAGCCTGGAGCCTGCTTGGGATTCTGTGTCTCCCTCTCTCTCTGCCCCTCCCCCAATCAAACTCTGTCTCTCTCTCTGTCTCAAAAATAAATAAACATTAAAAAAAAAAAACCAACCAAGCTGGGCAGAGGGCTTGCATTGTGCAAAGCAGGAGTGCAAAGAGGGGACGTCTGAGTCACTTTCTGAGTATTTAGTCTAAGGAAGCTTGATACGATGAGTTTGCAGGTAACTATTGCACAAGGCAGGTGGACTTTGACAAGTGTCATGAGGGAATCACAAAGTGCTGTGGGTGGGGCGGAAGGTTCAAAGACAAGGGACTTGCATTGGGATGTGACACGGTAGCACAGAGGAGGCAACAGGGGCAGCAGAGCTTTGGGACGGCAGAGATTTCAAAAGGCGGGGATGGAAGGGGCGCGCGATTTTAAAGGCTGGAAGGGCATAAGCAACGGGCAGATACTGGGTGAGAAGCCCCAGGCGTGACTGGGGGGACGATGAGTCAGCCAGTTTCTCTGGAGCACGGTCTATGTGTAAGGGAGCAGTGGCAGACTGGCGGTGGACCAGGTTGGGTTCCTAAAGCGAAGGATCTAGAAATCGAGGCGGACAAAGCTGTTGACTGGCGATATTAACCGCCTGAGAGGCTGTCAAAGGGTGAAGAGCGGGAACCATAAATGTGAGGGAGGGTCAGACAGTGGAAGGAACGAGAGCAAGGAGGCCCCTGTAATTCTCAAGTCGGGGGGGGGGGGCGATGAATTTGGAATTGGGACAGTTGCGATGGAAAGGAAAAGGAGAGCTGAAAAGAGTTTCTGGTGGTGGGATCTCACTGTATAAGGTGAGGGGGAGGGAGAAGCAGATATAATTCCAGAATCTGCAAGGGCGGCATAATGGTGGCTCTATTCCTAGGAGTTGTGAAGTTAGGGTATGTGTGTGTGAGCGAGTCTGCCTGTGGGAAGGTAATTATAGCTTGGTGTGGACATGTCGAGTTTGAGGTCGTGCTAAGATATTCGGATAGAGACATACCCAAAAGCCTCAGCGAGGTCTCTCCCAAGGAAAATCTTATTGAGAAGTAAATGGACGGAAGAAATATAGTCATCCAACTATATCACATTCTTTTTTTTTTTAAGTTTATTTATTTATTTTGAGACAGAGACAGAGCATGAGCAGGGGAGGGGCAGAGAGAGAGGGAGAGAGGGAATCCCAAGCCGGCTACACTCTGCCAGCCCAGAGCCAGATGTAGGGCTCGAACTCAGAAACCACGAAATCATGACCCAAGCCGAGATCAAGAGTCAGACACTTAACTGACTGAGCCACCCACGCGTCCCTCTTTCGTGTATTTTTATTTTTCTACGTGTGTGTGTGTGTGTGTGTGTGTTTTCCCAACGTGGAGGTTTCTCTCCGCATATGTTTTTTTTTAAATTAAATCTAATTCTGACCTTGTTTTAAATCAGCTCCTCTATCCACCTCTTCCACTGAATATATTTAGGGAATTCAGGGGGAAAAAATGACTATACGAAAGAAAAGAAAATTGAGAGTTTTATCTATCCTTTAGGCAAGCCCCTTCGTAACTTTCATTTGCTGTTTGCAAGTTTTCCTGTGTTTGTACATCTATTAAACTAAATAGAAGCCACCGGTACCTACATTTATTTGTTTACAGTCGCGCATTTGTCTCAGATTGTCAATACATCTGTACTATTTATGAACACAGAGTCCAGGCCCAGAGAGTAATGATGGGATACCGGGTATAATTCCGCATTCGTTTCTGATGCACTTTGGACAATATGCTATTTTCCACCAAGCCTCTATAGAAATCCGAAGAGTGTAGGGCAAATGTTTTCCAGCTGCCATCATGAACGTAGGTGCGGTGAAGAAACAACCCGCCTGACTCAAATACTCAAGAGTATTTTGAAGTTATTTGGGAAACCAGAATTCCTCTCTCGTGCCTTTTCTTCTCTCGACCGAAGGAAAACATACTGAGTTCTCCTTCGTTTGTTTGTGTTACGGGCTGGTGACCCGGGCAGCCACACCTGCCAGGGCCGTTCCTGGGACACTCGGGTCAGGTGGAGCTAATCCCAGCAGAAGGTCGATGCTTAATTTTCACTCATCTCTTCAGGCTTTTGTTTGCCTTGAAAAGCATCCTGAGGTCCTGGACCCCTTGGGAGGCTTTCCAATAAACGGCCTCAAAAACAGGTTAGCTGCAATTCCAGGAAGTGGCATCTTGCCCAAAACAACTCGGACACAAATCTCAAAAGAGCTGAATTCATTTGAAAATTTCAAGCGTCAATGCAAAAACGCTGTCTATTTTGTGATGTTTTCCTGATCCTTAGCTTGGAGAAGCATACAGTTTGAAAGTTAGGCTTGTTGAGTTTAAAATGCAGACTCCGGTTTTGTATCTGTGTCTTATCTGGTTAGTTTATGGACACATTCTATTCCAGGAAAGTTAAGGAAGGGCTTATGAATGCTACACACACCCAAACTATATTTCTATAATCACAGATATGACCATAATTTCATACATTGGATAAAAATTAAGCTGCTTGCTTATTAGAGGTGGTAAGGCCATCCTAACGCCTTTGGTAATAAATTGCTCTTTGTGGAATCTCTGAATTCTAGAAACCTGTTGTACTACTCGGTGGGTATTTAAACAATATTTAAACAATTTTAAACAATATTTAAACACTATTGATATTTAAACAATATTCCCCCCATTTAGGATCGGAGCTAGTGGGTTTTTTTGTTTGTTTGTTCGTTTTTTTTTAAAGTAGGATGCAAAATATTGCCATGTCTCATCACAGCGTTGAGGTTTGCTTTAAAAGTGTGTTTGTTAGGGCACCTGGGTGGGTGACTCAATCGTTAACGTCCAACTCTTTTTGTTTTTAACGTGTATTTATTTTTGAGAGAGGGAGACAGAGTACGAGTGGGGGAGGGGCAGAGAGAGGGGGGAGACACAGAATCCGAAGCAGGCCCCAGGCTCCGAGCTGTCGGCCCAGAGCCCGATGCAGGGCTTGAACCCGTGAACCTCGAGATCATGACCTGAGCCGAAGTCGGATGTTTAACCGACTCAGGCACCCAGCTGCCCCACGTACAACTCTTGATTTAGGCTCAGGTCATGATCTCATGGTGTCAGGGTTCCCGGAGCCTGCTTGGGATACTTTCTCTCTGTCTGCCCCTCCCTTGCTCGTTTCTTCCTCTTTCTCAAAAGAAAATGAATAAAACTTAAAGAAAAAGAAAAAAGATTTAAAAGTGTCTACCTAACCAGGTTGTATTTCAACGCTAATTCTGAGTGGGCAAAACAGGACATTTTGATTGGAACAGCGTCCACATACCTGATAGGTTCAGGCTGGCTCTAGGCTTTGAAAAATGCAGGCTTTTCATGTGCCTGGTTTGTCCTCTTTAGCTGGGGAGGTGCTTTGATTCTCTATTTCATTAAAAACCCCACCAGCCAAGAACAAAAGCAAGACACTTAGTTCCTATAAATAATGGAAAACCAAAGGTCATTTTGAGCCAAATCTCAAAACCACCCAGAGAAAGGAAGCCTGGGCCAAGATCGCATATTCTTTGACAAGAACAATAAAGAAATACAACTTCTGATATCCAGTGATATTCAGAAATTATTCAGATATTCTGAAATTACTGGAAGTGGTTGGAATAGCTGCTTTTTTCCTGAGCAACTTGCCTGCCAGTCTCCTTATCTGCATTGTCTAATTCAGTTCCCAGAACAAGGGGACGAGGTAGGATTTATCACCACGGTTGGGACAGAGGGAATACAGAGAGCTGGAAGATAAAACAGTGTGCCTGCTTTATTCTTACTTTGTTTCTCCCTTTTTTTATGCTTTGGAACTTGGCATTATAAGTAATTTAAGGACCATCACGCGCGCGCGCACGCGCGCGCGCGCGCACACACACACACACACACACACACACACAGGGTGTCTTACCCAGACAAAAAAGAATCTGATGCAGAAATGGTAGAGTTTCTTATGGTTACTAGAGTTTTTAAGAAACAAGGTCAACTTGAGGCGCCTGGGTGGCTAAGTTGATTAAGCATCCAACTTTGGCTCAAGTCATGATCTCATGGTTCATGGGTTCGAGCCCCGCGTCGGGCTCTGTGCTGCCAGCTCGGAGCCTGGAGCCTGCTCTGGATTCTGTGTCTCCCTCTCCCTGTCCCTCCCCGACTCACGCTCTGTCTCTGTCTCTCTCTCTTAAAAATAAACATTAAAAAAATGTTTTAAAGGAAGAAGCAAGATCAGCTTAAAGACTTTGACTGAAACCCCATGTTTTTCAAACATAATAAACATTCTCACATTATCTAATCCTTCATAGGCGTTATACCTGACACGGTCTTAAACTTACGGAATAGAAAGAATACATTTAGTCCGTTGGAAACAAAAAGCTGCTGTATCCCGTTGCTTGAAAAAGACATCAGCGTCAAAGCCTCGTGAGTGGCACCAGGCCATCTAGATATTTTATATGTAATCAATCATGTATTACCTGCTCCGTAATGGCTGAGCTTTTCAGCCGCACAGAGGCACCGAGGGGCAATCTGCCAGTCTCTTTACAAATCAAATCTTATCCTCTTGCTGGATTCAAAAGGTCCAGGGGTCTTAATGATACTCCTCTGTTGTCACTTTACGCTTAAACAGCTAATGACATTTTTTCGTTTATGTTTTACGGGTTCTTCTCCCCTCCTGGAGAATGTGAAGACAGGGCTAGGCGCTCCGGTCTCTGGGGGGTCAAGGCTGCAGTGTCCACACACTGGGTCTTATTTTAAGCAATGACTTATCTATCTGGCCTGGTGAGAATAGCCAGCGAGTTCAAAGCTGCTGAAAACTTTCAGTGCTTTTTAAAGAGCCGAACACATTTACAAAACAATAGCGTCCAAAGGGCTCTCAGAAGCACATCGTTGTCTTTAAGTGGGGAGAGATTCAGAGTTATTAAATATAGTAGTCAGTGGGACAGAATATGGGAAGTCACTAGCATAAATTGAATACCTATTCTCATTTGGTAAAGAACGCAGACAACCTTGGTGATGGGGACCCACTCCCCTGCAGAAGAGACAATGAGCTGTGTTTCCATTTGTTTCCAAAAAAGATATTTAATGCTGTGATGCCCTGTGCAGCGGTGCAACACGGAGCACTTTGTCAACTGCTTGATATAAATGACAGATGTTTTAACGTAATGGTCCTGCAGAACGAACTTTGTGGAGAAGGCTACAAACCAGATGTTCACAATACTGTCAGAGAGAGAGAGAGAGAGAGGAGAGAGAGGGAGATGCCTTTTCACATTGCCACGGGTGAAAAAGAAAACCTGTCCGAGTAGCTAATGGAAGGCACAGAGCTTGTGCATAGAAGGTTCTACATTGCATTGTGTCCTCAAAATGAAAGATAACCTGCTTCAAGTTAGGGTCTTCTGGAAGTTCAAAAGATCAAGTCCACTGTGCTTATGACTTCCACGTTATTTCAAGCAAGTGAAATGTGAGTGTTTCTGTGGTCAGAACGCAGAGACAGTAAAAAGCTCGGCATTTACAGCTGTGAGGCCAGGAGGTGACAGAGAGAGCAAAGGAACCTCGTACTTTTTCATCTTGGGCCACACCTGCTTCTCCTGAAGTCCCGTAGGGTAGAACAGACTGCCATCACCCCTCGGTCCTGTGATCTGTTTCCGTGACCAGCGGGCAATAGGTGGGGGAACGTACAGTCACAGCTGCTACTTTAAAAAAAAACAATCAAAGTTCTGAAATTCATATACATATAATGAGTACATAAATACCAGGTACTTTTGCCTACTTACTTGGTTCTAACTGTGTATTATGTTCCCTCCACCCAAAACACTTTTTTTTTCTCTTCAAAGCAACTTTTGAAGTTCATTTTAACCAGATTTCTCTTGTAAAAAAAAAAAAAAAAGGTGGGGGGCGGATAGGTAACTCTTAGCCTGAGCTCTTGTTCTACGGGACCTCCAGGCATTTTGAACTCCGTGACTTAGAAAAAAAAGAGTACCTTCAGGGCCACTGTCCTTTCCTGCCTACGGTCCATTCATCACTGCCCAGAAACCCAGGGATACGAAGCCCTTTGAAAGCGACACTGTTTTCAACGCAGACAACCGTATTTATAAGGCAAGATGTGGAAGTGGTTCAACTATTGCAAATATTTCTTTTTAAAGATCTGTCAGAGTCGCCCAGGTTATGCTTTGATATTAGCCAACCGCAGAATGTCAGTGCCTTCAAACAACAAAGGTTGGTTTATGTCCCCTCCCTGGGCAGAAGCTGGGCAGGTGAAGTAGGCCCCTAGCTGCCGTGCAAGAGAGAGACGGGGTGGGGGGTGGGGGTACATCTGGAGGGTCTGGCACTAAGAGTTCAAAACTCAGTTCAGGGGGACCCATTACTTCCACTTACAAGGCATTGGCCAGAGCTGGTCACATGGTCTCGGGACGGGGAAGGGGGAGAAAATCAGAAAGAGTCTGTAAACAGCAGGTAATTGCTGTCACAGGAGGAAACCATAGATGACAAAACCAGTTAGCCCACCCTCCCCATCCATTCAGACTTGGAATTAACATATGCCGCCTTTCGCCACGGTTATTCTCAGAAATGTAAATATCTGGTAAGCAGGAACGTTAGATCTTGTTTTTCTTTAATGAATACAAAAGCAAAAAAAAAAAAAAAGGCATAGAAGCATCTTAGGAATGTTAAACCGGGTGTGTTTTAAGAAATCTCAGTGGCTGTAGGTTGCCTGCACTGCTTCCGTAGTTTGCGGGCACTCAGATAAAACCTCGTGGAAGAAATCTCAAAAGATGTTGAAAAATCTGGCTCACTTTTGTCAGCTTTTTCCGCGTCGAAAGTTCATAATCTTTTTGCATCCTTCCAGTTCTTAAAAATGCTGTGAAATCCACAAAAAGTCTCCGGGGAAAGAGAGCAGTGAGTTAAAAAACAAAAATACATTGTTCCGTGAAAATTGACTCAGCTCCTCAGCATAACCCCCATCGGGTTAAAATGCAAATGATGATATTTTCACTTGTGAGAACTTTAGAAAGATTCCTTTTGTGCAACTGTTGCCAAAAAATCAGCATGAATGGGGAGTTTTCTCTGAGCTGTGTGTTTTGTGCTCAGTGTGGCAGAGAACAGCGGGACAGCCCTGTGTCGCCCTGCCTTGTCTATTTTTGTTTCCCTAACTACGTTCTAGTAAGGACACATAATAATTGCAACATAACAGAAGCTTTATGTTCCAGTTCAATGATTAAAGAATATCAATAATGTAGGCTCCAAGGAAGAGAACAGACTTACAGCTATTTCCTTTTCAGTCTGTAGGAAGCCAAAATGAACTATCAATGAAGGTTACGGTCCATCAGCCTGGAAATCAATAGAAAAACAAGTCATTGCAAAGCACCATTCATTCAGATTGCAAGGGGTCTTTATGAAATCTTTAGGAGCGGGAATACATCTTCTCAGATATACTCGGATCTCAGGACATTTTGAGTGTAGCAGACAGCAAAGCTGTCCTTTGCCTAAGTGCTACCATATCAGCACAGCCACTAAGTTAGGTATTTGCAGTTTATTTTATTAGTACTAAGCAAACCACAAAACAGATAGAACAGTTTTATGGCCTACATCTGGTTGAATCATAAAACATATGGCCTTCCAGCCAACAACGTGCAGCTGTAAGTTACCGTAAGTCCCCAACCCAAGATAAGCTGTAAGTTACCGTAAGTCCCCAACCCAATATCCCCATGATGAGAACAGTAAGTTGTTGCAAACAGTCAGGCTTATTCCTCCACATGAGGAAGGACGGATATTTATGGTTCCCAGACATCGGGGGTGCGGTTTGCTAATCGCCACGGTTTTTATTGTTGTTGTCGATCCTTCATTCAAGTTATTTTCCTTTATTTATAAGAGGGCGCTTGTAGATTCGGAAAGGGACCAACACACACACTTTCATGCTTGATTCTGCATTTTGTGCCTGTGTCCTGATTCTCTACGGCTGGTCTCCAGCGAAATCCTCCTGTTGGCTTTAGAAAAATATTCTAAGGCAAGAGGAAAATTTAATCCGATTCCTTCATACTTTGAAGAGAGTTACTGGGTTGATGAGTAATACATGAGAAACTCGAGTTGTTCCAGTGAGGAAGGTGTGAAACTAAAGATATCTGAGAGAGAAACAGTGGAGTGGAGACATCACATCCTCACATCTGGTAAATTATTCCTTATGTCGCTAGCACTGAGCACCAGTCAACAGCTACCCACTGGCCATATATCTATCAGGAAAATACGGAGCCCTAAACAAAATTTATTTTCATGCCAACTCTATAATAAAAACAAGATATTTGTATATCACAGGAATGTACTGTATCCTACCACCTTATTCAAAGAACTATCTTAGCCTGAGGTAAGCAGAGGAGACAAAAGGTTTAGTCAGTTTACCCTGGGTTTGCGCTTTTTGGAGAGAGGTACCTAAAATAGGTGATCTCTCTGTCTTGTCTTCTTCCTCCCTTTCTTCTTTCTTTCTTTCTTTCTTTATCTTTCTTTTCTTTCTTTCTTCCTTTTTCTTCTTTTCTTTCTTTCTCCTTTTTCCTTTTCTTCTCCTTTTTCTCTTCTTCTTCTTTCTTTCTTTCTTTTCCTTCATTTCCTCCTTTTCCTGTTTTCTTTTTCTTCTTTCCTTCTTCTTTCTTTTCTTTCCTCTTTCTTTTCTACCTTTTGCACCTTTTTTCTTTCTTTCGTTCTCTTTCTTTTCCTTTCCTTTCTTTCTTTCTTCTTTGTTCGTTCTCCTTTCTTTCTTCTTTCTTTCTTCCTAAGACTATTATTTTTAAAAACTCTTTTAATGTTTATTTGTTTTTGAGAGAGAGAGCACGGAGCAGGAGAGGGGCAGAGAGAGACAGACACACACACACACACACAGATCCAAAGCAGGCTCCAGGCTCTGAGCTGTCAGCACAGAGCCCGATGCAGGTCTTGAACTCACAAACCACGAGATCATGACCTGAGCTGAAGTCGAACGCTTAACTGACTGAGCCACCTGTGTGCCCTAAGACTTTATTTCTTTAGAGAAGTTTACATTCATATCAAAATAGAGGAGGACCTACAGGATTTCCCATATACCCCTCGGACCCACACATTTCCTCATCATCAGTGTCCCCCACTGGAATGGTATAATTGTTAGGATGCATGAACCCACACAGATACATAATTATCACCCAGAGCCCATAGTTTACTCTAGCATTCACTCTCAGTGTTATATGTTCTACGGGTTTGGACAAATGTATAATTACATTTAACCATTATTATGGTATCATACAGAGTATTTTCACTGCCCTAAAAATCCCCTATTCATCCCCCAACCCCCAACAACTCCTGGCAGCTACTGATGTTTTTACTGTCTCCATAGGTCTGCCTTTTCCAGAATGCCACCAAGTTGGAATCATCCAGTATGTAACCTTTTTCGGATCGACTTTCACTTAGTAACATGCATTTAGGATTCCTTTGCTTTTTCATGGCTTGAATAGCTTCTTTTTAGTGCTGAATAATATTCCATTGTCTGGCCGTGCCACCGTTCATTTCCCCATTCACCTACTAAAGGATATCTTGCTTGTTGCCAAGTTTTGGTGACAAGGAATAAAGCGGCTATAAATGTCCGTGGTGCAGGTTTTCACGTGGACGTACACTTTCCATACCTTTGGGTAAATACTTAGGAGAGCTACTGCTGGATCTTTGGTAAGAGGATGGTTGGTTTGAAACCAACCGGGAATGTTGCACTCCCACTGGGAATGACAGGTCCACTCGTCCCCAACCAGTGGTGCTGTCAATATTTCGGATTTCTGATGTGCGTGTCGTGGGATCTCATTGTTTTCATTTGCATTTCCCTAGGACGTAAGAAGTGAAGCAGCTTTTCATAGGCTTATTTGTCACCTGTATATCTTCTTGGGTGACATATCTGTCAAGGTCTTTGGCCCATTTTTATTATTTATTTATTTATTTATTTATTTTTAAATTTTTTTTTCAACGTTTATTTATTTTTGGAACAGAGAGAGACAGAGCATGAACAGGGGAGGGGCAGAGAGAGAGGGAGACACAGAATCGGAAACAGGCTCCAGGCTCTGAGCCATCAGCCCAGAGCCCGACGCGGGGCTCGAACTCATGGACCACGAGATCGTGACCTGGCTGAAGTCGGACGCTTAACCGACTGCGCCACCCAGGCGCCCCCCTTTGGCCCATTTTTAAACCAGGTTGTTTGTCTCCTTATTGTTGAGATGTAAAAGTGTTTTGTATATGTTGGACAATAGTCCTTTGTGTGCCTTTTGCAAAAATTTTCTCCCAGTCTGTAGCTTATCTTTTCATTCTCTTGACATTGAACCTCACAGAGCAGAGGTTTTAATTTTAATGAAGTCCAGCTCATCAAATATTTCTTTCGTAGATGATAACTTTGGTGTTGTAATCTAACAAGTCCTTGCAGGGGCACCTGGGTGGCTCAGGCGGGTAAGCATCCGACTCTTGATTTCAGCTCAGGTCATGATCTCACAGCTCATGGGATTGAGCCCTGAGTCTGGCTCGGTGCTGAGTGTCGAGCCTACTTGGGATTCTCTCTCTCCCTCTCTCTCTGCCCCTCCCTGCTGGAGCTCTTTCTCTCTCTCTCTCTCTCTCTCAAAATAAATAAATGAACATTAAAAAAAAAAAGGCATTGCCATGCCCAAGGTCATCTAGGTTCTTTGCTGTGTCCGTATTTCCTCGTAGTGGTGATGTTGGTGTTGCTGTCTTCTGGGTGATACAAAAGTGGCAGAAATCAGATCAGGATTCTTGTTGAACCACTCGGCTCAACTAAGGTGAAGAATACCACCGGGCAGGCCATGTGCTAGGTGGTTTTACGTGCTTAGGGTATATCCGTGAGTAGAGCAGAGACCTGTGGCCTGGTGGAGTTACATCCTAGTTGGTCGAGGGGGTAAAATAAATGACAAAGTGGATAGGTAAATTCCTCAACACATTAGAGCAAGATGAGTCTTACAGAAGGAAATAAGGAAGGAAGCCAGGGTAAAAAGGATTGGGAACAGGAGAGGGGGGTGTTACAACTTAAAGTTGAGCGGTCAGGGAAAGTCGGGGAGAAAGTGCCATTTGAGTAATGATGTTAAGGAGATCAGGGACATAGCTGTGAAGATATCTCAGGGAAGATTGTTCTAGCAGGAAGCAGAGCCCTGGCAACATCTTTGAAATGAACATATGCCTGGCCTATTTGAGGAATAATAGTGAAAAAGCTGCCGGTGTAGGGTGAGCAGTGAGAGAGGCGGGGGAGGGGGGAGGGAGGAGACGGGAGGGAAGGAGAATAGTAGACGATGAGGCAAAGTAGTAGCCAATTGCAGTGGGCATTGCATGATGGCTCTGGTGGGCATTAGAAGGACTTAGATATCTATTCTTAGTGATATGTAAGCCTTTGGACAAGTTTGAGGAGAGGAGTGATGTAAACCAACGTAGGTTTTGAAAGGATCCCTCTGGCTTTTGAGAAGTATTAGATTCTGGCTGTATGTTGAAGGCAAGGCCAACAAGATTTTCTGACCAACGGGACTCGTGAGAGACAGGGAGGAGTCAAGGACGACCCCAAGGTACGTTGATTTGTTGTCTTTTGATTTTGCCTGAGCCGCTGGGAGGATGGAGTTGACCTCCTTCTGGAATGGGAAAACTGGCTCTAGAAGAGATTTTGGTAGGTGGTAGTGGTGAGGGGGGTGGGGGAGATCAGAGTCCAGTTTAGGTCAAGTGAAAATTGTCCACTTATACTTACACCTTCCTTAAAGGATGGAAATGGTCTCGGTGAATTTTGGGTTTGTTGGCGCAGATCTGTGGAAGGACAGTTCCGGGTGCTGTAGTTTGAGACCACAGGCAAAGTAAAGTGTGTTCAGAGTGAGGCCATCGGGATGGAAAATGGCATGGAGATTTTATCACATGAGGAATGAGGGAAAGAACAAGGGCGCTACAAAAGATTAAGAAAAATACCTCTACATGTTTGAAGATGAATAACAGTTAAGCTATGTATTTGGAAGAGGGGTAAAATTCCCGAGGGCTAAGATGGATGGAAGTTGCAAGGACGCAGAAGAAGTCTTAAAAGAAGCAGACACTTCACACTGATTAGAATATCTGGAAAAGGAAAAGGCTTGGCTTGTGAGCAGATAAGCTCCCTCGCTGGACCGAATCCAACAGATGTTAGATAATCACTGTTCGGCATTTACAACGAATCATTAGAGTTTAGAATTAAAAAGAACTTTGCAAACCCAGCCTAGAAATGCTACTGACAGAGGAGCTGGGAGAGCGAAACTCCATGGTCTTGTCCGATTCCCAGATTTCGCTACTATAAAAGCTCTCAAATGCACCCACTGGCTGGCTCTCCATTTGTGCCATGAAACACATGACGGGCTCACCATACGCCAAACATCGAGTGGTTCTTGTCTGCTTGGCCTCTGCTAGCATTCTGGGCTTCTGAAAAGTTGGGTTGTTAGCCTGCAAAGAGTCAGCTCTATTTGTTCTCAGACCTGTTTATGCAAGTTTGACTTCCTATTGTAACTACATGTCTTAATTAACTAGAAGGTGAACCAATGACGTCTGTGTATGAGCAGGGAGTTGTTATTTCTGTGAAATGGAAAAGATTGTATTGGAAAATTGCCAGAGGGGAAGGGTGAAGAATGGCCTGCTGAATTCGATGCGGAAAAGACGACTCATGAGACACGGAGAGAAAACATAAGAATCTAGGATTCTGCACCCAAATTGTAGTTCCTGATCTATTTTATTGATTGATTGATTGATTTAATGTTTGTTTATTTTTGAGACAGAGAGCATGAGCAGGGGCAGGGCAGAGGGAGAGGGGGACAGAAGATCCGAAGCAGGCTCCAGGCTCCGAGCCATCAGCCCAGAGCCCGACGTGGGGCTTGAACTCACAAACTGTGGGATCAGGACCTGAACCGAAGTCGGACGCTCAACCGACTGAGCCGCCCAGGCGCCCCTCTTGATCCATTTTTAAAGCAGATGAAATTGAGAGGAGCCTGGGTGGCTCAGTCGGTTGAGCGTCCAACTCTTGATTTCAGTTCAGGTCATGATCCCTTGGTTTCGCGAATTCGGGCCCCGCTTGGGCTCTGTGCTGGCAGCTCAGAGCCTGCTTGGGTGTCTCCGTCTCTCTCTCCTTCTATCCCTCTTCCACTCGTGCTATCTCTGTCTCTCTCAAGATAAATATAAAAACTATAAAAAACATTAAAACGAATGAAATTGAAAATTATATGTGATATTGTTCTGGGCTGTCATGTGTCCTCCCTGCCCCGCCCCCCCCAATTCAACTTCCTTGGAGATCAATGTCGAAAAAGTGATTAAGCTAGGGCATCTTGGTGGCTCAGTCAGTTAAGCCTCTGTGTCTGACTGTTTTCGGCTCAGGTCAGGATCTCGCAGTCGTGGGATGGGGTCCTGCATTGGGTTCTGCACTGAGCGTGGAGACTGCTTGGGGTTCTCTGTCTCCCCCTCCCTCTGTCCCTCCCCCACCCCCTTCCTCTCTAAATAAATACATAAAAGTGATTAAGATAAAATGAGGTAGAGAGGGTAGGGCCCTGATCTGACTGGCGTCCAGCTAAGAAGTGGAAGAGAAAACCAGGGATGTGTGAACACGGACAGAAGACCGTGTGAAGAGGCAGCGAGAGGACAGCCATCTACAAGCCCCAAAGAGAACATGCAGAAGTAAACCACACCTGCTGATACCTTGATCTTGGACCTCCAGCCTCCAGAGCTGTGAGAACATCGATTCCTGCTTAAGCTACTCAGCCTGTCCTATTTTGTTGCAGCGGCCGTAACAGACCAATACAGGCGTGTTATGGGGCAATTGACGCGAAGAGGCAAGACGGAAAACCCAAACCCAAAAGTTTGGGGAAAGGAGGTTTTACGTGTGACGCTGCGTGTCTCAGGTGCACGTAGCTATTATTTGACATGATGAGCTGCCCGCCTGCCGCTTTGATTAATACAGCAGTCACGGGTGCTTTCCTCCAGACTGGAGGGCATCTACTGTGCTTGGGGTTATTCTTTTGTTTGTTCATAAACGCTTCGTCAAGGGCCGTGTGTGGTGTCGTGCCGTGGGTCCCCTGCCTCATGGCACCACGAGAGAATCCACGAAGGACAGAACGAATAGATGTTATTGTTCTGGTGTTAAGAAGCCAACGGTAAGTGATGTGAGTTAGACACACAAATGACTCCCCTTCAAGGCGGTGGCGTGAGTCATAATTGGAGCATAAAGTCCTGAGGAGCTCTCAGGATGGTGGGATCACTTTCGTGGACGTGACCACAGGACGTTTGAATTCACCTTTTAAGGCTGAAGGTAAGATTCGAACAAGTGGCCACAGGCAGGAGGGTTCCTCTAAGTGGAAAGCTGGTGTGAAGAAAGGCACAGAGCTCCGAGAGGTCACAGGTATTTGGGGAGGGCAGTCACGCCGTCTGATGGAGGCATGGTGGTCAGGGGGCCGGGAGGGGGGGCGGGGAATGGCTGGAGGGTGTGCCAGACCTTCCCGGGGCAGCCCTGCCCATCGGTTCCAGCGCTCCTTCCGCCTCTCACTGCCTTCTCCTTTCTGTGTCAGCGCCAGAAACCTAGTTGTGACTGTCTTCCCGTGGGATGTGCTATATCACCCCCCCCGCACAGCACGGCATCCATCCTCCTCTGTAGAAACTCGGCTCGGGTATCTGCTCCTCGGGAGAAACCTGTGCTAGTTTCCCATTGTTGCTCCTATAAGGCTGGACCACGGACCTGGTGGCCCCAGACAACCCCTTACACTACAAGCGTCCTCTTACACTTGTGGGGGTTACAGTCGGACACCCTGACACGGTCTCACTGGGCTCAAATCAAGGTGTCGGCACGTGTGCTTTGCTTTCCGGAGGGTCCAGGGCACAGCCTGTTTCTTGCATTCTCCAGCTTCTAGAAACCACTCACGGTCCTTGGCCCGCAGCGTCATCCTCCGCCTCCACCAGCAACGACAGGTTGAGTCCTTCTTACATCACATCACACGGAACTCCTCTTCTGACTCCCCCCTTTCACTTTTAAGGACCCCTGGGATCACATCGGGTCCACATGTACCCTCCAGGATAATCCTCCTACTTTAAAGTCAGCAGAGTAGCCAGTTTAACTCAATCTGCAGCCTTCCTCCTTATCCTTTGCCACATGACCTGATATATTCATGAACTGGGGAATTGGGTCACGGACATCTTAGAAGGGCATTATTCTGCCTCTTACAAAAACCTTCCTCACCTCTCCTATTAATGTCCTATTGCGCTCGTAATATCATTTTTTTTAATGTTTATTTATTTTTGAGAGAGAGAGAGACAGAGACAGAGTGAGTGGGGAAGAGCCAGAGAAAGAAGGAGACACAGGATCTGAAGCAGGCTCCAGGCTCTAAGCTGTCAGCCCAGAGCCCGATGCGGGGCTCGAACTCACGGACCGTGAGATCAGGACCTGAGCTGAAGTCGGACGCTCAACCGACTGAGCCACCCAGGCACCCCATGCTCTCATAGTTTCTTATACACAGTGCATCTCAAGCTTTACAGTTACCACGAATTAAACCAATGGTTTTTGTTTTTGTTTTTGTCTTTTGGATTTTAAATACTGTTTAATGATCAGTTTATTTATCCTATCTTCCATTACACACTTGGCTTGTTGAGGGAAGATGCTGTGTTATCTTAGAATTGTTTTTGTGTCCCCAGTATCCGGCACAGGGCGGTTATCCTACAAAAGTGGGGGGTTGGGGATGGAGAATTAAATGCCTTACAAAATGATATGGCACGCATTAAATGATGAAAACGTTTCTTCAGTTACTCATGTGCGAAATTTGGAGAAAGGAGATGGCCGAATTCTTGGCATTTACAAGAGGATTCTTTAGGAGCTCCAGGTCCTGGGATCCTGGATCCACTGATGATAAAAGGGTGCCCGATGAAAAGCAGACTCGTGAATCGTCTTCAATAGTTCACCTTTTTACCTTTTCTTGCTTCTCTTAGCAAGACAGGAATGAGAAAGCAGATAAGGAAATAGCCTGATGTTCTGCAGAAGCTGGGTTCAGCCGGGATTCCTGGGTGAGCAGGGCCAGCCCAGGTGTGTGACTTCACAAAACAATCCTGGGTCAACAAGCAGGCAGCAGAAGACCGGCTGCCTCCAGGGGGAAATGATAAGGAGGCAACATTTGCTCTGCTGGGGGCTCTCCCCTCCGCCTGCCTCCTCCCTGCCTATCCCTTGACCTAATCCAAGAGCGCTGTTTTGAATACTGCTCCCTGTTTTGAGTAAGGCGATCCACTTACGTGACCCAAAAAGGCCCAGGAAGGTGCCAAAAGGGCTGAGTCATTTCGTGAGAGGAGTTTTAAATGATTCTCAGCCCCTCCCCATCTGCAGCCAGCCTGGGAGAGGGTCACACCGCCGGCCTGTTTGTCCCTGGAGCCCAACCTGCTTCCTCCTCTCCTACCAGGATTCATCAGCTGACTATTAGCCCTAAACAGTTGCAAGTTGGACCCGCCCAAAGGTTCGAAAATGACCCCAGATCTAAGTGTTTAAAACGATTCATTAGTTTGTTCTCTGGTCCTCCGTGGTTTCCATTTCAGCTCCTCTGTCTACTAATAGAAACTGTTGCCTGAGCTCCTAGTCTGTGTCCAGGCACGGTGTGCTTCCTGTTCCTACCTCAAAGTTCCCGCAAATAAATTTCATTCTGCCAATTTTATAGCTCGAGACACTTCCTCAAGGGGGAGTGCCTCGCTGCAGCCACAGAACACGACGTCACGTTGGTCTGACTCCAACGCCAGTCCGAGTTCCGGGCTCGGTACGTGGAGGGGTGAGGAGGGACGAGGTGGTTGGGAGGCGGCTGGCGCCAAGGGAAGTTAGAGGCGTAACAGCAGGTGAGCGACTTTGAACTGAGACTTTCTG
This sequence comes from Lynx canadensis, assembly GCF_007474595.2. Taxonomy (NCBI): domain Eukaryota; kingdom Metazoa; phylum Chordata; class Mammalia; order Carnivora; family Felidae; genus Lynx; species Lynx canadensis. Next base: position 76,950,785 of record NC_044303.2, on the reverse strand, counting down.
CGGCTCCCCGCCAGGATGTGTTAGAGGAGGCGTCCCTGGAGAGTTTGCGAGGACAGCTTGGGTGACACCGGGGATGGATGCTGTTGGACCTGTCAGAACTCCTTCTCCTCTTCCTCCATTTTGGACGGTGGGAAAACACGAAAAGATTTAGAACCGGCCAGCTGGACGCGGGGCAGATGATGGCCAAGGTGGAAGGTGGCGCACAAAGCGTGCCCGTCTGCGGTGGTCGCAGGGCACCCTTTCCCCCACCAGGCCCTGAGGCTGGGGCCACCTTGAGCGTATCCTGCACTGAACGTCTTCTCGGGCTGTTTGATCTGGAGCTGCTTGACCCTGATGTCCTTGACCCACACTGCCAGGGTGTTGCCCTCCATGTTTTCCGTGACCGTGTCCGTGGTTGGGGAGCTGGATGGAGTCGTAGCGGAAGACATTCTCTCCCCGTGGAGGGCTCTCCCCTGGGTCGTGGGCCTGCCTCTGCAGTCCTGGGGGGGCTTGTGCAGAGGAAAGTGAGCGACCGTGGATTTCTCCGGCTGGGAACACCTTTCAGCACGGGCTTCTTGACCTTCAAAGACTGCTTTGGCTTTGATTTTTGCAGAGGAGGGGTGTGGTGGCGGAGGTTTCCTTCTTGGCTTTCAACACCATCTTCATAAAAAGGATCTCTCAGGAACAGATGTTTTCTATCTCTTAGGATCCCTTGGCCCTACCACAATCGACAGAAATGAAGTAAATAAAAGGTGGACGTCGCTTTTTATGATGTTTGGAGGCCGATCACATTCATAAGCAAAAAATGATAAACCCTCAAAACGTGGCAACCGGGAACCAGCCAGAAAGCGGACCGTTTACACCGAGAGCTGCTCAATAGACCCGGTCCTCGAATTTACCCTTCCTGTGGGAGACTCACGGGTCGCTAATTACAAAAGAGTCGGGGATGCAAACTGCATCGATCGGCATCTAATTCCCGGGCAGATGACAAAAATGGCTTATCAATAAACTTCTACCACACCAGGGAAACGAACGAAATGCAGATTTGACAAATTAGCCTTGAGATTAACGTACCGTGGGATCACTTTCGGCGTTTCGTTTTGCTTCTCGCCCAGGTAAAATCCTCTCGGGGGTTACTGCCGCTGTAGCCTTCGCAGGGTGGAATCCACACATTACAGATTCACAGGCTTCGCTTTCAAAGCAGCAGTTTGAAAAATAAATTTGTGTGTTAAACGTGAAGATGAAGTTTAATACCTACTTGTTAGAAACCTTTGAAGAGAGAAAATGGGGCGCTTTGTTCTGGAATAGATCACTTGCTTGAATCTGACGTTACTTTTATCACATTTCCTTTGAAAGATGTTTCTGACTTAACGTTTGACCTCTTTGAGAAGATAAAAGTCCTATATCCTATTGACAAAAATGCGTGTTTGTGTAAATGAAATACATTCTGTAATCACAAAAGTACGGTTCAATGGCTTCAAGATTAGATGGCTTAGAACGAATTTCAAAAATGCAAGCTTGATCCTCTCCATTTCTAAACAGGTTTGCAAATATATCATGTAGATATGGTGCATATGTAATTCATAATAAAACATAAACCATCTTGAGTGGATGTTCATGTTCTATGCATTTGGGACAAGGATACCAGAGGAAAAAGCGACATATTTGTATTATTTTGTGTTTTTTTTTTTTATTTGAATGAAACATCAGAATTGTTTTACTTGGGTGAAGCACCTAGGAAAATATATATTTTTTAAAAAATCATTGATGCCTGGAGAGCACCTGAGTGGCTCAGTCGATTAAACATCTGACTCTTGATTTCAGCTCAGGTCATGATCTCGTGGTTCGTGAGTTCGATCCCTGGGTCGGGATTCTCCTGGCTTGGGATTCTCTTTCCCTCTCTCTACCCCTTCCCTGCTCGCGGGCACACGCACAACCACGAGCTCTCTCTCTCTCAAATAAATAAATAAACCTTAAAATATATATATATTGATGCCTGGTTCTTCTCCCAGAGCTCCTGATATAAATTGGGCTGCAGTGTCATACTGCGTCCAGAGGCTCAAAGACATCCCTGGTGATTCTCACCCAGTGGCAAAGCTCAGATCTAGTGTGTTAGAGCTTTATATGTTATCTGAAAAAAAATGTAGTATTTCTTCAACTCCAGTAATCATCCTGTGTGCTTAAGTATAGTTTTATAGTATACCCTAAACCAGGAGTGGTCAAACTTTAGCATGTAACCAGAATCACCTGGAGAGCAGGCTGGGCCCGCTCCAGAGTTTCTGATTCAGTAAGTAGGGGTGGGGCCTGATAACTTGCATTTCTAGTAAGTTCCCAGGTGATACTGATGCAGCTGTTCCTGGGACCACCATTTTCTTTTTCTTTTTAGTTTAGAGAGAGAGAGAGTGCCGGGGGCGGGGGGGGGGGAGGGTGGGGAGAGGGGCAGAGGGAGAAAGAGAATCCCAAGCAGCCTTCACGCTCGGCACAGAGGCCAACGTGGGGCACAATCTCATGGCCCTGGGATCGTGCCCCGAGCCAAAAATCACAATTTGGATGCTCAACCGACTGAGCCACCCAGCTGCTCCTGAAAACTACCATCTTAAACAGAGCTAATCACAGAGTCACTTGGGGCCTCTTTTAGGACACCGTCCAAAGTGAATCTTCCTCCCCACAAGATCCTGGCTCAGCAGAAATGGGGCACCATCGTGTTTTCAATTAGCACCTCCTGTTGTTCTGATACCGCTAGGCGTAGGAAGGACGCAAGAGTGTCATTAAATCCATGTAGCCGACGAAGGTGTGCTGTTCTACGCAGGCGAAAATCAGATATTGAATCAGTGCTGCTCTGGATTGAATGTTTACGTCCCCCCTAAGATTCACATGTCAAACCCCCAACCCCCATGTGATGGCATTAGGAGGGGCCTGTGGCAGGTCGTTAGGATTACGGGAGTTCGTGAGGGTAGGGCCCCGTGATGGGGTCGGTGGCCCCATACGAGTCCCGGAACAGCTAGCCTCCCCTCCCCTCTCTGCCTGGGGGTACCAGAGTGTGACAGGTCAGCAGTCTGCAGCCTGAAGAGGGCTCTCACAGAACCCCACCGTGGTGGCACCCTGATCCCGGACTCCCAGCCTCCAGACGGTAAGAAAGGAGTTTCTGTTGTTTATATGCCTGTTGGTCCACGGCGTTCCTTTAGGGCAGTCTGAGCGAAGACAAGACAGTCAGAAGAAAGGTGAGGTACTTATTACTTTTCTACTGTCTTTCTAATCAAGGGCATATGTTTGAATAAAATCTTCATCATTTTTTGACGTTTATTTATTTTTGAGGGAGAGAGAGAGAGAGAGAGAGAGTGGGGGAAGGCTAGAGAGAGAGACACAGGACCTGAAGCAGGCTCCAGGCTCTGAGCTGTCAGCACAGAGCCCGACGTGGGGCTCGAACCCACCAGCGGTGAGGTCATGATCTGAGCCAGAGTCGGAGGCTTAATCAACGGAGCCACCCAGGCGCGCCTCGAATAAAAACTTAACAGCATCAGTGTTAAGTGAGGGATGGTATTGACCGTCAGGTGCACGTGAGCTGTTAATGAATGAGCATCTGTCCTGAGGGCAGGCCTGTGCCTGTTTTCCTCATCGGCCTGCCCCTGACGGAGCGCTGGAGTGAGGAGGGCCCTGGTGGCTCTTGTCACATGCAAGAGAGAGCACGGGTAGGCACTTCCGTCGTCCCGTGTAACGTGATAGCTGGTCTTTGCAAAGCCCTCTTTATCAGTAACCTGCGTATATGTTAGTCTAATTCCTTCTCGGATTCAGGACTCGGATTTTGAAACAGAGTTCAGATACATTAGGAAAAATGTGGAACCAGCATATAAAATCCAGGATTTTCCCGATATTATTTGACCGTCAGCTTATCAATTATGCCACTATCATTCCTGAGGCTGCAGTGGGCATTTAGGTGTTGAAGAAGTGATCGGTTTTAAGGAACTAAAAACTAATAATATAGGTGTTATTGCAATCCACTACAAATCATGTAAGTGATAAAGTTGGGGAGCATTCTTTTGTACGAGAAAGAGTGATATTTTATGCAGATAACACAGATCTTTAACACAAGTTGGAATGCAGTGGGTTGTCCTGTAATTTATGCATGCTGTTGACAATTACTCACTCAGGAAGATTCAGACTCCCCAATATCTTCTTGAATTTCTTGTGTGTGTGTGTGTGTGTGTGTGTGTGTGTAATTTCCCTTTCAATTACAAGAAATTCCCTTTCAATTATTCAAGAAAGCCTGTGTCATAAGACGCTTTACAAAGTGGCCATGATGCATCACAAATCTTTTTACAAAAAAGATTTCAGTGAAAACAAAAGCATGTCCCGCCCCCCCCCCCTTTTAAAGCAAAGAGGTTTCTTTTTAGAATCGAGAACATATAGTCTTTTAAAGTGGTATTTCTTGACATTTATAGCTTTGGTGACAAGGTCATCATTTCCATCGTAATGAGGTGCCTTTTAATAATGCATCAGCCCTGATGTGCATCTTCTCACGGGGCCACATGGCAGTGAGCATTTGCCACCGAGGCCCGGGAGCCTCTGAGTGGGTCACGTGTGGACTCAGCAGGCCCGGCGGCCTTTCGTGGATGGGTGTGCCCCGATCCGAGCTTCTCCAAACCGTGTTCCAGTCACCCCAAAGGCTTGCAGCTGAGAATTCTGTACTTTTCTGCCTTTATTTCAGGGAACGGTTAACTGCGAATAAAGGTTCTTGGCGCGTTCTCATGAGTTTTTAATGGTCATAGCTGAGAATGAGTAGGCGGTGAGAGGATTGGGTTTTGATTTTGGAAACGCTCTTGGGTTTTTTCCTAGTTTCTGGTGTAATGTCACATGCACAAGTGTTGCGGCTGCTGAGGAGAGAGACTTCGTCGTGCATGTCTGTGCTGATTGGACAGGAATGCACACAGTGAGAATTATACACTACAGACACAGCTTCGGAGGAAGCAGACATGAGCCCCTCACTCCTCCAGGCTGTGCGGGGGTCTCTGTGTACTTCTGCAGAGGGGGGCAGGGACACCCTCCAGACCCTGCCCCCTGCACTCCCACCCGGCGCTGCAGCCGGAGATGGTGCTATATGTTTAAATGTTCTTCAAAAACAGAGTTTTAGTATTCTGCAGGTAGGAAAAATATAGCTTTCACATGGATCTTCAAAAGCATTAAGGGGCGCCTGGGTGGCTCAGCCGGTGAAGCATCTGACTCTTGGTTTCGGCTCAGGTCATGATCTCACGGCCTGTGAGTTCGAGCCCCGCATCGGGTTCTGTGCTGACAGCTCAGAGCTTGGAGCCTGCTTCGGATTCTGTGTCTCCCTTTCTCTCTGCCTATCTCCCGCTCACTCGCTCTCTCAAGGATAAAATAAACATTAAAAAATAAAATAAAAGCATTAAAACTTACAGCTGAATTTGTTTTTTTAATTTATTATTTTTTTTAATGTTTATTTACTTTTGAGAGGGGTGAGGGGCAGAGTGAGAGAGAGAGAGAGACAGGGGTCCAGAGCTGGACGCAGGGCTCGGACTCACGAACCGTGAGATCATGACCTGAGCTGAAGTTGGACACACTTAACCAACTGAGCTACCCTGGCCCCCCAAAACTGACTGCCAAATACGTATGGTTAAAACCACTGAGATGCTCTTAACCAGTGTTGAGCAGAGGCACGAGGTATAGACAGCATGAATGGACAATGGGGAGCCCGTCGTAGACTTCAAACCCATATGTATCGAATAACTGAGCGCAAGTCATGGCAAGCGAAAGCTGTAAAGCAGTGTTATGTGCAGAAGTGGTGGTGTTCTAGACCTGGCGGACGGGCCGTTCCCCCAGCGGGAAACAGAGGCACACACTGCCCTCCGCTGACCCGAGTGCGCACCCCGCCCTGTGATTAAGCGGTTGCGATGCTGCGTGATCGTTATGCAGCACTCCTCTCTCTGAGATCTCTGACAGAGCTGGATTGACCATAAATTTTGCAAAATTGCTCTCGTCTCTCCCACCTGTGGTTTACTTTCATGTTTGTTGGCTTTCAAAAGTGAATCATGGGAGGATAACTATGTGCAAATGTCTGCCTCGATTTATCAGCCTTTCCATTCTCCACTAATCGCTGGTGTTGTGCCGGCCGTGCTACATGGTACCGGCAAGTGACGCTGGAACACAGAATCCTGTTGTGCGTTTCCTTGCGGGTGTGTTAGCTATGTCCAAGCTACCCCACTGCCTGTCATTTAGGGTGGTCTTTCCTGTTTGTAGAATGCTCATAGCATTACGGGTGTTAAATATGCATTTTTTTCAACTGTCGTTTGGTGTTTCTTATTTAGTGAGTTGGATAGAGAGCTTAGCCCTTGGAGTCATGACTTTGTGTTTTTCTTGATTTGGTTTTGTTTTCTGGAGGCCCACCTGCTCCTGACCGGCGATGTGGCGTAGAAGTCTGTCCCATGGCTGTCCTGCCTTCTCTTCCCTCCTCTGTGGGCTTGGCTTTGCATGACCGCCCTGTGGCTTTTCTGACGCAGGGATGGTTAACTTGAAGGCACACAGCTGCCCAATCTCTTTTGATGTTTCCTGCTTCACATGGTGATTACCTTTCTTACTTCTGTTTTGAGAAATTAAGGAAGACGTGCCTTTAAAGCAGTGTTATCTCACATGATTTATACTTGGGATAATGTAACGACTATCTGGAAATAACCTCAGATATTCTTAACGAAATTAGCCCCAAACTTCAGGAAATGACCCGAAGGTCATTATGATCGCTGCAATCCTGAAAACCTGCATATAAGAAAAAGTGAGTTCATTACCTTATTTCGGGTTTAAGTTCATTTGATTTGCACACTGCTTTGGATAGTGGTATAAAAACATGTTTTTCATATTCTGTGGATTTCATTTTTTTCAAAAAAATTTTTTCAATGTTTTTCTTTATTTTTGAGACAGAGAGAGAGATAGAGCACAGGCAGGGCAGGGGCAGAGAGGGAGGGAGACATAGAATCCGCAGCAGGTTCCAGGCCCTGAGCTGTCAGCACAGAGCCGGTCTCGGGGCTCACACTTGTGAACCACGAGGTCGTGACCTGGGCTGAAGTCGGACGCTCAACCGACTGAACCGCCTAGGTGCCCCATATTCTGTGGAGTTCTATTCTTAGCTTGGATAATATGCCCTAAGCACTTTTTAAAAAGTCGCCACCCAGCACCAAAAGCAATAAATTGCTGAAGAGCTCATTTTTGACATTGGCTTTAGCACCTTTGACCTTAAACTTACTTTATTTGCTCACTTGCTCTGTTAAACATTATGACATCATCTATCATACTTTTATTATACTTTTCTGGAGGAATTATTCTTCGGGGCAGCTCCGTGTTGGAACAGTGCCGTCATAAAAGTATTTACATTTACCATGAATATGGTTTCAAGCACTTGCCGGAGGAACAAACATAAATATAAATTTAAGTATTCCTTCTAGATATTCTGGGGGAGAAAAAGTGTCTATTTCAAAATTTCAGAGCAGAAAAAGTGTTCCGATGTTCTGAGAGTTTATGGCTTGAAACTTCTATGTTTTTTTAAAAAAAATTTTTTTTCAACGTTTTTTATTTATTTTTGGGACAGAGAGAGACAGAGCATGAACGGGGGAGGGGCAGAGAGAGAGGGAGACACAGAATCAGAAACAGGCTCCAGGCTCCGAGCCATCAGCCCAGAGCCTGACGCAGGGCTCGAACTCACGGACCGCGAGATCGTGACCTGGCTGATGTCAGACGCTTAACCGACTGCACCACCCAGGCGCCCCTGAAACTTCTATGTTTGATTCCACTCTGAAAACCCCTGCAGTCAGAGCTGGGCCTGGGTGTTCTTCTGCTGATGGCAAAGGTCCTTCCCTCTCCTCCTCACCGTAACCACGCAGCTCATTTCTCCCCAGGTGAGTTTGCCTGGGTCAGGGGTGTTTTCCAAGGCCAAGCCGGGGAAGGTCTTGAATGAAGGTGGGTCTGTTAAGGCCTTGACTTGAGAAGATCAACAAGCGAAAACTCTGCCACCTTATCTCACGCCATGCTCCGCACTATCTTAGGCTGTTCTGTGAAGTTTCTGCACACCTTTACCACTACAGTCGGGGAGGCTAACATCCCAGGACCCAACCTGGAGCATCTAAGCACGAAGGTATCACAGGACCATTTCAACGTATTTGTCTGTCTGTGTAACAAAATGCCAAGGGGCCTGAACATACTTCGGCAGGACTCGGTTCTTTTTAAAAATTTTGTTTAAGAGAGAGAAAGAGCATGAGTGGGGGAGAAGCAGAGAGAGAGGTACGGGGAAGGGAGAGAGAGAGAATCTTAAGCAGGCTTCGTGCTGGGTGTGGATCCTGGCTCGGGGCTTGATCCCATAACCCTGGGGTCATGACCTGAGCCAAAATCAAGAGTCGGACACTCAACTGACTGAGCCACCCGGGAGCCCTGAGACTCAGTTCTTGTATTTCTACTAGCACGGCCAACAATTTAAGGTATGTTAAAGAGTTCTTGCAGATCATTCCCCAAAATCAAGTCCTGTGAATGCCACAACCGTTTCAGCAGTGGGCCTTCCTCTCTGAGTAACACTTTCCTAGGGTTCACAAACTGGTCTCTATGGAGACCAGATGGACGAATGATTTACCTTAGCATGATACATTGGTAGAGTCCGAGTTTTCCAGCTCTAGTCATAGTTATTTCAGAAATCCAGCAATGGAAATATCCTTCTTGCTGAGACGTATTTCCAATTAGGTACAAATATTATCATTATGGGAACGATTAACCCTGGATCTATCAATGGTTTTGCTTCACCGTGGCATTAAAAGAACTCAGTCCAGTGGAAAAATGATTTCATTTGCAGTTTGAGTTAAGATGAGCGGGAAAACAAACAAACAAACAAACATGTGGCTTCCCCGGGAGTGACAGGTGTCCTGTGGATAGAGCTTGAGCCCACAATAATTATTTCAACACATCTTACCATAAAGATTCTTAGTTTACTTCTCAAGTGCTCCATTGAAACAACTGAGTGTAAAAACTCATTTTTATAGCAGAGGTAAGAAATCAGAGTGAGATCAACTTGCCTGGAATCACAGTCAGTTTCGCAGATGGCCCGACTCATATGGAAAGCCAATTTCTGCCCTCCAGTCTAAGAACTGCGTTTCTCAGTATTAAGAAAAGAACACGAGTTATATAGAAAGCTCGTGGCTGAGATCTCCAAGGACACTGAAATAATGAAAGAGGAGTGATTTTTTTATATGACTTGGAGTCTCGAAAAAGGATACAATAACGCAGGGAGAATACAGAGGACTTAGGGTTTATGATGTGAGTTTTGAAAAGAAAAATCTGTCATTTTCTTTCTTCCACTTTTTCCAACATATTGATTATATTGTGTGGCTGTTATTTTGGGAGAAATGGCAGTTTTGGTTCCTTTTTTGTACCTGTCCGCAGTCGATTGTCACTCTTCCTGGAGCCTTGCTGGATGTCTGTCATACAGGAGGAGGAGTGGGACAGAGCCTCTCCTGGCAGAAACTACATTTACCCAGTTCTAGGGATAATGGAAAGATCCATCTAACAGCTATTGCACAATTACAGGGTGGCCCGTCTGGCCTGAAATAAATAGTGAGTTTTCATCCTGCCGTGAAATGAACTCCTGAGGGCCGATGGTTTCTTGACAGAACTGTACCCCAGTTCTTGTGGGTTCCAGAGAAACGCCGAAGTGCGTCTAAGTAAGGCACCGTCCACCAAGGTATAGCCTTGGATCACTGGAATCGGGCCGGAAATCCCAGGGTCATTCCCAATAATCAGTTACCAAATTGAGATTTGTGGGCTGGTAAAGTCCATTTTGTGCATTTCCGTAACTTTAGGAAGATCCACTTGGTTCCTGGTCCCGAATAAAAGCCCATTTGGGGGCGCCTGGGTGGCTCAATTGGTTGAGCATCCGACTCTTCAGGTCACGATCTCACAGTTTGTGAGTTCGATCCCCATGTCTGACTCTGAATTGACAGTGTGGAGGCTGCTTGGGATTCTCTCTCTCCCTCTCCCTCTGCCGCTTCCTTCTTGCACGCACATATGTGTGCTCTCTCTGTCTCTCTCAAAATAAATAAGCTTAAAAAAAAAGAAAAGAAAAGAAAAGAAAAGAAAAGAAAAGCAAAGCCTAGCTTAGCTGTGTGCACAGGGACTAGGCAGAGCGGTGTGTTTTCCTCGAAGGAAGAGCACAGATTCCCTACCTGCCTAGTTTTCTTTTCATGAATTGTATATTGATTTATATTTTAATGAAACTTTGGCCGGTCTGCTAAATGCGAGTTTCTCCGAGACAAGATGTTAATCTGTATTTAATGCATGTATCATAAGGTTAAATCTGGCATGAAAGGCAATTGAGATCACCACTGTTCTTGGTTCAGTGCTTTGCGGGAAAGAGCAGGAGAACAAATCTAATTTTACAAGGAAATTGCTGAAAGAATTGATGTAATAGAATGGATATAATAGAGCAAGGTATTTAAAATTTGCATGCTCAGATGGGTAATAAGCACTTAGAAATTATCTCTGGCCACTGAAAAAGGACCATTTGTTACAAAGACACCACTGTTTTTTGATAGCTGTGAGCCAGGTTATTAACTTTGCCTTTTTTCAATTTGATTTTTTACTCTTAAGGTGACTTTACCCCAAGCATATTTTATTTTATTTTGAATGATTCAAACAAAGTGTATGTGTGCCTGCATGCATTTGAGTATACACACGTTCTCTCTGCCTTACATATGATTTCATCAGAATTTAATCACGTGTGTGTTTATTTAGGGGAAAATAAATGCAAATATATCATCTTATTATAAATACAATTAATTGGAAAGGGAGTGCGCTGCCATCCTTGGAATTTCTTTTTGCGTTTTAATTTTTCTTTCATGTTTATTTTTGAGAGACAGAGACAGAAGGCAAGCGGAGGGTGGGGGGGGCGGGGCAGAGAGAGAGGGAGACAGAATCCGAAGCAGGCTCCAGGCTCCGAGCTGTCAGCACAGAGCCCGACGCGGGGCTCGGACCCACGAACCGTGAGATCATGACCTGAGCCGAAGTCGGACGCTTAATCAACTGAGCCACGCGGACGCCCCTCTTTTTACATTTTAAAATGTGTGGGTTTCTTGTTGTTGTTGAAGGGAAAGGAGGAGCTGAAAGTTATTTCCAAATTACTTAAAACTGCTGCCGAGTTCTGATTCCTGATCCAGAGCAGTTCTGCAGGTTTGGTTTGCTGTGTGCCTTAAGCAGGACAGCGTCACATCGAAAAAAGCGGGGAGCAAACCTGTGCTCAGGCTTAGGGGGTGGCTGTGCTCCCCCATCGTTGTGCCCCCCCACCCCCCGCAAACAGCCTCCTTGCTGCAGTGATCTTGGTCCTCAACAAGCATCAGGGTAACCCAGGAGCCTGGTGAGCCTTCAGGATTACAGGGTGATGCGTAGTGAAAGAAAACGGTGACCCAACGTTCTGATGGCCCAGACACAACACGAGCTGGCCCGTGCTGAGGGGGCTGACCTTGGGATTTTCTGGGCAGATAGAAAAGCGAGAGGGATCAGGCTGATTAAGTAAGACAGACAACTGAATATCTACTGTTCCCTCCGAGCAGTATTTGGGATGTAAAAGAACGTTTTCAGAAAGATGTGCTATTTTAAAATAGGAAGGGCAAATCAAATATCAAGAAATACAATAAATTCATTTCTAACTGAGAGACCTCTTGATGGTTAATGCACAAAAGGATGTTTGGGTCATGCCCCCAACCCCCACCACCGAAGTTCACCTATAAGATAGTTTCTTAATAACGATATCCCATTTCTGAGAACAATCTTAGTTGATAATAAAGGAATTTTTATGAATTTAGTCGGTGACCCTGACATTTTACACTAACAAGGGAGCAGAATATAGTGGTTTTATTAGTGGATGACTCTTTCTTGAAGCTGAGGTTAGAATTCTCTTTGAGGGTTAGAAGTTTCTGGATACTGAGAGTCCTACATATAGGGTTCCGGGTCACGGCCTGCCCCCAAGGGAGGCATTTGAAAAAGAAAAATGCCAAGCTGCCTGGGTTTCTCACAAAAAGGAACACGGTGACGTCAGGGATACCTCGTGCGGTGAATTTTAAGGGTTGACCAGTTTACCTGGACAGGTGGGGGGCGTACTTCAGAAACTGGGGAGAGCTGGGAAGATGATTTGAGGAGAGGAGATAGACGGAAGGAGGGCCGGATGCAGTGTTCAGGCTGGTGGGCGTGGCCTCGAGGCCGGAAGCTGGTGCTGAGCCTCGGTGGTGACCTGTGGCCTCTGGTTTGGAGGCTGCCAGGGACGCCAGCCCCGGCCCTTTGCAGCCATGAGATGCTCACTCTTTGGAGTAAAGAAATCGGGGAGGACGGGTTTGCCGTCCAGGACGTCTCAAAAACAAGCAGCATCCGTTATCAGCTGTGGAAAGCTGGTTTTAACGTGGTAGACCATTCAAGTGGGGTACAGAGACGGAGTCCTGCTTAGGAGGATAAGCCCTGTGGAGGGCCCCACAGGGTGCAGGGGGCGGAGGCTGACTGGAAAGTTCTAGCAACCTAGGTGGCACAATTGGCCTCTTTTCTAAGTGTCTCCGAGGAAGAGGAAACATTGCGGTGTGTCACAGATTGCATTGTGTTCCCTCCGAATTCAGATGCTGGATTCCTGAGCCTCATTACCCTAGAATGTGACCATCTTTGGAAATAGGGTCCTGGTAGATGTAATCAGTTGAGATGAGGTCACACTGCAGTGGTGGGGGGGGGGGAGGGGCGGGTCTCTCTGAGCCAATATGATTGGTGTCCTTGTACAGAGGACAAACTTGGACACAGACACATGTCTGCAGAGATGGGGGTGAAGCTTCCGCAAGCCAAGGGACACCAAAGATTGCCAGGAAACCACCAGAGGCTGGGAGAGAGGTATGGACCGGATGTCCCTCGCGGCCACCGAGGGAGCCAGCCTGCTCTCAAATTTGGTAAAGTTTGAGCAAGTGCTATTTTGAATTTCGTAAGCTTAGATGTGTGTCTTTAGGTGTTGTGGATGTCCGATTTAAAATCTCTGTACACGTCCATTGTTTCTTGGTGGCAAATTCAACTTGTGTTTTGAGTAGTTAATTGTAGATTTGTCCGTATTTCAGCATCAAGTTTTGCTTTCAATGGCTCTTCCCAGTGAAAGTACACAACAGCCGTTTTTCAAGAGGCTGCCAGGGAGTGTCATTCGATGTCGCCAGAGGAACCCCCCCCCACAGATCTCATGAGACAGTGCACCCAGGCAGAGTGGGCCACGGCGGGCCTCCTCTCACTGCGGTCAGAAACCTCAAAATTGAAAATTCCCAGTACTTCTTCAGGTCAGTGTAAGCCGGTTTGGCAAACAGCCCCTTTTCTGTGAAACGTTAATGTCCTCTCTTAGATGTGGTTGTTAACACGCTAAATATAGGCTCCTTAATATTCACGCACATCTATAACAACAGGGTCCCCCTTTGTCCGTGAAACAACCTGAGATCTTTTTTCTCTTTTAAGGGAAGGAGGAGGAGGAGGAGGAGGAGGGGGAGGAGGAGGAGGAGGAGGAGGGGAGGCAATCTGAGGGTTTTGCGTTTGGAGATGAAGGAGGATAGGGAAGCCGGAGAGTAATCTGGAGGGATTCAAGTCCTCCTTTGGTGAGGTTTGAAAGCAGCTGAAATCAAAGAGGGCGCCGTCATTACTTGTCCTGACACAGGATCAGATAAAGCCAGAACCTACCCCCTGCTTGCAGGCACCTTGCTGAAAGTCCCGAAGGTCAGTAGGGGATAATCAGGAAACGTGTTGGGGGAGCCAGCCAGTTAACTGCAGAGACTGTGATTTTGATCTGAGAAGAGAGAGGAAGGTGGAAGAGGTAGGAGGTTACAATCACTCTGGTTCCCCAAGTGTTCCTTAGACCCAGCATAAGATAAGGACGTACCGAAGACTGAAGAAATGAGCCTCCTCTATCGTTCTGTGAAATAGAAGGTGACAGAGATCTGGATGGTGACGTCTGCCAAAGGGAAAGTGCGAACTTTGTTCTTTTTTTTGCTGACGGTGCTGTTGTATTAATAGTAACCTAGTCATCACGGTGACAGGTTCCTCCTAAAATATCTGTGGGGAAACATCTGGAGCAGGTGGAGCCGTCACCAGGGTACCTTTCGTCGGGTAAATGAGCAAAATTGTTATGAAGGAATTTGTCTTCATTCAGGCTGCTGTAACGAAATCCTACAGACTGGGGCTTGGAAACAACGGGAATTTAATTCCCGCAGTTCTGGGGGCTGGAAGCCTGAGGTCTAGGTGCTGGCCCATCCAGCGTCTGGCGAGGACACGATTCCTGGTTCACAGAACCAGATGGTGTCTTCTCCCAGTGTCCTCACCAGGTGGGAGGGCCGAGGGAGGGAGCTCTCTGGGGTCTTTTCTAAAGGCACTGATCCCATCCTTGAGGGCTCTACCTCACTACCCAATCACCTCCCAAAGCTCCCATCTCCCAGGAACACCAGTCACATTGAGGGTTAGGATTTCAACGCATGAATTCGGGGAGGATGCAAACATTCAGTCTGGAGCATACTGGAAAGACAAGATAACATATTGAAACACACAGAGGCATATCATGTTTTTTTCCCCCCGACCTGATTGTGGGGAAGACCATAGGAAAGGAAATTTGTGGGGTGGACCCCGAAGGGGTTGTAATTCAGAGAAGCAAATAACCTTTGAGAGGCAAGGTGGTTCTGTGGATATTCTGGAAAAAGGCTTTGAACGGTAATCCGCTGCTCTGCCCAATGCTCGAAACACTGGAAAGCAGTTCTTATTCAATGAAAATAGCCGAGACGACAATCTCCAGGACTTCCTTTTCTTACAGAAATATGGTCAAGGCACAAGTTGCAAACCAGCTTTATTACTCTACGTTTAATATCCCTTATTTGTTTAGCGATTCTTTCAAAGTCCGAATGGAAGTCCAAAGTCCACCCCCACTGCTTTTTTTTTTTTTTTTTTTGGTGACTCAAATAACTTTTTTCAGGAAATTGCTTGTATAGGTTTTCAAATGTTTTGTTATGAGTTTTCCAGGCCCCTCCCTAGAATGGAGCTGTTGCCCTAAAACCTGAATTTAGCTTTATATCCACTTGAGAAACTGTCTTAGCCGGGGCTCCAGGCCATCCTGCCCAATCCACGGCAACTGACGCTTAGGGAAACTTTTGAGCCTCGCCTGGTTTTCCAGATCTTTCTCCCCACCCCCCTCCCCGCCCCCCTGCCGACAGCTGTTGCTTGTGTATCTGCAACAAGAATATCCTCTGGGTCCGATGGTCGGTTGTGCTGGGGTACAGGGAGGGTTGCAAAATCCTGACCGAGGCCCCTTAGCTCTTTGGACCCCTGGCTCACGCACCTGTTTTCCTCCTTCCCGCTGACCTTCCCACCACACAAAAACCTTAAGATCAGTCATGATAACAGGATGGTAATAATACAATAATACAGTAGGTACGGTTCCTGGACAATGTATTTATTTATTTAAATAAACAAACTAACATCTGTACAGTTCTCAGACCCTTCTGTCTCTCTCTCTCTCTCTCTCTCTCTCTTTTTTTTTTTTTTTTACTGGTTATTTATATTTGACAGAGGGGGAGAGAGCGCAAGCAGGGGAGGGGAGGAGAGAGAGAGAGAGACAGGATCCGGAGCGGACTCTGCTCCCACAGCAGCAAGCCCGATGTGGGGCTCGAACTCGTGAACTGTGAGATCATGACCTGAGCCGAAGCCAATGTTCAACCGACTGAGCCACCCAGGTGCCCCCTGGGTGAACAATTGATCGAAATGAAAGGACAGAGCCTGGGAGGAAGGAGAGGCTTTCCCGTGTAAACATGAGGGGCTGGAGCCCAGGGACGACCGGAAAGTCCCACGTTACTGGAGCAACAGCCCCAGGGAAGCTCAAACCGCCTGCCTGTGCGCCCGGGTGGCGGTGAGCAGAGACCCGGAGCCAATGCAAGGGGACGTTCGCCATTGTGCTGGATTGTCCCCCGTGCAGGCAAGAATGTTCAGGAAAATAAAAGCCCCCGAGATGATTTCTTACATCTTCAATTACTACAGTCTTCGTAAGATTGTAGAAGCATGCCTTCTCTGACAAGGTCAAATTTATAAATTTCAGGCCTGGGAAAACTTAAGGATTTTTCTCAGCCTTTAAAAAAGATAGCAGTGGGGGGATAACGTGTCAGCGTTTGCCTTTAAAATAAAATCAAACGTGTGGGTGTTGGAATCAAGATGCTGTTGGGCAGGCATGATTTAATAAATATTTTCACGGAACAGAGGGGGAAGAGGGTCGAAGACATTGCGTCAAGGGACGCTGACGCCCTTGACTAGAGGGAATCTTATAATTTATTATAATTTATTTCCAAACGTGTTCATCTTTTAAAAACACTTTTTTAAAGTTTATTTCTTTATTTTGAGAGAGACAGAGAGTGAGCGAGCAGGAGAGGGACAGAGAGAGAGGGAGAGAGAGAATCCCAAGCAGATACCATACTGGGTGCGCAGAACCCAATGCGGGGCTTGATCTCATGACCATGAGATCACGACCTGAGCCCAAATCAGGAGTCGGACGCTTAAGTGACTGAGCCACCCAGGCGCCCCCCCCCACCCCCAGAACATTTTATTCTAAAATAATTTCAGATGGATGGAAAATTTACCAAAAAAAAGGGTATCAGGGCTCCCATACTGCCTGTTCTTGGGGTGGTAGGATGAATCATACCTACCAGCTTATACTGCCCGGAAACAGAGAGTGTCAGCTTGTAGGGCAGAAAGAGACCTTGCAGACGGGACCCCTCTAGGACTGTGCATGGGGGGTTATCCTGCATGATCCACGTGGTTCCCTACCGGTTTTGGAAATGCCCTTATAAGAGGGAGGGCAAGGGAGATTTGACTATAAAGAGAAGTTGACGAAAGAAGCAGGACCCTCCCTGGGTGACGTACTTTGAACTAGAGGAAGGGGCCATGAGCCAAGGAGAGGGCCAGGGAATCTCCCCTCCCACTGCCGGGGTGCCCCGCCCTGCCGCCCCCTGACTTCAGCTCACCGAGACCGACCTCACACTTGTGGCCTCCAGGACCTCAAGAGAATACATTTGTGTTGTTTCAAACCACTAAAGTTGTGCTAATTGGTCACAGCTGCAATAGGAAACGAATCAACCCAGATTCACTTATTCTTAACATGTTACCCCATTTGCTTTTCTGTTCCCTCATTCTTCCCCTTATGTGTATAGACGCTTTGTTATGGGTGGTGGTGCTGTAACCCCTGCGAATCAGGGGAGAGTAGTGACCCGGCACGTTTTCTGTAGTGGGACAGGACAAGAAGTCAGACCAGGGCTGCTCTGGGAAGATCAGCTTGGTCCACTAACACGCTTCATGATTTCCTACTGCCTTGGCCAGTGGAGACGTTGTCCTGTGCTGCCGACCTGTCCTTCCGGAAGATGCTTTCCACGCCTTCTCGTGGGCTCTGCACGAACACATGCCTCTCGCTGGTCTGCACTGGGGAGTCCCTGCGTACCACCAGGACCTGGTGGCCCCCCTCCATCCTGATCTTGGGTCACTGTCCCCTCTGGGTCTTCCTGGGCAAGCTAGCTCCTTTGGGCCGTGGACCCTCATGCACACCTGTCCCTGCCTGTCCACTTACCTGGCGAACTCGTATTCACCCAGCAGCCTTAGCCTGCCATCATCCCCCTGGGAAAGCCTTCTTCTGTACCCCAGTTTTCCACCCGCATACTAGTTTAGAGTTCTGATGGATACGTCCACATTACCTCGTGCTTTTCCATGTAACACGTATCATTATTATAAGGACTTAATCGTGTGTGTGTGTAGCATGCTGGTGAGACTCAAGCACAAAAAACATCGCCTATCTCCTACACATCTGGGATGTTCCCAATTGTGGAAAAAACAAGTCATTTGACTTCCTGCCTTTGGCCATGTGGGGGTGATGCAAATCCCTCCCAGCTTGGGTATGTGAGGGGGTGCCGGATCGCTGAATCATCTTTTCAGATTTCTTTTTCCTCTGTCTTAGCAAAGGCTGCGTTTCCCTTTGGCGTCTATAATGCCTGGCGAAGGAGGCAGGGGTTTTCATTAGGAGCCCACAGGTCTTTGGGAGGGAGGGGACTGAGCTCCCTGCGGTAGCCCCCATTTCAATGTGGGTGACGCCGGAGAGAGGGCAGAATGCCTGGACAAGCCTGTGGGGGGAGAGGAGAGACCGAGCTGGCATGATTTTGCAAAACTCGCAGCAACCATTTTGCCTGAAGCTGGAGCCACCTACGTGCCCAAGCATCTGGTCCTGGACCGGGTGCTTTGGGAGCGATGAGGGCGTGTGTGAGTGTGACGTAAGTAAGCGGTGCACCGGATCCTGGGTCCGCCCGCAGGCTCCCCGCTGGATCCGGTGCGTGAAAGCACCTGGGGACGCTTGTGTGCTCCACTGGGAAGGGTCAGCACAACAGTATGTTTGTACCCCTGTCTAGTGAGAGTAGATCACACCAGAGAGCTGTGATCGCGTCTGCCCTCCGCGACAGAGTGACAATATCTTGAGGGCAAGGCTGTGTCTCATTACCTGGGGCAGCTGATAGACCTCGCGCTGCCTGGGACGATGCTTTGTTGAATGAACGGAAGAAATGACACCACAGTAAGAAGATCCACTCGAGGGGCGCCCGCGTGGCTCAGTCGGTTGGGTTGGCTGTCCCACTTCGGCTCAGGTCCCGATCTCACGGTTTGTGAGCTCAAGCCCCGCATCGGGCTCTGTGCTGACAGCTCAGACTCTGCTTTAGGTCCTCTGTCCCTTCTCTGTCTGCCCCTCTCCTGCTCGCACGCTCCCTCTCTCTCAAAAATAAACATTTAAAAAAAAAAAAAAGAATATCCTCTCCAATATCAACTTCTCCACAGACCTTCACAACTAACCTCACTCTCTTCACTTGGTTTGGTAAATGCAGGAAAGATCTATGTTATCTACCTATCTCTGTATCTACGTGTATATATATGAGTAGTACTTGCATGTATAATATCTATTTCCAGGATCATCGTTTTTATTTTTTGTGCTTTTTTTTTTTTTAATGCGTATTTATTTTGAGAGAGAGGAGGGAGGGGTGGAGAGAGAGAGGGAGAGAGAATTCCAAGCAGGCTCTGTACTGTCAGCCCACAGCCTGACGCCGGGCTCAATCCCATGATCTGTGAGCTCATGACCTGAGCCGAAACAAAGAGCCCAACCCGTAACGACCGACTGAGCCACCCAGGCACCCCTATTTAAAAAATTTCTTTAACAATTTCTGTATTTTCTGGGACACCTGGGTGGCTCAGTCAGTTGGGCGTCCGACTTCGGCTCATATCATGATCTCACAGTTTTTGAGTTCAAGCCCCACGTCGGGCTCTGTGCTGACAGCTCAGAGCCTGGAGCCCGTTTCAGATTCTGTGTCCCCCTCTCTCCCTGCCCCTTGGCCACTAACACTGTGTCTCTGTCTCTCTCAAAAATAAATAAACATTAAAAATTCCTGTATTTTCTGATTTGGGAAAAGCAATGGGCATATATTAATTCTAAAATTACTTTTTAAATTAAAAAAATATATATATATTTTAGAGAGAGTGCACATGAGCAGGGTGGAGGGGCAGAGGGAGAGAAACTTTTTTTTAAAGTTTGTTTATATTTATTTTGAAAGAGAGAGAGAGAGCATGTGCAGGGAAGGCCCACAGAGACAGAGAGAGAGAGTCTCAAGCAGGCTCCATGCTGTGAGCATAGAGCCCGATTCGGGGCTTGAACCCATGAACCGTGAGATCATGACCTGAGCCAAAGTAGGGCGCTTAACCGACTGAGCCACCCAGGTGCCCCCGGTATTATTTTAAAATTCTGCACATTATGTTTGACTACTTTTTTTCTGTCTAATTGACCTACTATTTCTCTATCAATTCTTTGGTGGGACCATAATGTTCTTTTTTATTTATTTAAAAAAATTTTTTTTTTCAACGTTTATTTATTTTTGGGACAGCGAGAGACAGAGCATGAACGGGGGAGGGGCAGAGAGAGAGGGAGACACAGAATCGGAAACAGGCTCCAGGCTCTGAGCCATCAGCCCAGAGCCTGACGCGGGGCTCGAACTCACGGACCGCGAGATCGTGACCTGGCTGAAGTCGGACGCTTAACCGACTGCGCCACCCAGGCGCCCCGATAATGTTCTTTTTAAAGTTGCATTACCTCACAACGTTTTCAATTGAAAAACCTGCCTCTTTTGAAGCCCCAGAACTCCCTTCTCTCCCCCAGGACAGTAGCTGTATTCTTAGTGTCCTTTAAGAAAATACCTGTAAAATCTGAAGTTCCAGAGAGTTCACCGTTCATCAACCACTGCTCTATGTTATCCCGGAAAAACACCTACACGCTTCTCTGTACTCGAGCTGGCCTCCACGTGAGAAGACTAAACATCGTTTTCCAGGATGTAATGTGGGGGCCAGGGAGGCTCCCCCTGCACCCCAACACCTTCCCTTTAGTTGGAGAAAACATTTCTTCTACAACTGAGGGGGAGAAAAGTCCTTAGCTTGAATTCACTTTCTGCAGTCTATGCCTGGTGTGGGGTTCTGGCATTCAATCGGTGGCAGGGGCACACTGAATGACCCTTTTGAGAACCAAATAGCAAAGTCCCCCCGGGGTAGGGAAGAAATGGGCTGATAAAGGGAAGCCGGAGGTGCCAGAGACGGAGTTCACCAAGTTCACGGTTTTGTCCGGGGCGCAGGCTGGTCCTCCGTCTCTGAATGCTTTTATAACTGTTTTTGGCTGACTTGACATGGAAGTTTGCATAAAATAGGCTTATTTAATAGAAACCGACCTTGTTCTTTTTCCGGGCCCGCAATGGAAATTTTCAATCGGAGAAAGTCTGTTTAATAAATGCATTTTGTAAACATTACATCGAATTTGCCCAAAGTGTCTTTACTTTCATGCTGCTTTGCACAATGAGTTCCATCCGGGAAAAGCCACATTTTTCGGGGGTGGGAGTGAATTTCTTCTATTTTCTTCTCAGGACAGTCTGTGAAATCACCAATCTCCCTGGTGCTTTTGACCAGAAAAATGAAACTTCATGAGGTGATGGGGCAGTTGGGGGGCTGCTCGTGATGAATCAGCAGCAGTTTCTGCATGACCGTTCAATTTTTAATGCTGTGAACTGACTTTTTAGCCAGAGAGCACCTACTGGAAAGCACTGGACCCTGCAGTGTGTTAATTACCCAAGGTCCATGTTCCACCCCTTGCGATGAATTTCATTCTGCAGGTGTCTTTAGGAAATGAGAGAGTTGTCTGGGGGGGGGGGGGGGTGGGTTGCATTTCTTTAATAGGGCAAGATACATATCCTACATGGGAAGGATCATGAGGAATCATCCAGGGGGCGTGGCTCTTCCAAGGAGAAACCCCAAATCAAAAAGATCCCAAAGCACTAGTTGTCGGCGGGGCTATAATGATGAGGCGTTATTCTGGCTTCTAATTTGCACTGCGTGTTAGTAGAGGGATTCCTTTGGAGTCCCAGTCATTCCCAGCAAGTCTCAGGCTTAATTTGTTTTCCCAGTGGCAGGAAAATATTCACATCCATGTCCAAACTCGCAAATTGAATCCAGAAATTTACTGAAGACTGAGGAAAGTGTCCTATGGTAATAACCACTCCTCCAAACTGTGGAAAAGCCGAAAATCTCTTTAGCACATGGAAGGCAACGGTATTGGGTTGTTGGAGGCGAGAGTTGTGTTCCTCTCCATTCCCATTTGTCTCTGTGACCTACATACAGTGTCCCCTGAAATTGTGGGGGATCCACACGGATATGAGAGCAAGCAGGGTCCCCGGCCCACCCCGGCGTTCTGGCCTGGTGCAGTCCGGTTAGCCTGAAGAGACCGAGAGGTGGGATGTTCCAGAGGGAAGAACACAGTCCCAGCTCTCCGGTATCCGTCAAGGTTGTAAGAGTGTGATTCCGTGCCCCAGGTGACAGCCAAGGATTTGCTTCTGATCCAAAGTCAGCCATCCTCAAGCTGAACAGCAATCTACAAGTTGGCCTTGCTTTAGCACTCTGACCCCAGGGGTGACTGAACACCTGACCCTTGGGGCACCTGGGTGGCTCCCGTGGTTACGCGTCCAACTCTTGGCTTTGGTTCAGGTCATGATCTGAGGTTGTGAGTGCGAGCCCCACACTGGGCTCTGGGCTGACAGCGCAGAGCCTGCTTGGGATTCTCTCTCTCTGCCCCTCGCGTTCTCAAAATAACATGAAACCACCCCCCACCCCCCACCCCCCACCCCCCGCCCAAAACACAAAAACCTGCCGCTTGTTCAAAGACTGCGAATGGAGACCCACTGAAAGGGACGCAGGAAGTTTTTGAGACGTAAGAAACACCCAGACAGCCTCAGCTTCTGTGAGTCCTGGTTATGTGGCTGCCGGATGGCTTTTCTTCGAACACATGTTTTAACCTTTCTGTGTGTTTTAACGCTCGACTGCTGCAGACCTGTGGACCTTAAGGTTGAGTGCTTGAAAGCACATGGTGGGTTAGGAATTCGGGCAGGGCTCACGATGCTACTCCTCGTGCCATCGGCGGGTCTCACTTTTTCCTCCGCTCGGCGGACCGTTGGGGCTGAGCTGGAAGGTCCAAACAGGCTTTGCTCACGCGGCTGGCTCCGCGGAGCCCCTTTCTCGCCACATGAGCCAGCTTGAACTTTTCACCACTTGCTGACTTGGGAGTAGTCGGCCTTCCGGCATGGAGACGGGCTTCCAAGCAGCAGGCTGAAGAGAGCTGGAAGGCTGGCCTCGGCACAGGCACGGCACCAATGTTGCCACATTTTGTCGCTTGCGGCACTGTCCGAGACCAGTGGGAACACAAGGGGAGAGGGACAAGGGTCTTCCTCCGGCTTGAGGAGCAGCATAGGCTGCCAGAGGGGTAGAGAATGGATGGTGGCCGTCATGGGAGACTGTCCCCTATGCACCCGCCCCCATTCATACGTTTGTGCCCTCACCCCCAAGGTGATGCTGTTTGGAGGAAGGGCCTTTGAGAGGTGAGTACCGTCAGATGAGGTTAGGAGTGCGATCCTTGTGACGCCATTAGTGGCCTTATGAAAGGAGAAGGGACAAGGGATCTCCGTCTCTCTGTCACGTGAGGCCACGGCAGCGAAGCAGCCATCTGCAAACAAAGAAGGGAGTTCGCCAGACCCTGCGTCTGCCAGCACCCGATCTCGGACTTGCAGCCTCCAGAACTCTGGGAAATAAACGGTTGTTGCTTCAGCCCCCAGACTATGGTATTTTGTGATGACAGCCCCAATGGACCAAGACGCGACAGCAAGAGACAGAATTTAACGGAGCGAGGGGCTGGTAGGACTCCTTGCCTTTGAGGCTGAAAAGTACAACTTGCGGAGACGCGCTGAGTCATCGCTGCAGGCAGCGAATGGCACGGAGGGCGCTGCTCGGCGGGCGCGGTTCTTGGCAGTGAGGACGCCGAGTGAGTAACAGGATGGAGAAGAAGGTCCTTTCTCGGAGCGACTGCATCCGACGCCTGGAAGGAGGGCACTTCTCTTCTGGGTTCCGGACCTGGCTCAGTCCGTGGAAAGTCCATATGCTTTCTCCTCCTCTCCCTTCCCTCCTGCTTCTTGCAGCCTCCTCGGATACACAGACTCGCAGCACAGACAGCCTGTGCCACCCCCCGGGGTGGGGGCAGAAGACAGCTGTGATGGCATGCCCCCCCCTCCCACCCCGGTCCCCTCTCTCACCCCTGGGGCTCACCTGTCACCAGCCACTTCCAGCTGCAACGTATGAAGCCTCTCGGCAGGTGGTCACTCTGGCGTTCCTGGAGGGTGAGGGCTTTCGGTGGGTTTTGTTTTTGTTTGGAGACCGGCTCCCTTCTGGTGGCCATATGTAGCCCCTCAGGCCTCCCATAAACCACCCTGGCGACAAGGCAGGGCCCTTAACATCATTCTAGTCTTTCGTAGACGCGCTAACCTGAAATTAAGATACGATTCGTTCATCTTGTTAAGAAGATGGGTCTCTCAAGTCAGGTTAATCTACTAGTGCATTTTCCGGCCATTCACATACTCAGGGAGAGCCTTTTCTGCTCCTGAACCTTCCAACATTTCAGTCTACGCCCGGGGGCCCTAATTTGGGGCAGGACTGGGTTCCTTTCACCCCTTCTATCAATCATTTTTTGCTCCCTGTGCAAACACGGCTTTGTCATTGTTCCAAAAATAGGTGCTTTCAAGGAGCCTGGTAACTGGTTGATCTTGTTCTCCTCTATGGCTGTTTTTACTTGTAGCAACAACGAGAATACGTGACCACCATTTTTCACCGCCGTAAAACGGTTCTCTCGTGGATATAAACAACTCACCTTTTGGCCTTGTAGTTTACTCACTGGGGAGCATGATTATTTTTTTTATTGCCTTGTAAAGTAGCTTGCCTGTCACATTATAGCTTAATTGGGAACACAACATAATAAATAATTTAAAATAGGAATATTGCTGTCTGTATAGGGAGGCGAGGAAAACACAACCCAGATTAGGTCCCTCTGGTGTTGCTCAAGGGTTCTAGACCTGTGGTGCTTTAAATAAAATTTGCACCGAGAATGCCTCTGAATCTTCTCTTTCAAAATTTGTTTAATGTTTATTTATTTTTGAGAGAGAGAGAGAGAGAGAGAGAGAGAGACAGCGGGGGAGGTGCAGAGAGGGAGGGAGACACAGAATCTGAAGCAGGCTCCAGGCTCCGAGCTGGCGGCACAGGGCCCGACACGGGGCTCGACCCCACGGACTGCGCGATCATGACCCGAGTCGAAGTTGGACATTTAACCAACTGAGCCACCCGGCACCCCTACCTCTGGATCTTTTCTCAAGCTGTTCTGCCTCTAATTCCCCAATAAAAACAGGTCACGTGGTTTTGTTTTCCCATCTGCAGATTGAGGGTTTCTTGTCATCAGATGTGTTCGGTGGAAAGGATCTTAATACCTTTCCTTTGTAGCTCCATGGGTTCGTTAATAGCACCCACATCACAGAGCCGCTGGCCATACAAGAGACGGCCACACAGCCTGGCAAAAAGCAAAGATTGAACGACTATCAGGCATAAAGTCAAGGGCTTTCTTCCAAACTGGACCTTTAGATGCCAACAGAGCCGACTCCGTCCCTGAAAACATGCTCGAGATGTTGCTGTGAACATAGTTTTCAGATGTGATGAACACTTTCAACCAGTTGACTTTCAGTAAAGCAGTCGTCCCCTTACTCTGAGCTCATCCCATCAGCGGAAGGCCTCAAGAGCCAATACTGAGGTTTCCAGGAGAAGGAATTTTGCCTCAAGCCCACAGCACCGAGATCCTGCCTGAACTTCGGACCTGCCAGCCTGACCTACCGACTGTAGTCTTGCCAGTCCCGTGATCACGTGAGCCAATTCTTTAAAATCACTCTGTCTCTCTATACAGATATGTGTCTCGTTGCTTCTGTTTTTCTGAAGGACCCCGACTAATACACTGTGCTCCTGTGCTATTTGAATTTATCTTTAACCGCAGCCGTGTATTATTTTCATAAAAGAAACTACTGGATTTCAGGGTGTAGATAGACGTGGGGCAGACTCTTGGATGCTTCTTCACTCAACACCTGAGACGTGCAGGCATGGAGACTGTCTGCTACAGAGTCACTTCAGGAGCCCCCGGGGGGCATAAGGGTGAGGGTGTGCCAGCTTGTGGCTTCTGGACGGGCAGGTGCTAACTAGACTCGAATTCCTAAAGTGGAAGTTGGCCTCCACGTAGTATCAGTTGTCAAAATGGAAAATGCTGTTTCGTGACCATTGGGAACCTATTGTGGGTAATCAGGAAATCATGGAGTTGTATGAGGGGAATATGTGGTAGTTTTGATTTAAGCACTTAATCTTTTGAAGTGTGGGGATAGTTTGGGGGACAACCAAGCAAGAATTTACTTCTGAGTAGCAGAGAAAGGGGGAAATCTAGCCATTTAACTCACTGTGTAACTGTGTGTAAACGTAAGCCTTGTTCCTTCCTAAAAACGAGAAAGTTGGAGGTAAATGATCTCGTAGATTCATTGTCCAGTTCCACAGGGTGACAGGTTCCTGAGGATGCTGTCCTGCCCCGTCGCGCTGTCTCTTACGCTCTTTGCCCGTGAGTGCACTCCCTTGACCAGCTGTGCTGAGAACCAGGCGGTGGTCCCAACCCAAGATGGCGTCACTGCTCGGCTGCAGGGCAGTTGGATGAGGTGGTTTGTCTGGAACTGATTAGAAGGTCCAGAGACAAGGTGGGAAACCAGAAGCAGCCTTGTGGTGGGGGACTCGGGAAAATGCCAAGAAGTTGGGCATAGCAAAGCAGCGATCGGGAGAGCCGCATGCGGGAGGAACGTGGATTTGCGTACATCCAATGGCGACGTTGCCCACAACGTTGGCCTGGACCTTGATCTGATGCGAACTGATAGCTGATGCCCTTAGGCTGGAAGTCGGTGGCGAGGCGCTTTCTCCTACCCAGTCGCTGCTGTGTGTGGAGCACTCCGCACGGGTTATGGTTAATCTGGATTAATCTTCACAACAAACCTGTGAGGTTGGCATTATTTTCCTAAGTTTATTGTATTTATTTTGAGAGAGGTGGGGGAGGGGCACAAAGAGAGGGAGAGAGAGAGAGAATCCCAAGCAGGCTCCACCTGCCAGCACGGAGCCTGACGAGAGGCTTGAACTCCTGAACCGTGAGATCACCACCTGAGCCGAAATCAGAGTTGGATGCTTAACTGACTGAGCCCCCCCAGGCGCCCCTTATTTCCCTAATTTTTACTACGCGATGATACTGAGGCTCAGATACTGAAAGAGCTTTCCTAGGGTCAGAGAGCAGAGTATTCAACTGGGAAATAGTGGAGCTAACATTCTGCCTTCGGTCTTTCTGACCCCAAAGATGATCCATTATACACCTGTGCTTTGAGTGATTGGCTAAAGACTGAATGAACAAATGAATGCATATTTGATGGGCCGGTTTAATATCTTACAGCAAGAAATACCCCGTCCCTTGCATAATGCATTTAAAAATAATTTTCAGGGGCGCCTGGGTGGCTCAGTCGGTTGGGCATCCGACTTCAGCTCAGGTCACGATCTCGCAGTTGGTGAGTTTGAGCCCCGTGTCAGGCTCTGTGCGGACAGCTCGGAGCCTGGAGCCTGCTTCGGATTCTGTGTCTCCCCCTCTCTCTGCCGCTCCCCTGCTCATGCTCTGTCTCTATCTCCCAATAATGAATAAACATTAAAAAAAAGTTTAAAAAAATTTTCAAGGGGCTCAATTGGTGGTTGATTTCAGCTCAGGTCACGATCCCAGAGTCGTGGGATCGAGCCCCCTGTGGGGCTCCACACAGAGCATGGGGCCTGCTTGTGACTCTCTGTCTCTTTCTCTTTCTCCTGTGCTCTCTCAAATATAAATAAATAAATAAGTTAATTAATTAATTAAGAATAATTTTCAGAATTGCACTTATAAGGGTGGAGAGGGGCCTTTAACCAATGTGGGGCTTTGGCTTTGCAGACCCTCTGAGGGCAGGAAGAGCACAGAACCAATTCCGTCCTTTTTAGGCTAAGAATTCGGCCAAGTGGGGCTCGGGGAGCTGATCAAGGGTGCTGGTTTCAGACGGATCACAGAGCCACCCATACATAAATGCTTGCTGCTTTAAGCTCTTTATCTTTTTCCAGCCTGAGATTTGGTGCCCAAAGTCTCCCCCTTCGACATGGAGCTGACACGATGGGTAGATAAGTCCCATCAACTGTGTCACTGCCTCACCTCATGGTTAGTCACGCATGCTTGTTTTTATGAATGGTGTTGAAGAAAGAATTCATGACTACGGGGCTTGACTCAGACAGGGGTCCAGATGCTGTAGTCAGAGAAGCCTCTTCCAGGGCTTTGGGAACAAAGAAAGCACCCCGTCCTCCCTACACACACACACACACACACACACACACACAGACATTCTTCTCCCAAGAAAGCCCCTCGGAGAAACGGTGATGGCACACTGTCACGAGTCACTGCTAAGTGCGACATTTTACCTAAAACCACGGAGAAGTGTGAGGGGTGGGTTGAGCAGCCTCCACTCAGCCCTCACCCCAGCATGGATTGTCTTATCAAGTCACCGTGTCCCATTCTACAGAGACAAGGGCCAGCCGGCCTCAATGTTGTGGGGCAGGCAGAAAGCCCGGGAGCCTGGTGGGCTGCAGAGGGCAGCCCTGGGTTGGCTCCAGTGTGGGGCTCAGGAGCTGGTAGAGGAAAACCAGAGCGTGGCCAGATACTTGTGGTTTGACAGATAGGAAATATGTGCATTTGACTCTTTGGATGTTTTGGGAGGGATTGTAAAAGCAGGTAAACTGGGGCGCCTGGGTGGCTCCGTCGGTTGAGCATCTGACTTTGGCTCAGGTCACGATCTCTTAGTTCGTGAGTTCGAGCTCCGCATCGGGCTCTCTGCTGTCAGCGCCGAACCCACTTTGGATCCTCTGTCCCCCTCTCTCTGTGCCCCTCCCCCGCTCAAGCGCCCCCCCCCCCTCAAAAATAACGAAATCATTTAAAAATTGGGCAAACCATTTTAAAGATTTGAACTTATGGGTTAGAAGTGTAAACTGATTAATGACCCCAGTTTTGAAGAATTTCAATAAAAATCATTTAGGCTTTTTTTTTTTTTAGTCATAGAATTATGTTTTCTGAATGAAATATGGATCAGAGAGAACGCAGAAATGGTAGCCACACACCTTCTCTCTCCGTTTGGTTTGTTCACGGGGTCGTGAACTGCCCATGTACCTGGTGTGTGGCCTCCAGAAAGTTCTTTCACTTTTCTGAGGCTCAATGCCCTCATCTATTATTTTAAAATAAGCACATTGGATTGTATGAGCCTTCCATGACTTTCTGGGTCTGAAATTCTCTGATTTTTCCATAACTCGTTCATTTGTTTTTCCCCCGATCCAATTTCAATCAGGAAGGGGGGAGAGAAAGGGCAGTGAGGGAGGGAAAAAAAAAAAAAAAAGACAACTATTGAACAAGTATCAACCAAATACCAAGCACCATAGGCTCATTATTTCATTTAATTATCGTAACAAATGTGGGAAGCACATAGCATTATTGTCACATTGGACAGGTGGAGACACAGAGGTTAAACTTTGCCTGAGGTTGAGCGATTGATGTGATCGAGCTGATTATTCAAACCTGAGTCTGGACGACTCCGGAATGCTGATTCTTTCCTTTGCACGTGTTTCCACCATGAGGCATTGTCTTCCAAGAGGGGCACAAACAGAAGGGACAGTGAGATTGGGGATCAAGGGAAGAGATGTGAGATGCTGAAGGGCCAGAGGAGATGTGATGTAGATGGAATGCGGGACTGCTACCAAGTTCTTAACACTGTTCTCCCCCACGGCCCGGAGGTGGCCACAGTTCCCCCGTGGCACTGAGGCTCCTCAAGCAGAGAGGTGGGCACTCTGGGCGACATTGGGGAGCCTCCCAAAGTCCTCTTGAGACCTCTCACGGCCTCACTGGGGACAGTCTAGGCACCATAGCAAGGGAGACAGGCCAATCAGGGAAGAGGGGAGGAGCAGAGATAGGTATTTATCTCTCTACCCCTCTCTGGAGGACATCTCTAGACTCAAACTTGTAAGAACTATTCCAAGAAGGCCAGCTTTATGTTGCAAGGATTTAGATCCACTGTTAGCCTGCCCTTCAAAGTTGGCTGTGACTTTGGGACACAGATGCTTCCCCGTTGGCTGCCAGAGAGGGCAGGGCTGGGAGCCAACTTCTCGCTGGATGTTCGAGACCTGTAGACATCCCAGTTTTGTTGCTGTAATTGCTCCTTGCTTTCGGGAGATCGGAGTTGCTAAGAGGTGGGATTAGAGCTTCCAGATACAGTGGCGTGGGAGTGAGGCAGGGGCCTGTCACTGAGAGCCGCTGTCTGTCCACGCTGAGACCCAGGCTGCTTTCCGTGGATGCCTGCCCTGCGTGGGAGCCAGTGGTGGGGTGGGTGGTAAATACCTATGACGTGTGTGTCCCTGTGTGGTCGACGTGGGCAATGTGCTGTGCCTACTGCCCGAGGTGAGGATGTCAGTGTCCTCTGTCCCGTGTCTTGTTAAAGCTGCGGTCATCGAGGCTCCTGGCGCTTGTGCACAGCTGGGAGCACGTCCAATCTGGGGACCTGCTGGGTCACTGCCTGGCACTCATGCCCCAAACACGGTCTCCAGAGCCGGGGCTGTGCATCCAGTCCCCTGGGAGCATCCTTGATGCTTATGTCTTCCCTTCCCTGTTTGTGGCTTTTGTTTGCCTGAAATTTAAGCTTGTGTAGATTCCTTACGTTTTAAAGGAAAACGTGTTCTCTTTTCTGAAGGAGAAACATTTGATTTTTTTTTTCCCCCTT
This sequence comes from Lynx canadensis, assembly GCF_007474595.2. Taxonomy (NCBI): domain Eukaryota; kingdom Metazoa; phylum Chordata; class Mammalia; order Carnivora; family Felidae; genus Lynx; species Lynx canadensis. The sequence goes on along the minus strand of NC_044303.2, from coordinate 76,920,483 downwards.
AAATTATGTAGATGGAGATATGTCTGCACTCGGTTGGTCTCATGTCTACCAAGATGTCATTACTTATAGAAGAGCCTGGGATTTTCAAGAATAGTAACATGGCAATTTGTCTTTCAAATACTGTTTTACTTATAGCAGCAATAACAGGAAATGTGTACTATTTTTCAGTGTTATAATCTGATTCACCCTTTGATATAAACAGCTTTATCTCATCTCATTGTTTATATCACATTCCTATTCCTCTGGAAAGAACAATATTTTTCCCCTGAAAAGTAATATATTCTTGTCTAAGAATGGCTTAAATAAGTAACAGATGGTCTTTGTGTGTGTATGTGTGTGTGTGTGTGTGTGTGTGTCCCCTACTCCCACTCATTCTCTGCATTTGAGCAGATATTAAAATCAGTATTTTACAAAACATCGCACGAGCCTGAAGTTATAGGTATGTTTCCAGCTTGGCTTCTTTTATTTATGTGATGGTGATGTTGCTTGGAGAGTTTTAGAATATAGGCGACTGAATACATTTATTTGTGCTTATCAAATGGAATGTGCTTGAACAAATGTGCTTTCTGGTTCCTAGTCACCCAGGTTCACCAGGGGAAAGACGGACTGGAACGTTCAGTGGTGCCTTGTGACCGTGGCCATGCAACAGAGATCCCTGGGCACCAGATCCTTGCCATACGACTTATTTATATCTCTGTTCTAATGTTAAAGTTGGTTCCGGTACCAGGAGCAAATTTTTCTGGTCAATACAAAGTTTTGTTCCTTGACTCTGCTCAGGGGAAAGACATGACATTAGAAGCCAGTTTTCTATCATTGCCTTGCTAGCACGTTGAGTTCAGACAAGTCCCGGGACCACTTCATGCTTGTTTTTCTATCCATAGACTGCAGAAAGCTTACCTACTGCAAAGGATGTTGTGACTGTAACATGAATTAATAGCTATGAAGATGCTTTAAAAAGTCAGAAACATTTTAGGTCCCAAATATCATGTTTTAGATATTCAAGTCAAGTTACACATGTTTCATGTAAACTCTTTATCTATAACTCTGTGGCTGATAGGTCATAGGTTGATATGGTCAAATGACCTTTCCAAGGTATATTTTCTGTGCAATGGGAGTTTCAAGGAAGGAAACACACACATATGTAAGGTCATCACTGCAGACTTTTATAAGATGTCAGCCTAGAGCAGGGATTGGAGACAGTTCATTTCTGGTTCAGATGCGCACTCTACGATCCTTGGGTCTAGCAGGTGCTTAAATGTATATTGAACGAAAATATGAATATTGTGGTAGATAAGCTGTCCTCAGTTCTTCTATGAAAATCTTTGAATGTCAAAGGTGATACAGTTTTGTGCTCTCCAATTACTCATTCTTATCGTCATTGAAATTCTTTTTTTTCCTTACCGGGTAGAAAGTTGAGGTGAGATCCCTCTTGTTGATATCTTCTCCTTGTCCCCTTGTTTTGTGGTCTGAAAAGCACATGTTTTCATGTCATGACAAAGTTTGCACATGATGATTGGAGACAGTCCGGAAAAATAAAGACATACGAAAAGGAAATAGCCACCCGTTTTCCCATATGTATCATAGGGACAGATCTCCAACGTATACTGGTAGTGTCTAGAAAAACCAAATCATGTAACCATATTTTATGTAACAATATTTATATGACAGCAATTACGTAAGGAAAATATATGTGTGCACACGGATGACTGTGTTTCTATTTGGGTATATCCATGGATATGAGTGACTAATAAAGATGGAAAGGCTAATTCATTTTATTTTAGTTTTTAATGTTTATTTATTTATTTTGAGAGAGAGAGAGAGAGAGAGAGAGAGAATCCCCAGCAGACTCCCTGCTGTCAGCACAGAGCCAGATGTGGGGCTCGAACTCATGAACCGTGAGACCATGACCTGAGGCAAAATTAAGAGTCGGATGCTTAATGGACTGAGCCACCCAGTCACCCCTAGAGAGGCTATTTTAAAGGGACAGATTATGTCTGGAGAGCCAGTGGACAGGAGAAGTTCAGAGAGAGAAGTCGTTGTGGGCAGGGATGTTTGGGAGCAGTTTCATGGAAAAGGTTGGATTTGGGCAGAGCTTGAAGGATGGGTACAGTCTGATAAAGAGAAAGTTCGGGAAGCAGACCCCTGGTGAGGCACCGCACCTGGACAGAGGTGTGGAGGTGTGGTGTGAGGCATCGGTGTGGTGGTCGAGGGGGTATGACGAGTCTGATCCCTCCCTGCGTGGATGACACAGAGCGAGCTTGGAAAGCAGGATCAGGGAGACTGGGCACTGGAAACTTCTAAGCAGGCTATCAGAATGAAGAACGAGGATCGTATGAAGACCAGTCAGGTGGTGTTTGAAGTAGAACGAGCCAGAGCGGGGAGAGCCCGGAGACGGCGGCAGGACTGGGAAGGGACAGGGAAAGCCCAGGTATGCGGTGACCGATCTCAGCAGGAGGAGGACGCCACTGCAGGTAGGTGGAATAGAGAAGAGGAAGACGCCTGAAAAGTCACAGGACTTGGTTCCTGATGAGATGCCGTCAGCCACACAGGAGAGGAAGAAGGTAAGGTAACAGTGACAAAAGTCACAACCTAAGTGACGGGCCTATTGACAGAAGTAGGAAGGACAGGCGCCGTGTTGTGTAACAAAAAGCCTGATTATCCTATTTCTCATTGGCAAAGATCCGAATGTCAGGAGTTGGTACGGGGCTTCAATTGTCAAGATTTCAGGCTGCTAGCTCTTGGAAGTGTGACACAAAATGCTGTGATGTGGTACGTTGCCGCAAATTAGGTTATCGATTTGGTATTGTCGAGAAATAGAACATCTCAGAAACAGGCAGGCTGCTGGAAACGATACCCCACTGGCAGGTGTGGGTGCAACCGCGCGATTTCCTAGCGCGGGAACACACGAAGAGCTGACAGCGTTGACCCTGGCACAAATAACATCGAAAGCAACGCTTTCCTTTGCGAAGCCCGCTAGCTAGCAAATCGGTGTCCACCTGTCAGCCTCACCCTGTCCCGTGCAGTGATGATGCACGTGGCAGTTCCGAGTGCCATATGGAGACAAAGAAGGCCCTCTCCGTCCTTCTGGCAACGGGTTTCACAGGTAGACAAGAAGATCTCCATTTACTTTGGACTCAGGAGCAGGAGGTTATGACTAGAGGCTGTGACTTGCAGACTCAGGACAAAAGGGCAGCACCGGCGAGAGGGAGGCGGGGGTGACCCAAAGGCGAGTTCTGGAAATGTGCTTACTGGTGTCCTGGGGTGCTCATTCCTTTTATCGCTCACCGGCCACGAGCGTCTGCAGACTAACACAGCTGTCCCTTCGTGGGAGGACTTGTGTTTGAGAACCTGGTGGGAGTTTGTGTTTTCCAGGCTATTTCCTTGGTCTGTGGCCTTTTGTGTTGTTCTATCATTTATTTAGCTGGGATTGTGGCAACGAAATATCTTTCGCTGATAAAATTAGTATACGCCATGACAAAGATACAAATTTAACATATTTAAATATTTAAAATATATTTAATGTTTAAATAATTAAATATATTTATTTTATTTTAAATATATTAAACATAGTACCAGGTTTAGCTTTAAAACACCTTAATAAAACCGTATGTTAGCACAGCTACGATCGCAAGAACTAATACATTTGTACAGTAAGAAGAACTAATACATGTATTACTATTATATCATCTTTACGTAACCTTGTTCTTGGCCCTTTAAGAATGATGCTTAAAGTCATTAAGAAGCAAATCAGTTTCCTATCTTTGATATTCACCGGCCTTTCTGGCATTGCAAGTACAAGCAGGTAAGGACAAATCAGTTCCCTATCTTTTGATATTAATTGGTATTTCTGGCATTGGGAGTACAGGTAGGCAAGGGATCTGTCTCTGTTGTTAAAGTGAAGTTCACCTGTTTTCTTAGCGTATGAGTCCTTTTTATTGGGTACCAGAAAGCGTGTGGTTTTGTTATTAACCCGTTCTGCCATTTCATCTAGATGCGATGGTGATTTTCTGCCACTATACCTGCAACGGCCATAAATGACGACCGTGACGCCCTGTTGTGGCCACTGGCTCAGAAGCCAACGCTGCCCAGAGCCTGAGCTGTCACGTGCTGGGTTCCGAGGCACGGAGGGGGCTCTAGACAGGGCTCTGCACCCCCCACCCCCCGCTCTCCTCCTCAAAGCTGCTCTCAGTAGAGCTTTTTTTTCATTTGTGTTTTTGTATCCAGATCAAGTTCAATCTCAGTTGGTGGCTTGAGGAAATACCAAAGCTCTTCTGTTCTGCTGAAACTGGGCCGTGAACTCGGACGCCACAGAGAGACTGTGCGTGCGTGGGGGTGTGGTGCACGGCCTGCAGGTGGGCCACAGCCACGCAGTGGGAATGGGTGCCCTGGGCGTGAGGGAGTCGCTCCCTTTTTCAGAACTGGCCTTTCTTCTTCCTGGTTGCCCTTGAGTGGCCTGGGAGAGGCCTGAGGAACTGACTTGTCAGTGTGGCCCCCCTGCAGGTCACAGGTTTGGAAGAGAGTGCAAAAGAGGTCACTCTTTTGCGTGTGTGAGGGCTGTCCTCTGAGGCCGCCGTGTCCTGTGCTTTTAAGAAAAGACCTTTGGCTTCCGACGTCAGCCAGGAGAGAGCGAACGGACCCCATCACGTACTCACTGATTTTCCACCGGCCAGTCTATGTGCCGCTCTGGCTGAAAACATTCTCCGTGGAACAGACGCCGAGGCCCCAGAATCCAGACAACTGGGTGATGTGCAAAAAACCAAAAATCTTCTCGAATAAAAACATTTCGGATGTGACAAACACCAGCAGTTGCAGAAAGTTTCAAGGTTGTCATCGACCATTTGCTCAACTCTTACAAAGATATTCAGGCGTCGTGCTGTATACAATCTGTCACCATTGTCTATTTCTGGAAAAACCAGTCTAAGAGGATTAATGTACATTTGCTTTAATTACATATTAAACCATCTAAAAGTATAAAGGATTAATACCTAGACTCTAAATAGATATTCTTAGAAGGTAAACTCAAATTAATCCAATTAATCCAAAGATTCTAACCTAGAGTTATCACAGCTAATGGAATATGTATTTGGCCTACACAGCAATTTATCAGGAGGTAGAACCACCATTAAATTCACTAATAGCTTTAGTTTTAAGCTACAAATTAAATGTATTCAAACTAATTAGGTATACAGCCTTTTCTTTTATTCATATTTTTTGTTGTTGATTACTAATTTCTCATCCTAAGGATCAAAATAATAGCATCACTCCTTCGCAATGCTTTCCTTCTGTTAAATAAACAATTTTCTGGTGTTATCTCAAACAACTATAATCTCCTCGCTTTTAGTGCTCTTTCCCAAATAAACGCAGGAAAGTCTCCTGTGTCCCTACGTGTTGAGAAGGGACTGTGTAATCCCTCAGAATGTTCACTTTGGCCATCACCGCCCAGGCATTTTGCTATTCATCTTTCTTAAGAAAACAAGTCTTTCCTCTTGAAAGCTTGGGGCTTTAAAAATAACAACTACAAAGTGTTTTTATGTGGTAAATGCTCATCACAAATTATTTTTTTTTTGCCGAGTCCTACTGTGTCTCATCTTGAAGAACGGGAGGGGGGTGGTTGGCTCTGTGATCCGCCCATCCAGGGTCCGGTCATTTGCACTAAATTAACACTTCCTGGGGAGATTTGACTAATTCTCTACCAGATGACCCAGTTACTATGGCTATTCTTAAAAAAAAAACAAGCCTCTCATGGGAAACACACCCCCGCTGGGCTGAAGCAGGAAGAAAAAGCTAAACTCTGTTTCAAATCTGGACCCTTTGACCCGTGAACTCACAACCCTCTTCCTGTAGGTTCTCTGAAAGCCCTAATGACCGAGATGTGACTCCCTCTGCAACGTATGAGCCCAAGCAGACGCAGGCCGGTTTTCAAGAAGCTGTTCTAGGATTATGTGATTACCAAGAAACCAAGAGAAATCCTACTATGGGACGTAAGGAAGTTTCATATGATTATGGCCAGTGATTCAACTATTCCTGTCCAAATTCTTCAGCTCTTTGAAATAGGATGACTTTGGCAGGGATCTTCTCGCAACTAAGACTCACTGAAACAAGAGAAAGGGTAAGCTGCAAGGGTGTGCACAAAGGCACGTGAACACCTACACGTACACAAGCCACATAGCCCTATGCACCTGGGCTTTTGTTTGCCCCCCACCTGCTTTTCTTTACTGTTTTGGAGGCTGTGGAATTCTGGGCCAAGTGATGATTTGGTCTCCAACTGGTAAAAAGTCTAGTGACTAGGCTTTTTAGAGAGAGTGGAGATCATACTTGAGAGGGTGTGCTGGGGCCCCAAGTATGTGTTGCCTTGGGAACAAGTTTTTCTTCACTCAGCCAATTGATAATGTCTCTCGGTTACCTCGGCTTCGACGGGGAAACATCCACTCTCTTACCTGGGCCTTGCACTGAGGCAGGGACCAGTCTGGCACTCCCTGGGACAAGCTGGGAGCCCTGGGGGTACAATAGCATTCAAATCTCCACTCAAAAAAACCAAAAAAAAAAAAAAAAAAAAAAAAAAAAGAAAGAAAGAAAGAAAAGAAGAAAAATAGCTAACCAAACCGCTGAAATGGATGCTTATTGTTGCTCTAAACTGCGTAAGGAAGACATTTTAAGCAGATCATGAAGCCCATAAAAAAAATTGATCAAGTTGACTCCAAGGAAAATTTAAATTCCATGCGAAAAAACTACGAAAGGTCGAAATACAAAAGAAGAACTGGAAACAAATACTGAAACGTCATTGAGAAGAATTACTATTTGTGATATGCAAAGAGGTGTAATGTCTGCAATAAAACATGCCCACAGAAAAATGGATAAATCATAGAAGTGCATATTTCATACAGTAAGAAGAATATCCAATATAAAATATGCTAAGTTTCAGAAAAATCAAATCCATACAAAAGAGATATTTTGACTTGGAAAGACAGATGCGAATATATAAATTTGATCACTCTCTACCGTGGTGGTGGTGGGGGGCAGGTTGGGGAAACAGGCAGTCTCGTATGTTATTGATAGATGTGCAAATTAATATAAGTCTGCTGAAGAATAATTTGGCAATATCTATTATAATTTAAAATAGTCCCAGCTCTGAATGATTCTAGTGGTTCCAATTTTAGGAATGATCCTATACAAGCTCTGGTACAACCGCATAAACAAGAATATCTAAATCGCAGGAATTGTTTGTAATGATAAAGCATTCCAGTCGATCCAAACGCCTGTTATTGTGTAAAAAAATGTAAATACTTACATTGGGATGCTATACAGTCATTTGTAAAAGATACAGAGCTCCGTACACTGATGTGAAAAGGACTTGAGAGGAAGCAGTAAGGGGGTGAGATGGGCTGGACGCGTGTCATGAGCCCCAGACTCTCTTCTTTTTGTCCCTGCTGTTCCCCGAAGGGCCCTGAGCGTCCAAGTGCCCTTCACATCTCATTTTCTTTTGCTTTAGATCCTGAGCTCGTTTCTTTCCTGGACTCAAGAATATTTATGGTCACTTTGTAGACAAGGGACCAGGCTAGCTAGTATAATAATCATTTAAACCTCTTCCAGGGAAGGTGTAAATGGATGTTAATACTTAAAATATTACTCCTTTCTGGGGAATAGGTGCGCAAGGCCAAACCAAATGAGTTGATTAATTTAAAATATTTTAAGGCAAATATGTTAATTCTTACCGGTGAAAATGCTGGGATCATTGAACGAATGGCAGAATGAGTTTGTGGGCTGGAAGGGGGTGGTGGGAAGGAGAGCCCTGCCTCTGAAATGTTTAAAACTATGCCGATGTCGCAGAGGCATCGTTGCTTGGGTTTTGTACCGTCTACTTTTCTCACTCTGCGCGATGGCCCCTTTAAATAGGCACACATGGCTGATTTGTAAAATTGTATTGTTTGAGTTAATATACAGCAAAGTAGAGCTTTCGTTATTTTGGTCTATGCATTTTAGCACGGGTATAGATTGTGTAACCATCACCTGCATCACCTACAGAACAATTGCACCTCTCCCCAAACTTTCCCGAGCTACCGATTTCTAGTCACACCCACCGTCACCCCTGGCAACCACTGACCTGGGAGGTGCCATGACTATGTATTTTGTCCTTTTGAGAATGACAAGGAAGTGGAACCATACAGCGCAAAACCCTTCTGAGACCGGCTTCTTGTACCCAACTTAATGGCTTAATGGCCTTTGCACACGTTCATGGCTTTGAGATCCACCCAAGTTGTGTGTACCCCTGGGTCGTACCTTTTCATTGCTAAGTAGTATTCCATTGTGCGGATGCGCAAGAAGTGGTTTCCTGTTGGAGGACATCTGGATTGTTGTTGTTGACGATTATGGACAGACCTACTGTAAACATTTGTGTTCAAGTTTCTATGTGAAAATAACTTTCAGTTTCTCTAGCATAAATACCTAGGAGTGGGGTTGCTGGATGATATGGTTCAGTGTGTGTGATTTTATAAGAAATTGGGTCTTTGGAAATGCTATTGCTTTTTGAAATTCTGGTTTCCAATTGTTTGTTGCTAGTGTATAGAAATGCAACTAAATTTTGTGTGTTGGTCTTGTACCCTACAGTCTTACAAAATTCACTTTTTCATTCTAGGAGGCTTTTTTTCTTTAATTTTTAAAAATTTTTTTAAAATTTATTTTGAGACAGAGAGAGAGCATGAGCAGGGGAGGGGCAGAGAGAGAGGGAGACACAGAAGCTGAAGCAGGCTCCAGGCTCCGAGCTGTCATCACAGAGCCCGACGTGGGGCTCGAACTCACCGAGTTCATGAGATCATGCCCTGAGCCGAAGTCGGATGCTTAACCGACCGAGCCACCCAGGCACCCCTAGGAGGCTATTTTTTTTAAAAAAGATTCCTTTGGGAGCCTGGGTGGCTCGGTCGGTTAAGCGTCTGACTTTGGCTCAGGTCATGATCTCGCGGTTTGTGAGTTCGAGCCCCACTTCGGGCTCTGTGCTGACAGCTCAGAACCTGGAGCCTGCTTCGGCTTCGGTATCTCCTCCTCTCTCTGCCCCTCCCCTGCTCATGCTCTGTCTCTCTCTGTCTCAAAAATAAATAAAACATTAAAAAAAAATAAAAAAGATTCCTTGGAACTTTTAAAAAAGACAATCGTATCATCTGCAATTAGGGACAGTTTTTTTCATTCCTTTAGAATCTGTATGCTTCGTAGTTCTTTTTCTTATGTTATTGGGCTGAATAGGCCCTCCAGGATGATGTTGAGTGGAGTAGTGAGAGAATGCACCCTTGACTTGTCCCCAGTCTTACGGGGAAAATAGTTGGTCTTTCATCATCAAGTACAATTTTAACTAAAGTTGTTCCTGATTGTTTGCTTGCTCTGGTTGTTGTCCTTTATCAGACATTCCCTTGTATTCCTAGTTTACTAAGAGGTTTTCTTTTTCTTTTTTCCCTGTGTTTAAATATGAATGGTTGTTGAATTTTGTCAAAATTTTTTTCTCCATCAATCGATATGATCATGTGGGGGTGTGTGTGTGTGTGAGGGGGTGTGTGTGTGTGTGTTTAGACTTTTAATACAGTGTAGGTTATACTGATTGAGTTTCAGATATTGAACCAACTTTGCATTCTTGAGATAAACCACAGTTGGTTGTAGTATTATTGTTTCCATATATTGCTGTGTTTGATTTGGTAATTGTTAATCCCTTTGTTAATGAGGGATAGTGTGGTTTTCTCTCCTTGTAATATTTTTGTCTGGTTTGGGTGTCAGGGCAAGGCTGGTCTGTTGGACTGTTTCCAGGTTTGGCTATTACAAATAGTCTTTCTACGAAAGGTTTTTGTATGTGCATCTGGGGTACATATGTATGAGTTTCTATTGGGTACAGAGTCAGAGTATCATTGCTACTCCATAGGATTGTCTTACTTTTTCTAATCATAGTAAAAACAAGGAAAAAGAAAAGAAAGACCTGATCTGCCACAAAAGAGTGCAGGGTATATTATTTAAAGTCTAAAACCAGTAAAAGTATTCTATGGTGACAGAGGTCAGGATGGTGTTAATCTTTGGAAAGGAGGGTGTTCGCGATATTCTATTTGTTGGTCTCGTGGCGTTTGCATAGATGTGGTTTTGCTTTGTGAAAATCCATTGGGCTGCACGCTTGCGATTCGTGTGCTTTTCATTAGGTTGGTTACACTTTAATAAAGAAGTTTATTTAAAGAATCAACAACAATCTACACTCAGTGTCAAGAGGATGTTTATATGTTAAGTTTTCACATTCGTAAACTGGAAAAGGTAGTGGTACCTACTTCACTGTTCTTTCGTGATGGTTAGAAAAGAAAATGTCTGTAAAGCGCTAAGCCCAATGGTTGACATACAGAAAAGTACCGTAGAGGTAATGGACACTATTGTTATCTTTATTTGGTAGGACCTTATGGTACCAACCTGGAGAAAAATCACTGAAAACACGCTTACTGAAACTCTATTATGGAACACTCAGTACATGATACGGTCAAAAGCAAGTGCCGTGGGATGTCAGACACCCTGGTTTTAGGTGAAATGACTCCACTTCAATGGAATTGAAAAAAAACTACATTCTGCGGGACAGTATTTTTTTTTCAAGTGTTTTGTGAAAAAGTGCCTCCTGGTCAAAAAACATGGGAAAGCATATCTACTGTAGTCACCCTGTTGTAGCTTGCTAGGGTTGCTGTAAGAGACTACCACAAACTGGGTGGCTCGAACAACAGTTTCTTTATTGTCTCAAGAGTGCCAGGGGCTGGAAGTGTAAGATCAAGGGGTCGGGAGTGTTGGTTTCCTTTCAGGGCTGTGAGGGAAGGATCCATTTGAGCCCTCTCTCTTTGGCTGGTAGATGGCCCTCTTCATGGTCCTACGGTGTTCTCCCTCCATGGGTGTCTGTGTCCAAATTTCTCCTTTTTATAAGGACAGCAGCCATATTAGATTATGACCCATTCCAATCACCTCATCTTAACTAATTACACCGGCAATGGCCTTGTTGACAAAACAAAACAGGTTACAATGTGAGGTCCTGGGAGGTAGGATTTCAACATGCGACTTTGGGAGGGAGGATATAATTCAACCCTCACGCACGCTTACCCTGAGATCCCCAGTGTATGGATTCACAAAATAATTGGAAAAATTCCGTCCTCGTTCTGTCCTCAATCGCTCCGCCACGTGCATCGGTACTGTTGATGCCCAGCCAATGTCTGTTCTACCTTTCTTCCTTGGAAGAAAACCACACTCTCGTCCAGGAGGCTAACACGCTTACAAGTTCACACTCGCTTTAGCCGGAGGTGAACATGTGATCCAGTTCTGGCTGGATTTAAGTGGGAGTCTTCTGAGTAAAATTTTTGGTTATACTGAGAGCTAGCAAGAGAATTTGCCCTTCACCCATCTGCCTGGAACAGAGTCCCGAGGCCGGGAAGCGGAGTAATCACCTTGGACTGTGAAGGTCAAGGGCCTCCCTGGAAGGATGAGGCAGGAAAGTGCCCGACTCACCCGGCCAGTGGCTGGCCCAGCCCGGGTTGGTGTCACGTGAGAGAACTGCCCCCCTTTCCTCGTGCTCCTGCAACCTGATTCTGTTCCATGAGGCCGAAGGCAACATCCTGGAGACACCATACACGCGTCTCTCTGCACGTCCCTTAGGACCAGTGTTCTCGGCAGAGGCTGATTTAACCAGAAAGGGTCTTGTTCATCTTCTTCCTAATACTTTTTAGAGAACAATACGTCATGGTGTTCCTAATCGTTTCTCTAATGAAGACACCAAAATTAAGTGACTTGTTCATTGTAAACAGTGGCAGATAGATACAGAGTCTACACGTGCTGACGTTCAGCCCTGTCACCTTTTACCCCGCTGTGGGGGTCGCTTTGCATTATGTCCTTCCTGGAATGTCAGTATCCTTACTTACAAAGTACTGGAAGAAAATGGACCCTAATTCCCCATAGGGTTAATGTGAGCACAACACTCTGTGACACATGCAAAGTTAGTAAACTCTTAAGAATAAAATAAATGTAAGGGATTATTTTCTCCATCTTTATCAGTATTTCTAGTGGAAAATCAATAAATGTATGGTGACTTGAATTGATGTCATTTCTCCTTGTTGGGCAAGAGGGAATTAGTAAAATATGTTAGCTTTTTAAAAAAAAATTTTTTTTAACCTTTATTCACTTTTGAGCAACAGAGAGAGACGAGCATGAGCAGGGGAGGGACAGCGAGGGGGACACAGAATCCAAAGCAGCCTCCAGGCTCTGAGTTGTCCACCACAGAGCCCGGCATGGGGCTCGAACCCACAAACTGTGAGATCATGACCTGAGCTGAAGTCAGAGGCTCAACCGACGGAGCCACCCCGGCATCCCTGTTAGCTTTTGATTTAAAATATTGATGGAAAAAAATATATATACTGATGGAAATTCTATCACGTGGCCAAGGATGCAAAAGTCAACAAGACAGAGGAACGCCTTGCCCTCATGGGTGTTACAGCCCAGAGGTGGAGATGATGTGAATCAATACTTAGTGAATCGTCAGTGTGGGAAATCGTAATTATGTTTTACGGTACGGCGTCCCTGAGACTCTTAGGCAAAGCTGAGAAGCGTGCAGGTCACGGTCTCCCCACACAACCCAGAGCTCCTTGTGTTAACAGCTTAAGGACAATGAAAATCTTACGGCCAAGCAATTCCAGGAAATCTAGGATGTGCTTTGACAGTTTAGAAATCGGGCTTCCCTTGTCGGAGAGGACCCGTCTGTTCTGAGAGCAGTTCCTCCAAAATGAACATTTTCTAATGTAGGTTTACTCCCAGATAGTCACACATGTGACCCAGACATATCTGGGTCGACTTTTGTTGCATTTTGTCTCCCCCTCCATATTCTGTAAGTTTCTCATGATCTTCTGAGAGGAGGGTCCTGCTTGAAAACTCTGATGTTTCCTCGACTTGCCGAAAGTTCGGGTTTTTTCTTTTTTCTTTTTTTCATATTGGAAGACTAGAATTGAAATGTATGTGATCAGGGATGATGGCATTAAGGAATTTAATGAATTACAGAAGTATTCTATTAAGGAATAAGAGATCACTCTTACAAACCGTGAATTAATTTTTATGAATTAGGTCCAAAGAGCTTAAGTAAAACACAGCTAATATTTCATGAGTAATTTCAGCCCTCTTTAATAGTACAAATCTCTAGTGTGTAATATTTAGGTAATGATTATCATAAAATAGACATCTTTGAGGGCAATTATGTGTTCTCAATACTTCTTTATGAGGGACCTGGGAGGAGGATGTCATTACATCTGACAGTATATTTGTCTCCCCTAATGTTCATGATATTCTGACGGAGGAACAGTTATCTTACTATAGATGTGTATATTTTTGGAAGCACCGAATACTGATTCATGCCACTAACCTGTTCAGACACGAAAGGCAGCTCCCAGCAGCCAAGTGGGGACTGTTTCTAGGCATGCAGAGTCTGTTGATGAAAACAACACGACATTTGCAGATGAAACGCCCCTGGGGGTGGGTGCCAGCCAGAGAGAGGGAGCTGAGTGGGAATGGGGAGCTGGGCTCCCGAGGGGGGACAAAGTGACATCGCCTCTACAGACCAACGTGAGGATTTGGGGGCTGATGTTTTGGAGAAGATTGGAAAGGACTGAGGAAGGCCCCCAGGACAGTGAGCCACAGACCTCCATGGTTCCTTTTTTTTTTTTTTTTTTTTTTTAAACTCTTCTTTTCGGACTAATTTTAACATGGAGGTTATGATAATCCCTGTCTTTGCTATAACGTTTTCTGGTGTTCACAACCCTTTTGGAATATTTTTTTTGAACCCCCTAATATTCTGTAGGGAAAGGAATAGTCTAGTTTTCCTCATTTACGGGATTGAGAACCGAGACTCAGAATGTCATCCAGTTAGTATATCACAAAACTGTAACCCAGACCTTAAATAGGCATCCAACAGCCAGTCTGTCATCAGATGACAGGACAGTATCTGGCACATCCCACAGACTCCCAGAGATCAGCTCCCATCGCAAGCCCTAGGCTTTGTGGCTCCCACCTCAGCTACCATGTCTCAAAGCCTGAGGGGTCAGATCATAAAAGTTACTGGGTCATCTCATGGTTCAGAACTATTCTAGATTCTTCTGATGAAACTATTAAGTCCATTACCCAGGTATGAAAGAAAGAAAAAAAAAAAACAGGAGTGAATTTGGGTTTTGTTTTGTGTTGTCTCTTGCACTTTATAATTCAGGAAAGAAGGCAGGTAGCATCTGGAAAATGAAATACTTAATCTTCTCGTCTCCATCATAGTCAGGAGGAGTTTTGGAACATAGTTCTGGGCCAATGAGGTGCAGCAGTAAGTTTCTAGGGAGAACCATATTTTTCTGGTAAACAGTAGAAGCCCAAGAAAAGAAAACCCTACATTCTCCACGGTTTGGATTTGACGGCTGGAGGCACGGCAGCCTTCTTGTGATTCTGAAGCTGCAGTCATCAGCAAAGGTCAAGGGAGTTAGACAGACAGCCGCCCAAGTGGAGAGTCAAGGCTAGTGGCCACTGACTTCTGCAGTGAGTCTGTTTACTGAGGTTACTCTTGGTCAGGCATTCTGTTTTTAACGGACACGTGCACAGATTTATTTCCTAAACATTCATTTCTTTGATGATAAAGTGATATGCCAGAAAAGAACGGAGAAATATCAAATAAACGGTATATATTTCAGACAGGCACTTAAAGTACTTTTCTTTTTTTTTTTTTTTTTTTAATTTTTTTTTTCAACGTTTTTATTTTATTTTTGGGACAGAGAGAGACAGAGCATGAACGGGGGAGGGGCAGAGAGAGAGGGAGACACAGAATCGGAAACAGGCTTCCAGGCTTGAGCCATCAGCCCAGAGCCCGACGCGGGGCTCGAAATCACGGACCGCGAGATCGTGACCTGGGCTGAAGTCGGACGCTTAACTGACTGCGCCACCCAGGCGCCCCTTAAAGTACTTTTCTTAACTCCAAAAAACTGTCCAGAATTCAACTCTTTTTTTCTTCTGTTTTAGATTCAAACAGATTTAATCATTTCACAGTTGCCCAGTGACCACATTGCTATTCACTGTGGTAGTGTGCCTCATTCAGTGTTTGAACCCGAATCTGCTCGTGAAGATACAAGACGGAGGCTTTTTTCTTTCTTCTTTTAGAGAGCGAGAGAGGAAAAAAAACACAGGTGAGCAGGGGAGAGGCAGAGAGGGAGAGAGAATCCCAGTAGGATCCGCACTGTCAGTGCAGAGCCCGATGTGGGGCTCGATCATCCTATGACCCGGGGATCATGATCTGAGCCCAAATCAGGAGTCAGATGGTCAACCAACTGAGCCACTCAGGTGCCCCCAAAATGGAGGTTTTCTGCCTTAGGGCCACCCAGTTGAAATCATACAGTTTTCATTCCTTATGTATAGTAAAAATCTGTATGCACTTTATTCGGTAACCTGCGCCCCACAGACAGGACTCGGGGTCATAAACTAGTATCCCCCGGAGGTGCACAGTGCCTCCGACCGCTCCCTTCCAAAGTCCCAATTCCCTGTTTCTAGGGGTTTCCTGGCTGTTTCACAGGGAATCTAGGGGGTTCCTGGGTGTCTGTTTCACAGCAGGTCTAGGGGGTTCGTGGGTGTTTCACAGCCGATCTAAGGGGTCCCTGGGGTGTCTCACAGTGGATCCAGAGCAGTCCTTTGTGCCCTTCCCCTGACCCTCCGCTTCGTTGTAATCATGTCAGTACCTGCAGTGTTATAAAGCTCTGCCTGCGGCAGGGTCCCGGACCCTGGGAGCCTCTGTCTTTGCACAAGGCGCCGTCTCCCCACCTGTGCCGCGCTCCCTGGGGCCTGGGGGCCACAACCAGGCTGAATTCCAAGCCCAAGTGGGGTGATAGCCTCTGTCATCTCTACTCCAACCGGGAGCTACTTGGCATTTAGAACAACGTCTGCAAATATAAAGAGCACATGAGATTTAGAATGCTTTTTCAAATACATTTTTTAATGTTATTTATTTTGAGAGTGGGGAGGGGCAGAGAGAGGGAGACAGAGAATCCCCAAGCAGGCTCCGCGCTGCCCAGCATAGGGCATAGGAGATCATGACCGGAGCCGAAATCAAGAGTTGATGCTTAACATCCTTAATGGACTGAGCCACCCAGGCGCAATTGTTCACGGCTGAACTGAAGGCCCGCACTTATCAAACACAAATACTACATCCTGGGTTTATATCGCTTCGTGGTTATAGGTGTCAAACGCTGTATTTATCCCTCTCTAAGTGTTCACGTTGAATGACAGGACTGGAGTAGCTCAACTGTTATTTATACCATTTTCGTTCTCATGGTTTATGCCAAAGCTCCCGTTTAAATGCCGGAATATTTAGAAACTCGGGGACTGGGGACATGGGCTGCCTCTGCAGTGAGCTCCAACTGTCCCAAATTCTTAGGAAGTTACTCAAGAATCTTCTGTGTGGTACTTGTTTTCTGCGTACCAGGACTGTATAACTGGGGGTTCTCGGACCCTTTGTTTGTTAAAGGATGAGTCATAAAATGTGCTAATTTGAGCTTACACGTTTACTAAACTCAACGGGTGGCTACAGTAATCGCTTAGAACTCGGGGAACAAAAGGTTTCTTTCTGGGAGGAACATTCTCATTGCCAACATTGTTTAGCTTTGCACGGTGATAACTGAAAACAGACGTTAAGTTGGTTTTATTATTGTTTCACATTCGCTGGAGATAATACATCTTCTGCGCCCTGCAGGGGAGGGGAGGGGAGGGGCAGGGAGAGACCAGCCAGCCACTTTGCCCCTAGGCAAGTCACTGCGGTTGCTGAGTTAGCCCGAGGTCAAGGCCGTGTGAGGAGAGGAGAGAGAAAAGAGTGTGGTTTTCCCAGGATTTTGTTGGGCATCTGAGAACATTGGTTCTGTCTTGCAGCCTTGTCTGTGACAGCCTATCTTCCTTATTGGTTAAGCAGCATGAAGTCAGGGTGTTTGGGACCTTTGAGCCCAAACCATCCAACAGGATGAGGCCGGGCGTGCTGGCCCTGCCTCTCTCACCCCTGCCCAGCTCTCCCGCTCCTGTCTGTCCCCTGCTGGTTGCACGCGGGTCAGGCACTATAGACAAGCACAGGGCTCTCTTGCCCTCTGCCTCCCTGTGGGGGTTAGCGTGGGAGCACGGTGTGATTTGGGAGGCGAGGAGGGGAGGAACTTCCTCCCTTTGCTGTCCTGATGCCCCAGTCTCCAGGGCCCCAGCTCCTGCCCCCGGAGCATTAACATTGGGGTCTTGCTCAGCTCTGCTGACTCCATCCCCTCCCCTTTCTTCCGGCCTGGGGTGGGGGGCCCTCCCGCACTGTGTAGGCCCAGGGTGTTTGGGCATCCCTGGAGGTCACCCGTAACCCAGCCCACACCTTCCAAACAATTCCCCATTCAATGTTTTCACCCACACCTTCCTCTTCTGTTGCCGGAACCCTGCCCGATGCTCCTTTTCAGTGGGCTTTTATCATGTTCAAAGACCCTAATTAGAATCCTAATAGTTTCTAAGTCTCTGTGACTTTCAACCTGAAGTCCGATTCCTGGAGAACTTTAGCTTTTCTCTGACTTCATTCTAAATTCTCTCTGACAGCTTGTCACCCATTTCTGCTATAGGTCCTTCCCTCTACCATCTCCGAAATGACCCTCTTTTGGCAGTCTGATTCTGGGGGTGGGGTGGGGGGTGGTTGGGAACACGGAAGGGACAAGGCACCTAGAAAGTGTTAGAGTTCTTTTGTCTTCGTCCAAATAAAAGTAACTTTTTGTTGCTGCTTTTCCTCCACTCTCTCTAGACCTTCCCATGGAGCCCCAGTCTTGCCCGGGGAAGAGGTTGGACACTGAATCAAACTGTGGACACGGGGGTGTGCCAGTGGCCGGAGCTGGGGGAGCTGCTTAAAAACATCTTCTTTGACTTACTGTTAGTCGACCCTTGGGCCCCGCAACCCTGTAGATGCGGACAGTCCTTTTCTTGTTGGCCTCCGGGTTTTCTTTCTGGGGGCTTACTCCATCTTGGACAGCTGTGCAAAGATATCTAGAACTATCAGCCTTCTGAAAGCTGTGCCAGTGTGCTGGGGTCGCCTGAACAAAGTGCCAAGGACCGGAGAGGGGGGCGGGGGTTTCACAACACATTTTCATTCCTCACAGTCCCAGAGGGTCTTAGTCCCTTTGGACTGCTTGCCAGAATGCCACAGACTGGGGGGCTTAAGTAGCAGACATTTCCCTCCCAGTTATGGAGGCTGGGCTCCCGGTGAAGGGCTGTCTTCCGGGTTCACAGATGGCCGCGCCCTTTGCTGTCCCACCGGTGGCAGCCCGGACCCCACCTCCCATTCTTTTCTAGGTCAGTCTCTACTGCCTTGATTTGCCCCAATTCCTCCACCACGTTTCTTACTAGGTAGCTATATAATTTCAGTTCTTGGTGCATTTGTTTAAAGAGGCAATTTCCCTTACTAGCCAAATGAGCAGTTTCAACAGCAATTTAAGAGGAAATTCAATTGATTTCATTACACAAAGGCAGATAATATGTGCTATATAAGAGGTTTTTCAGAAAAGCATTTTGGCAGCAGAATTTTTTTTTTCCCCCAAAAGAAATCTTACTTGGAGCTTCGCTGAGGCGAACAGAAAAGTAGGAGCTGTTTCCTTTCCAGCTGGGGTGGGGGTATTGGGGTGGAGGGTTAGAAGAATGGTGTTCCAAGAGTCAGGCTTTGAGGCCCCGCCCTCCGTGTGAAAGGCACTGGACATCCATGCTCTAAGGTGGTTGTTAACGTCCTCCCCGGCAGATTGGCCAGTGTGGGACAGACACACTGATTAAGGGTAACCAGAGGTCGGTCTTGGGAGAGGTGGGTGATAATCCATCATTGAATAAGATGATGGGGTCAAGAGCATTCTTGGTAAGGTTGTGTCTACAACGTATAAGCTGTCAAAGTGGAACAGATTTAGTAGGGGCAAGTGGAAGGCGTCTGTCTCACTGTGCTGGGGTTATAACTGGTGAAGTCAAGTGGGTATGGAGACTATGTTTTCCCTTTATACATAACAAAACAAAGACCGTTTCGGGGTCCCAATGATTAACTCCCCATGCTAGTAAGTAAATAATTTATTGGTGAAGGAAAGCATTATACTGACTTTTGTCTCCAATCTGAACAATACATATTTAGAAACGCTCATTGTTAAAAGGCATATTTCTGGAGTAACATTCATTTCAATGACATTTTGTGCTATGAGCGTATATTTGGGGACTTTTATCTTTTTAAGTTAATAGGCTATCTGTAGCACAGTTTTGGTTTTACAGGAAAATGGATCAGGAAGTAGAGTTTCCAGTATATCCCTGAAGTAGAGTTCAGTATATTCCCCGAAGTAGAGAGTTCTAGTATATCCCGAAGTAGAGGGTTCCAGTATATCCCCGAAGGTAGAGAGTTCCGGTATTCCCCTCTCACGCTCTCCCCCACTTGGGCTAGTTTCCTCTGTTTGTACATCTTGCATTAGCGTGGTTTATTTGATACAGTCGACAAGACCATATCGACCTAGCCTCACAACCCAAAGTGCATAGTTTTACAGGAAGGGTTTCTGCTTTGGTGTTGTACATTATTGGGGGTTCAGACAAGTGTAATAGCTACATGTACCCACCATTTTCAGCCTTGCACAGAATTGTTGCCCTTTCCTAAAGAGCTTCTGTATTTCACCTATCCACCCTTCACCCTGCCCCCTGCACCCTGGGAAACACTCCTTTTCTTGGGTCACAGTGTGACCATTCCCAGAATGCTGTCCAGTTGTGATCAGGTAACATACAGCCTTTTCAGATTTGTTTTCCTACAGCAACATGCATTTAAGGTTCCTTCATGCCTTTTTGAGGCTTGATAGCTCATTTCTTTGTCCGTGATAAATAATATTTCATTATCTGGATTGCTCGTTTATCCATTCACGAAGTACTGAAGGACACTTGCGTGTTTCCACGTTTGGCAATTACGAATAAAGCTTGCTATTCACGGTCAGGTTTTTGTGTGAACACAAGCTTTCAATCATTTGGAAAGTACCAGTGAGCACACAGGCTGGATCGTATGGCAAGAGTGTGTTTAGTTTTCTAAGAAACTGCCAAACCTCTTTGCCCAAAGTGGTTATTAATTTTTTTTAAACTTTTTTTGTTTTCATACAGCCTTGGTCCTCACATTTTGGTAGTCAGGTGCTCGTACCATTGTGAGTTTTCTCTTAGTTCTCTCGCCTATATTTTGCGTTAAAAAAAAAGAGATCTTAAGAATACACACATTTTTATTTTAATTTTTTATAAAAAGAAAATCCAAGAATTAATTTTGCCTCCATGTACTAGTTTCTCAGAGGTATTAAATAATTTAAAGTCAATGTTAAAAGTTAATTTTAACACGGTGTTTCAAAAGCACTTTCCAGATTGCTTGAAAGAACTACCTATTTGTATTTTTTTTCTTTGCTCAACATACTTAGTTCAGGAAAGACCACGATAGTAACAATTCCAGTCGTTTGTGATTAATACGACTGTCAAAACTAAGCCCACGGAGTTACAATTTGGTGGCTGAAACTGAGTCTAGACCTCAGGACCCGAGCTTTGTATTTGCTGCTGTATCAACTAAATTCCCTGGCTTTCCAAAAGGAAGATATCAAGGTATGTAATTTTTGTTGCAATGCCCTACTCCAGATCAGAGAGGTTCCATTACAGTCTGATAAAGTGTTATCAGGGCAGAGGAAAACAGGACAACCAGGAAATTTGAATGATGAGATTAGCTGCACATCTGAGGCCATTTCTACCGATTAGCTGTCTTTGAAAACTGCTTTAATGATCAGGAATCTCCTCTCCTTGATCAGTGAAAGTGATTTCTGCTCTGCTTTGCAGGAGGTGACTGTGAGTGGGCCCACAGACGCCAGACTCAGCAGTTTGAACTGTGTTTGTACCAAGAAAAAGAAAAACCTTTTCGCTGCCTGGTGAACCTTTTGGAGGTTTCCAGGGATTTAAAGATTGCTCTTTGCTGGAAACTGTTACCATACCTAGTGGGGGGGAAAATACCTGATTTTTTTTCATGGGAAGTTCAGGTCTGATGGTGATAACATGTAAAAAAAAAAAAAAAAATCCAGCTCTTTGTTCTATGCAGGAAAAATACACTTAAAATTAATCGTAGGGGCGCCTGGGTGGCTCAATCGGTTGAGTGACCAACTTCAGCTCAGGTCATGATCTCACTGTCGGTGAGTTCAAGTCCTGCATCGGGCTCTGTGCTGATGGCTTGGAGCCTGGAGCCTGGAGCCTGCTTCGGATTCTGTGTCTCCCTCTCTCTCTGCCCCTCCCCCGCTCGTGCTCTCTCTCTCTCTCTCTCTCTCAAATTAATAGTAACATTTAAAATAATAAAATAGGGGCACCTGGGTGGCGCAGTCGTTAAGCGTCCAACTTCAGCTCAGGTCACGATCTCGCGGTCCGTGAGTTCGAGCCCCGCGTCCGCTCTGGGCTGATGGCTCAGAGCCTGGAGCCTGCTTTGGATTCTGTGTCTCCCTCTCTCTCTGACCCTCCCCCGCTCACGCTCTGTCTCTCTCTGTCTCAAGAATAAGTAAACATTAAAAAAATTAAAAATCAATTGTATATCATCAGGTCTATGAGCTAATTTAGTGAAAGGCTAGAAAATACCCAGTAGAGCCATAGGATTGGGACTTTTTAAGTGTCTGAGTCCAATAAGACAAGCAGATAGAACCCTGTGATACAAGACAGGCTGCGAAAAGGCCACGAGCGACTTCGCCATCTGGAAACTGGATTAGTTCCTCTGTTTTTGAGTCTTCTGCTTTGAGGATTCAGATTTTACCCACACTTCACATTTCTTGGAATGTAGGTAGAGGCGGGGAGTGGGGTTCTTAGGCCAGGTGTTCTCTGTGGAGGTGTGGGTGCGTGGAGAGAGGGTACCTTTTCACCTGTTTCCCCACCGCTGGCTGGATTGCACCGGAGAGTGTGAGTGGGTGTTTCATGGACACCCTCGAATTCCGCGTAAACCCATGATCATTGTCTAGAAAGTGCATTTTAAAGCATGCCTGGGGACAGAAGGGCATAATCGTTTCCCCAGAAGGCTTCGAAGGAAGCCCCCTGGAACCACTGGTAACAGCTACAGCCTTTCGGCGTCTTTCCCTTCCGTTTTCAGGGCGGCGAATGCACGCGCTTTGATCCAGTGTCAAGTGTATATGGTAAATCTCTCCCCCGAGCAGCCCCCTTTTATGTCCTTTTCAGGCAGCCCGTGGGCCGGAGAGCCGAGGTGGCCCGGCATTTATTTGTTCAAAGTGGCACCTCTAGCTGAAGCTCATTAAGTCGGGGCTCACACACGGCCCGCACAAAGGCAAGCCTTGCAGGTTCCGTCTCCTTTGATATAGATTTGCCACCATTGTTCCAGGTACCGCCGAGAGAGCTGATTTCCATATGTATGGAGCCACGATATGCGTTCTCCTCCTGTTACCTGTCACCTAATGTATTTTTAGAAATATATAATCTCAGGAAGACGCAAGATGAGGCAGGAAATCTTAAAGCGGCAACATTGGAACATTCCCTGCCACTCGAAGAATGTTAATTAAAAGATACCTCATTCCACTTATTTTAATTGCCAAGCAACACTTGATCCCCCCCCCCCCCACACACACATACACAAATTTCCTTTCCTTTCCACAAACTGCTGCGGTGCACAGCCTGTTTTCCCTTTCTCTAGGTGTGTGTCTAATGGGGACTTCAGCCCCGCCAGTGTGGGGACGGGGAAGGACCCTGGCAATGATCTGTAGCGTCAGGGTCTTTCTCTGCTCCCAGTCGCGGCCCGGATGCCGAACATGTGGTTGTCAGAGACATGAGAACATATTATTGGATCCGTCATAATTAGGCATTGCTGAATCCAAAGGTTTAGAGCCTCATCAGAAGGTTCTTATCCCAGGCGCTTCTGCGGGGGGATGAGTGGAGGCGCCAACAAGGGGGGTCCTGACGCCCGCTCTGCGCGGGAACAAAGAGGGGACCACGCAGACGGCCCTGCCTTAGGTGTGGTGCGAGCTCTAGTGTCTTCTTTCCCAGTCAAGCGATTCCAGCGGCAGCAGGGGACGGACAAGGCCCCGTGTCCCGGAAGCTCGGAGCCCTCCTGCCCCGACGGCTCCCGGAGTCTGAGTCTCCGCAGGCCCAGTGCGGACTCGGGCCGCGTGGCCGCGGGGCCGACTGGGTGTGTCCGGCCCGGCCCGTGGCAGGTAGCCCTCGGTCCCCTTCATCGGTCCCTGGTCGCCCCCGCCCCTGCCGGGCAGGTAGCCTGGCCCTTGGCGGCCGGGCCGGGGGCTGCGGGCAACCCGAGCGCGGCGTCCGCGGCTTTTTTTGACACAGCGGTGCGCGCTGTTTCCCGAGTCTCCGGCGGCGCAGGTGACACAATGTGCGGCCGGTATCTGGGCCGGCCACTCGCTCGCGGGCCCCGCGGGGAGTGCGGGCCGGGCCTGCGAGGGTTCCCGGCGAAGCTGTCAAAACAAACGGCCGATTCGTCGAGCGGGCTCCCCGGCCTTTAAGTTGGGGCCGCCCCGGCCGCCCTGCTCCTCCGCCTCCCGGGTTCATTAGCGGCCATGTACTAGTTGGCGCCGCGAGGCTGAGCTCTTCTCCCCAGGCCTTCCTCCTCCCCCCTCCTCCTCCTCCCCCTCCTCCCTCCCTCCCCCTCCCCCTCCTCCCCTCCTCCTCCTCCCCCTTGTTTCCTCCTCCTCCCTCCCTCCTCCTCTCCTCCTTCCCTCCTCCCTCCTCCTCCCTCCTTCCTGCTTCTCCTCCTCCTCTCTTCTCCCTCATCCCCCTCCTTTCCTGCTCCTCCTCCTCCCTTGTTTCCTCCTCCTCCCTCCCTCCTCCTCCCTCCCTCCTCCTCCTTCCCTCCTCCCTCCTCCTCCCTCCTTCCTGCTTCTCCCTCCCCTCTCTTCTCCCTCATCCCCCTCCTTTCCTTTCCTGCTTCTCTCTCCTTCTCCTCCCTCTCCCTCCCCCATCCTCCTCTCCTTCTCCCCTCCTTCTCCTCCCCTCCTCCCCATCCTTTTTTCCTCCTTCCCCCCTCCTCCTCCTCCTCCTCCCCTCCCCCCCCCCCCCCCCCCCCCCCCCTCCTCCTCCTCTTCCCCCCATCCTCTTTTTCTCCTCCTCCTCCTCCCTTCCTCCTCCCCCCCTCCCCCTCCCCTCCTCCTCCTCCCCGCCTCCCCCCCCTCCCCTCCTCCTCCTCCCCATCCTGTTTTTCCTCCTCCCCCTCCCTCCCTCCTCCTCCATCCTTTTTTTCCTCCTCCCCTCCTCCTCCCCCCCCCTCCCCCCCTGTTTTTCCTCCTCCCCTCCTCCTCCCCCTCCTCCCCATCCTTTTTTTCCTCCTCCTCCTCCTCTTCCTCCCCTCCTCTTCCTCCCCTCCTCCTCCTCCCCCCTCCTCCTCCCCTCCTCCTCCTCCCCTCCCCCTCCCCCTCCATCCTCCCCTCCCCTCCTCCTCCTCCCCTCCTCCTCCCCCCTCCTCCCCATCCTTTTTTTCCCCTCCCCCTCCTCTCCCCTTCCTCCTCCTCCTCCTTGTATTATGCTCTATTAAGCAGGATCCCTCAGCTTCAGCCCTGCAATTAAAGTTTCTGAGAGTTCTTTTTAAATTTTAAACACAATTAATGATTACTTTTTTTTTAAATAGGGTAACTTTCATATTATTCTCTTAATGTTTATTTGTTCACTTTGAGAGAGATAGAGGAGGAGGGAGGGAGAGGGAGAGAGAGCAAGCAGGGGAAGGGGCAGAGAGAGAGGGAGAGAGAGGGAGAGAGAGAGAGCCTCCCAAGCAGATTCACACCGTCAGCACAGAGCCCTAATGAGGGGCTCGAACTCCTGGTCCCGAGATCATGACCTGAGCTGAAATCAAGAGGTGGACACCTAACCAACTAAGCCACTCAGGCGCCCCTCATTCTTCTCCTTCTTAAAAACAGTCCGTGTTCACCCTAGAGGTGTCGCAGTGTGCAGATACACGACAGGAGCCATCTTTGAAGCTGTGCCCACCTCAGGGGTATCCCACATGCCCTATGTTCCACTCACACTCAACTAAAATTCTTCCGACTTGTCCCACACCACATAAGGACCATCAATTTCTTGCTTCTTTTGCAGTACAGTTAGTATCTGTCAATGCCCCTGAAGTTCCAAGCATTTGGGAAGAGCTCTTCAAATGGACTTGCTTTTTTGGTTTTGTTTTTTTTGCCTTCCTCTGGTTTGAAGTGAGAGCCCTGGGATAGAGAATCTGGGCGTCCCTTTTGAGGTGAAATCAGAATGAATTAAAAAGAGTGATTACACCCTTCTTTAATCAAAGGCTTCAGAGATCATGTTTCTTTTAAAAGAGAAACATCAAGGAATAGGCTTAGAAAATTACTTTCATATTTTCTTGAGCGTTTCAGAGCTACAGCACATTTTAAGAGTTGTCATTTGTTCTGAAATATCAGACTCTAGTATCAGTCTTTCGCTTGTCCTTCAGTGTATCCGAAAGGCTTGAGCTTGCCCTTGCTTTGTTGTGAACAAGCAGCCGCCTTCAAATGACTAATGCTCTTGGAATCTCACTGGGGCATTTATTCTGCCTCTGTTGCCATGGGCCCTGTGTTCTCTTTTGTGACTCGTAACAATATAGCAATGTATCTAAAGTTTTGCCCCAACCCAAAGGGACTGAGTCATATCATGATTTTGCTTGAAATAATGATTGTAAAAATGATCAAATATACCAATGAACAGGTCTGTCATATACACTTGGTAGGTGTGTCCACTGCACAAGGCCAAGCGGTCCATTCTGATTTTAATCTATCTGAACAGGTTTAAAACAAGTGTCTGTTTGTGTGTATGTTTGTAATGAGTCATATTCACTAATTAACCTGAAATAATGTTACAACAGTGAAAGCAGAAGACACTCAAATTCACATAGCCAGTGTTCATTTAACATTTCACAATGGCTAGGGGGAAATACTACTCCTTTGCAAGTCTTAAAATAAGAACAACTTATTTGAAATTAATGAATTGGCATTAACAGCATTTCACGTTGAAATCCTTCTTTGGATTATTTAAAAATAATCCTTTTTTTTTTTTTAGAAAAAAACACCATCAGTTGTTAAAATTTTAGAGTGATAAACAGCTTTTAAAAATAAATATTCCTGTCTGCTTACAAGAATTTGATTGGCTGAACTCTTTGCAAATGCCAGGTCTCGTACTTTCATTTGGGGAATAATAGAGAAAGGGATAAAAAATATATAAATGTGTGTTTGTTGCTTGACCTGAGACATTAAAAATCACCGGAGGCCAGAATCATTAGTAGTGGCAGAATTCCTCTCTCTTTTGGCTTCTGTTTTACTGGTTTGTGCCCAGTTTAATTAGAAAATAATACAATTACGCTATTAATTTTAGCTGGCAAGCTCCATTACTACTGCATTATTGGCATTATGGGAAGTGGGATCAGTTTTTTTTTTTTGTGAGAGAGGCTAAGAATTCTTAAGGTCTAAAAACTATATTACTCTTTTGATCTTTTTCTAATCATAGATTGTTTAAAAAAATTATTTTGGACTATCAATTTCTTGATGAATACTTATGATTAAGACTAAAATTTTTCTCATGTCCTGGGAAACTGCAAAAACTTTAAAATGAAAATATGATTTTTAAGATTTCTTATTTTATATTACTCTATTTATTGGCCAATATCTAAGGATAAGCACTTAATATATAAGGCTAATTTTCTCAATTGCATAATGTTTCTTTGGAAATTCTGCAATGACTACACTTAACATTTTAATATCATTGCCCTTGGGGCGCCTGGGTCTCTGGGTTGAGCATCTGACTTCGGCTCAGGTCATGAGCTCGCGGTTTGTGGGTTCGAGCCCCGTGTCGGGATGTGTGACTTCGGCTCAGGTCATGAGCTCCTGGTTTGTGGGTTCGAGCCCCGCTTCGGGCTGTGTGCTGACGGCTCGGAGCCTGGAGCCTGCTTCGGATTCTGTGTCTCCTCTCTCAGCCCCTCCCCAACTTGTGCTCTGTCTCTCAAAAATAAATAAATGTAAAAAAAAAAAAAATTGATATCGTTGCCCTTTATTGAAAGATATTTGATGTCCGAGTTGCTAAGCTGACGATAAAATTTAAATATATACGTGCGTTAAAAGGATCTGCATTAGATCCAATTTGTGTTAAATGCTACCATTAGTATTGTTTCAATGAAACTGACCCGATGTATCATTTTTATTAAACTCCGTATTATTTTGTTCTGCGCACTGATACCCTCCGCAGCTCACCTCTTGACTGTTTCTGCAGTCTGGACCAAAAGTTGCATTTACACAAAGATACAAAATTCCCTTCATTTCATTCTTTTAACATCATGTGTCCTGCATGTCTACAGAGTAAGCGTATGGTGATGGCACGCAGATAATATTATCTAAGTGAATAATAAAGTGATAATATTATATAAGTGAATATATAAAGTGGATAATAACACATAGCATGCATGTTAACAAAGTAACTTTAACACCCACTGTTTAATTAAGTGTAGCTCCTCATTAGGATGGCCATTACAAGCATTAATACTGATGCACCTGATAAATACATAAGACACCGATGAAGTCTACGTGAAGAGGTGCCGTGGAGGGTATGCCATTTGATAAAACAAAGCCAAACGTTGATGGCTTCAGCATCATTTCCTTTTATGAGGCAGAGGAAGTATGTGAACTTGAATTGTATATGTGGAGGTTTTATTGCCTTTCGACAAAAGGGACGGAACACGAGCTTCTGAAACCTAGGCCTGAACTTTTCCTCAGTCAATGATGAGATGATGCTTTCAAATGAATGCAGAATTGGATTGAACTTTTTTTTTTTATGCTAGTGTTTTAATTACCCTTATTTTTATTAGCCCTTGAAGCTAGAGGTTAGGTAAAACAGAGAAATAGGACGTTTGCATTCTTTCAGTAATCTTTTTAATCCAATTCAAGACTTTTATAAAGAACTAGGAATTGGGATTCCCAGACAACGTAATATTTGTGCTGGCCTGCTTCTGGTCAGCAGACGCATTCCTGGTCGACGGCACCAAGTCGGCTGGTGTATGGGACAGCAAAGCTTGCCTGGTCTTAAGTGACTTTGAGTGGAGCAGACAGCATGCGTATTCTATAGAATGCTCATAATTACCTGTTTTTCTTTTTTTTTTTAAATTTTTTTTTCAAACGTTTTTATTTATTTTTGGGACAGAGAGAGACAGAGCATGAACGGGGGAGGGGCAGAGAGAGAGGGAGACACAGAATCGGAAACAGGCTCCAGGCTCCGAGCCATCAGCCCAGAGCCTGACACGGGCTCGAACTCCCGGACCGCGAGATCGTGACCTGGCTGAAGTCGGACGCTTAACCCGACTGCGCCACCCAGGCGCCCCTGTTTTTCTTGACAAAGGTAATGGGCTCTTGAATGTATTATGCTCTCAAATATTATATTTGGTGTAAAATGTAATTCATTGTTTTCAAGTACATTCCTTGTATATTTACTAATTTTACAAAGTAACTTCTTAAACTGGGGTTAGGACAAAGTGTCTCTCTGGTTATCAATTAGGGCTATTTGAGGGGCGCTGGGTGGCTCAGTCCAACTTCAACTCAGGTCATCATCTCACGGTTGGTGAGTTCGAACCCCCCACGCCCCCCCCCCCCCCCCATCCCGCCATGTCGGGCTCTGTGCTGACAGCTCAGAGCCTGGAGCCTGCTTCGGAGTCTGTCTCCCTCTCTCTCTGCCCCTTTACCTGCTCCTGCTCTGTCTTTCTCTCCTTCAAAAATAAACATTGAAAACAATTTAAAAAAATAATGAGGGCTGTTCTACACAATAAAGCACCGCGTTATAGTGCATTGTACCTGTTCGTGGCAATGCCCGAAAGTCAGCAGAAGGCGAATTCTGTTGCCTTCATCGAGTGTACATAGGGTTTGGAGTGAGTTCAAAGTAATTGTTTTACCTGACAGTAATGACATGTTAATGATGTTGGAACAGTTCAGGCCTCCTGAGTGACTAACCTTTTCACACTTTGAGTTGATTTTCCCCGTGAATTAAATTAAAAATAGCAACGATGCGGTGAAAGTTTTAGGTTGGTTCACTCAGAGTGTTTTGTTTGAAATGCGTTCTTCTTTTAGCTGTCAGTAAAGTCTTTCGGTAAGCCGTGCAGAAATTTTGTTCGGCCTGGCTTATTTATTTCATTTTTGACAAAAATGCAGTTTGTAAGTATAATAGCAAAGGTTTTCCCTGATTTTTGGTGGCCGCTGTGGGAGAGGGGAGCATATCTGCTGCAAACGTAGACTCCACATGTGTTTCTCAATCAGGGTAACTCAGAGGTGTTCACAAGGAGATTTATTTTTAACGTTTGATATCCTTTATTTTTGAATTGTAATTGTATGTATCTCTTTCAGGGACAAGTATACACCCAATTGGGTCACTTCTGACTGACCCGGTGATACTTTATAGGCTCAAAAAGTAATTTCCAAGGGGAATATACTACAAACCTTTGAAGAAAGATCCTTCAGAAATGATCTTTTCCCAAAAAGTAGAATTCCAGATTTCAGGAAGCAGCAAGCAAACGCAGCTGCAAAAAACATTCAGGTTGAAATTTTGATCACCTTTCTACGAAAATGAACTTGAAAGCAACGTTGAGGTCATGACCAGATTCACTGGGCTGCGTTTGGAGAATTGCTTTCCCTGCTCGTAGGGCAGTAGTTCCTGACTGGGGTTTACTCGGCTCCCTCACCTCTTCCTGTGTAATCTTTAGGCGAATTTTTTTCCCCCTCCTTAATAAAATAGGCACGGTTTTTAAAGAAACAAAATGCAGCCTGGAAAACACAGCAGTTTCATTTTGTGCGGGGGCCCAGACGTTTCTCAGAAACTTCCCCGGTGTCTTTGTGTCCCGTCTCCTGAATCCAGGGCTGGGGTGACAGCCGGGCAGGGCCAGCGAGGTCTGTCAAAGCCCCAGGATATATTACAGCATCTAGCCTTTTGCACAAGAAAAGAAGCCTTATTTATAGTTAGGGAAACCCTTGCAATTTCCTTGTCTCTGAATGCCAAATATTTTATAGGACTTCTCTGTTGACAAATCATAAGCAGCATTTTCACTTGAGACATCCAGCCTATCCTCTGAGTCTCTGTGTTCTTTACCCGGTGTTCAATCTTTACGGGCCTGGGTGATAACTTTAAAGACCTGCCATGAAGTCGAATTGTTGTCTTTCTGATTTGCTTCTCTGGAGAGAAATGCAGCGTGTTTCCTTTTTAATGTGAATGAAAAAATAACAGAAAGGAAAAAAGTGAGGGCAGCGAGAGGGGGCTCGAATCCTGGCTGGAGCTGAGTGGGCGCTCGGATTAGGAAAATCCCTGGGCTCAGGCCTACGGGGGCCCTGCTAAAATGGCGGTCTGATAGTTCGGTTTTGAGATGGAAAGGGTGCCCAGCTCTACAGCTGACTAGGGGATGGCGCCTCTTCCCCACTTCCTGAGTTTGTAACAGCCAATTTGTAGATACCTGGGGACTGGGGGGCAGGGGGCTCTTCGGGCAGCGGAGTGATGCCAGACTGCTGCTACCTCAGAAGCTTTTCTTATCTTCCCGTCCTGTCAGGACAGCAGTATCTGGCTTACACAGCCGGGATCTGGGGGCCCTGGGTTTTACTTGCCAGGCCTATCTTTATTTCTTGTACCTAGATATCGGTGGCCTTTAAATTGGGAAAACAGGCTGCAATCTCCTTTGATAAGGGATTTTGGACCTCAAGCTTTACTACGTAAGGGCTAGATAGACATCTGTTAGTGGGAGTTACCTTGGGGGACTAGATAATGGGGGGAATCTACACTGCAAGCCAAAGCCTGGGTTTCAAGTCAATAGGATAAGTGGAATTTAAGCAGGAACCGGGCTTCTAAATCAATTTAGTCCCACCACTATTTTTATGTGCCAGTAGGGCTGGCGAGCGTGGGCCTCCCTGCGTGTACAGAACAGAGCCCGTCTGTGCGTCTCATCTCAGAGATCAAAGCCGACTTGAATACCAACTTCTTATGGGGGCAGATTTGTCACCCCCGCTGCTCTGAATTCCTTCGTGTCCCTCCCAATTTTCCAACCTTCAAAGCGCGTGTTCGGTCTGAAATAGCACCCTACCAACGTGCAGCCACCTCTTCTCTGGCACCTGCTCTGTGCTTCTGTGGCTCAGAGTCCGGGATGCATCGTGGTCTCTGGAGCCACATAACAGCTGCGTGGCCTCGGATAAAATTCCTAACTTCTCTGCCGTTCTTTACCAAGGGGAGATAACGGTAGTACTGGGTCGTTGGGAGGTTTATGTGTTAATATACGGACCTGTGGAGGTACCTCATTTACATCCCTCCCCTGCCCCTGGAAGGTGAGAAGCATTCTTTCTTATGTTCTGCCTTAGCTCTGGTTCCTTTGATTTTTTTTTTTTTTAATGTTCATTTATTTTTTGAAAGAGAGAGAGACAGAGAGACAGAGAGCGAGCATGAACAGGGGAGGGGCAGAGAGAGAGAGAGAGAGAGACAGAGAGAGACAGAGAGACATAATCCGAAGCAGGTTCCAGGCTCCGAGCTGTCAGCACAGAGCCCGATGCGGGCCTCGATCCCACGAACCGCGAGATCATGACCTGAGCCGAAATTGGAGCCAC
The DNA here is from genome assembly GCF_007474595.2 of Lynx canadensis. Lineage (NCBI taxonomy): Eukaryota > Metazoa > Chordata > Mammalia > Carnivora > Felidae > Lynx > Lynx canadensis. The sequence goes on along the minus strand of NC_044303.2, from coordinate 76,888,870 downwards.
CCAGGCGCCTCAGCCCTGGTTCCTCTGAAAGCGAAGCCTGTGCCCAGTAAATAATTCCAGAGAGCTGGAGTAGAAGACTGGGGAGGGAACCAGGGGCGGAGGGAAAGCCAATGCAAGCATGTACTTTGAAGTTGTCCCCCCAGTGGGCTGGACACGATTCCACGGGGCCCCTTGGAAAGGCTTGAGAAATGCATCCCAGGAGTGTCTACCTGGTGGGCAGAAGGGAGAATGTTTATCCCTCGGCTTCCATTGTCCCATCAGTCAAGGCCGATGAGTAGCTGCTAACCGCCCCGTTTGTGCCTGCTGGGGCGTGTTCCACGGGTACCACACGCAGGGGTGTTAAAAGACATCCCAGGGCAGCCTCAAATGAGCTGCTCTCCCCCTTGACCTTCTCAAAGCTGGTGGGACTTAGGTGCAGCCGATCTCTCCAGCGGTGGCTGAAGGAAGAAGCCAGGCAGAGAATATTTGGAGTCCTGCACAAGCATCTAATACATCCCCATTTTACAGATACGGAAACCGAGTGTCTCCAAGAGAGTAACCAAGGCCACCTTGTTAATCACTCACAGTCACCTTTGTGACTCCGAAGCCTGGCTTTTTCCGTTCTGCCGCAAATCTCTAACTGTGGGCAAACCTCCTTCACGATGCATAAGGATGTATTCATTTCTGCCTAAAAGTGTAATTCTGAGCACGTAGACGATTGGGAGAGAAAAGTAGCGAAACGATTTAAAAACTTGAGATTAAAAAGGGGACAATTTTTATATTGGGAAGCGATTCAAAACGCAAAAGTGTAGTACCACGTGAGCACCTTCAAATCTGAGTTAACACGTTTTAATTTCTGTTGCGGTTTTGTTTTCGAAAGTGATATTCAATGTTAATAGAGATGAAAGGAAACTCAGTGAAAAAATGGGAATGTTGCCAGTGGTACATTTTTAGTCTGAAATTAGAATGACTAAAAAAGCCTTCTTTCTTGGTCTCCTCCCCCACCCCCTGTGCTCAAAGTAAAGTGCGTGTGTTTTCCCGTGTACTTGGGGATGTGACTGTCTCCCAAAGAAACATACCATTAGGGCAGTGTTTCCAAAAGACAGGAACCAAACCCGGTCGTTTTACTTTTGAATCATACCTAATGTAATTTATGATTTTCTTGTAATTATACATGCGATGTATCTAGGACGATAATACGCAATTTGAACAGTGTGGAAGAAAGGCCGCGACTAACGTTTGATTGAGGACATTTTTTTTCCCTCAGAACTTTACATATGAGAAATTTCTCGAATTACAAGCACCAGTGTCTCTGGCTTTAAAAAGCAAATAAAAAGAGAAGTCTCGATCAGATCCATTCATTCATTTGTTCTAAAAATATTTATGGCAAGCTTTGCGCCCCGTGCTGGAGAGAGAAAGACAAAAAGCCATTTGGTGCCTTCTGGAAGCCTACAGGGCTTTTTGGAAGGTAGACAATAATTGTAGTTAGAAGGCTCACCGGTTTTGGATTATGATAACAGTGTTTTCCCTGATTTTTCTACAGTCACATGCCTGTCTACCCCTAGCCCTTCTTCCCCACCCCCAGCTGCTGCTTCCTCCCACCTGTTCTGTGCCTCCCCTCTTGGCCCCACAAATCTGAACCTGCTGCCAGAAAGGTGTTTTTTTCCCCTCTCACATTTGTTCATTCCACTGCCTAGCACAGATTCCTTCAATAGCTCCTCACGGGATCCGGGAGAAAAACTGTGGCTAACTCGAAGGCATACATGCACCCCGGTGTTTATAGCATCCTTATGAACAAATAGCCAAATTATGGAAACTGCCCAAATGTCCATCGACTGATGAGTGGCTAAAGAAGAAATATTACTCAGTCATAAAAAAGAATGAAATCTGGCCAATCGCAGCAACGCGGATGCAGCTAGAGAGACAATGCTAAGTGAAATAAGCCAGTCAGAGAAAGACAAATAACCAGTCAGCCTTATGTGGGATTTAAGAGAACAGATGAACAAAGGGAAAAAAAAGAACGAACCAAGACAAACCGAGACTCTGAACGCACTGACGGTAACCGGAGGAAAGGGGGTGGGGGGATGGGGTAAATAAGGGATGCAGATTAAGGAGTGCCCTTGTCACGATGGGCACCGGGTGTTTGAAATAAAAACTAAAAAGGAAATGTGTGGCTCTGATTCACAGCACGTGGCTCCCTCGCCTGTCTCGGGCTTTTTGCTGCCATTGATGCAGCACCAATCAGCCCCTTGTGCCTTATGGAAGCTTCTGGACTCTCGTATCATTCCTGCTTAAAATTGTGTTCTCAGGGGCGCCTGGGTGGCGCAGTCGGTTAAGCGTCCGACTTCAGCCAGGTCACGATCTCGCGGTCTGTGAGTTCGAGCCCCGCGTCGGGCTCTGGGCTGATGGCTCGGAGCCTGGAGCCTGTTTCCGATTCTGTGTCTCCCTCTCCCTCTCTCTCTGCCCCTCCCCCGTTCATGCTCTGTCTCTCTCTGTCCCAAAAATAAATAAAAACGTTGAAAAAAAAAAAATTTAAAAAAAAAAAAATAAAAAAAAAAAAAAATTGTGTTCTCAGGGGCGCTTGGGAGGCTCAGTCGGTTGAGCGTCCTACTTGGGGTTCGTGGGTTCGAGCCCCATGTCGGGCTCTGTGCTGACAGCTCAGAGCCTGGAGCCTGCTTCGGAGTCTGTGTCTCCCTCTCTCTCTGCCCCTCCCCTGCTTGCACTCTGTCTCTCTCTCTCAAAAATAACATTAAAAAATCGTGTTTTCAGATGATGAGTATATCTTCTGATTTTGATACGGAATGAAGACTCGATCTTTATCACTGGTTTTGGGCACTTGGATTTTGATGTGCCTTTGCGTAATTTTCTTCATCTTTCTTTTGTATGGGGTTTGTGGAACTTCTTGGATGTGTGAGTCTTTGGTTTTCATCAAATATGAAATGACTTTAAAAAATCTCTAATAATTGTCTTTGCTTTGTCTGATGTCAACATAGCCATTCCTGCTTTCTTCTGATAGTGTCAGCACAGTATATCTGTTACCACTCACTTACTTTTAACCTACGTGTGTTCAATATTCAATTTTTTTTAATGTTTTATTTATTTTTGGGAGAGAGAGAGAGAGAGAGAGAGAGAGAGACAGCACGAGCAGGGGAGGGACAGACAGAGAGGGAGCCACAGAATCCAAAGATAGGCTCCAGGCTCCAAGTTAGCTGTCAGCACAGAGCCTGACTCGGGGCTCAAACCCATGAACTGGGAGATCGTGACCTGAGCCGAAGTCAGATGCTCATCCGACTGAGCCACCCAGGCGCCCCTTTGTGTTCAATATTTAAAGTGGGCCTGTTGAAGGCAGCAGATAGTTGGATCTTGCTTTTTATCTAATTTGACAACGACTGCATTCATTTGGTGTGTTTCCACCATTATAGTTAACATAGTTGTTGCAACTGGGCGCGGATCTGCCAGGTTGCTTCTGTTTTCCTCCTTGCCTCATCGGCTCTTTGTTTTTCTTTTCTTCATTTCCTGTCTTATTTTGGATCCATTTTGTGTTTCTTCCCTGGTTTTGGGCGATTTGATTTCGACATGTCTTTGTGGAGTTTTCTTCGTGTTTCTTTTTCTGGGAGCGTGTTGAGTTTCTTGGATGTGTGGGCACAGAGATCTCACCAACTTTTGAAAAGCTTTTGGCTTTTAAATCCTCGATTATTTTCTCAGTCTCCTCCTTCTCTCCTTATGGGGACTCCAATGACCCCTCTCTTAGGCCTCTTGAACCTGTCCCATAGCTCAGGGATACTCTACCCTGCAAACTACGGCACCCTTCGCTCCTCCAGACCTTTCCCAGCTCGGTCTCCTCAACTGCCAGAGTCAGCGTGGATTTTCGCTTCTGGCGGCTCAGCTTGGAAACTTTCTGCAGGAAGTGAGCTGGGGCGATGATAGGACTCACCCTGTTCGTGTCCTCTGGCATCATTGTCTTTGTTGTTAAATATCCAGTGCCTTGCAACTGTTATTTCATACATAGATTTCTGGTTTACTGGTTGTACAGGTAAGAGGCTAAATGCAACCTCTGATACTTCTGGCTTGAATTTGTATTTTTCCTACACGTATGAAAGTTTTAGATTCTAGACAGACTTCTGGTAAAATTTTGATATGTATAGAGAAAAGTTCAGACTGGAGGAAAAAAGTTTAAATTATAACCTTGAAATGAGAAATAATTTATATTCTTTTCTTTTCCTTCTTTCTTTCTTCCTTTCTTTTTGAGCGAGAGGACACAAGTGAGAGAGGAACAGAGAGAGAGAGAGAGAGAGAGAGAGAGAGAGAGAGAGAGAAAAGCAGGGATCACCCGAAGTGGGGCTCATGCTCACCTGATGCGGGGCTCGAACTCACGAACTGTGAGATCATGACTTGAGCTGAAGTCAGATGCTTAACTGACTGAGCCTCCCAGGTGCCCCCTTTATATTGTTTTCTGTTTGGAACATTTACTACGCGTGGAAAAGAATAACCAGAGGCGTGGCTGTAAAATTAAGTAGAGAGAAGCTAAAATTGTAGTCTTAAGTTCCCAATGATGCCTTTTTTACAAGAAAGTTTATTTATTTATTTTTGAGAGGTGGGGGGAGTCAGTGGGGGAGGGACAGAGAGAGAAGAACAGAGGATCCAAACTGGGCTCTGCGCTGACAGCACCATAGAGAGAGGGGAGAATCAGGACAGCGTAATATCACACAGTTCCTGGGAAGAGAGAGTTTCAGGAAGGATGGAGGGTGAAAAACAGGTGCACGCGGCTGCTGGACAGTCATTGGTGGGTGGCCTTCAGATCATTTCAGTAGCTGACAAGTATCGAAGGGGATCGCGATGGGCCCAAGAGGGTGATGAAGGAGGAGCATATGAGGAACCTGTCTCTTCGGGAAGAGTTCGTGCTGATCAGGGATCAGCGGGTGAGTAGATTGAAGGGTGAGCCTGGTGAGGGCAAGAATTCCCTCTGCACGCCACGCGGCATACAATTTTACAAGGACACATTGGAGACGGAGTCAGACATCAGAGCAGGCTGGCGCGGGAGGGTCCTTCTGGCGGTGGTGGATTTTCAGTGTTCTTTGTGTTACCGGACTCGTAGGGCGTCTCTGTGTGTATATTCTCCATCCTCCGGGCAACTGGGTGGCCCAGGCGGTTGAGCGTCCGACTTCGGCTCAGATCATGATCTCACAGTCCGTGAGTTCGAGCCCTGCGTCGGGCTCTGTGCTGACAGCTCAGAGCCTGGAGCCTCCTTCCGATTCTGTGTCTCCCTCTCTTTCTGCCCCTCCCCTGCTCATGCTCTATCTCTCTCTCTCTGTCAAAAAAAACATTAAAATAAAAAATGTATATTCTCCATCCTTTGTTGCTTACCTCCTTATACGCCAGGCCTACCTGGTGAGCTCGTTCCCATGAAGATTCCGGGGCCCTGCTTTACAGATTCTGTTTCAGTAGGTCTAGGGTGGGGCCCCAGAATCTCCCCGCACACAAAAATATTTATTTACTTTTTGAGCAGGCAACACGTTCACATGGTCCAAAAGATGCAAAAGGAATGGGGTGAAAAGCCACCTTTCCACATGTGTTCATCACTCAGTCTCCTTATTCCAGAACATTCCATTGTATCAGATTCCTTTGTCACCTCTGGGGGTTTTTGTTTGCCTTTTGGTGTTCTCATCTTTAATAAATGCGGGAGCTACAGTGTATATAATCACAAGGAAAGGGCTGGAAGGAATTGATAGAGGATTGCGCTGCACTTACAGGTAGGATTTGTGGCTGGCGTAAACATTAAGCGAAGCCTCTCCTCTTTAGGGGTCTCGAATTTTCAAAGCGCGAAGAGCGATGGTGTCGACCTGGATGAAGCAAATGGTCTTCAAACCTACATCAGTTTCAGCGCTCAAAACCTTGAATGTGTGCATGGGGACCATGGTCAGTTACAGGTGTGTCTGTTTTTATTATTAATTGTCTATTTTTATTTATACCACATGTATTGGACTAAAAGAGGGATAAAAACTTGCCTCTGTGGTTCCTTGCAAACATGAGCTCTAGGTGGCTTTCATGTTTTTCATTGGCTGTCTGGTCATCTGATCTCAAACAGCATTAAATGGATTCAAAAGATATGACTTTCCAGCCCCAAAAACATTTTAATAAATAAAGACGAGCACACAGGCTGCTGACTTCCTCTTGGTTCTGCCATGTTCTACTTACCTACCTCATCCCCTGCATTTTATTTTATTTTTTTCAACTTTTTTTTTTATTTATTTATTTTTGGGACAGAGAGAGACAGAGCATGAACGGGGGAGGGGCAGAGAGAGAGGGAGACACAGAATCTGAAACAGGCTCCAGACCCTGAGCCATCAGCCCAGAGCCCGACGCGGGGCTCGAACTCATGGACCGCGAGATCGTGACCTGGCTGAAGTCGGACGCTTAACCGACTGCGCAACCCAGGCGCCCCACCCCCTGCATTTTAAATAACCCTCTGTCAACACTGTGGGTGTTCAAGTTTCAAATGTCATCTAAAGGTAAATGGCTCTTTTACTAATAAGATTTTCCAGTTCCTCGCGTATTTTTGGTAAGAGCTTGTTAAAAATCCACATTGGCAGTAAAGAGTAAAGCGTCTGAGAAGTTTTGTGTTATTCTACTTTGAGGTGTGTAATTATGTTTCTTCAAGGGCACTTATTTTATGCAGTTGTTATTAAAAGGAGGGTAATTTTGGAAAGTCCAACTCAAATATTAGTTTATTTATTTTTAATTAAAAAAGTTTTTTTAAATGGTTTATTTATTTTTGAGACAGAGAGAGACAGAGCATGAGCGGGGAAGGGGCAGAGAGAGAGGGAGACACAGAATCCGAAGCAGGCTCCAGGCTCCGAGCTGTCAGCACAGAGCCCGATGCGGGGCTTGAACTCACAAACCTCGAGATCATGACCTGAGCCAAAGTCGGATGCCCAACCGACTGAGCCACTCAGGTGCCCCTCAAATATCAGTTTAGATGAACATCTTTCTCCGACTCTTCTTAAGGTCTTGTGCAAAAGCTCAGAAAGCAACCACCCCAGTTAAAGAATCTTCCCACTAAGACAGGACCCAATCCCTGGTGTGCATGGGGGCTCTGGGGCAGATTTACAGAATTACTCCTCGAAATGGGCTGGGGATACAGATTCAGGCTGAAGAATATGCTTGACAATCTTAACAATGACTGGATGCTTCAGGGGGGACAAAAGAATGAGATGAGAGATTATAGTAAATGTTAAACATGAAGGGGAAAATGTTTTTTCTTTGCAGATTTTTTCCTTTAAATTACACAGACGACAGTTAGCTTGCCGGTTATGGATGTGGGTTTTTTTCTTTTTCTTGCACCACGTTTATTTTTTAAATACTTACATATATATGTGTGTATTTAGTTTTAGACAGAAAGAGTGCACGTGAGTGGGGGCAGGAGAGGGGGAAAGAGAGAGAGAGAGACAGAGAGAGAGAGAGAGTCTCATGCAGGCTCTGTGCTTAGCTCAGAACCAGACTTGGGGCTCGATTCTATGACCCTGGGGTCATGACCTGAGTCGGACACTCAACAGACTGAGCCCCCCAGGTGCCGACCTCTTGCACCAACATTTAGATAAACTTATGTTTCAGATCTGTCAATGCCCATTGGGGGCAGCCAATTTACGTCGAGGTAAGTCGAAGACATTATTTTAACGTAATTGGGAAGATGTATAAAAATGAGGTGATTCGTGGGGCGCCTGGGTGGCTCAGTCGTTTGAGTGTCCAACTTCGGCTCAGGTCACGATCTCATGGTTTGTGGGTTCGAGCCCCGCGTCGGGCTCTGTGCTGACAGATTGGAGCCTGAAGCCTGTTTCGGATTCTGTCCCCCTGTCTCTCTGCCCCACCCTTGCCTGCACTCTGTCTCTCTCTCAGAAATGAATAAACATTAAAAAAAATTTTAAAAATGAGGTGATTCTCTATAGCATTAAGAAGTGAAAGAAATTCCTGTCATTTTGTCTTTACATTCATTTTTACTTGGATGTTTCTACTAAAAGTAACTATATAAAATAATTCAGAGTAATAGAAAAATGGATAAAAATTGTTTTGTGAATTTTTAGGGTGGTATTTATTATTAGAGGGAAAACTGAAATGAGCATTTGATGGTATTTTCTAAAGGATATTCAAAATATCCTAGCTCAAGGTAAAATACAAATATGGCATTATTACATTTTATTTCTTATAAATAAATAACAAGTACATAAGTGTAGATTATTCGAACTAGAAAATGATTTGAGAACATTTTGAGAGCATGAGAAGGTAGGTAGGTTGAAATAACATTTTCCAGTTACGTAAAGGAAGCATAAATGCAAATTTGGTTCTGCATCTATCTTATGTTAAAATATGGGAGGTAAACCTACATTATAAAAAATGTCTGCAGCTCCAAAATTTAATTATATAATTATCACCAAAGTTGATGGAAAACTTTAAAAATAAGCAAGGCGTGCCATTATATATATATATATATATATATATATATATTTAGAAGAAGAGCAACAAACTTGATTGGAACCTTGGGACGCCTGGGTGGTTCAGTCGGTAAAGCGTCCACGTCTTGCTTTTGGGTCAGGTCACGATCTCATGGTTCGTGAGTTCGAGCCCCGCATAGGGCTCTGCACTGACAGTGTGGAGCCTGCTTGGGATTCTCTTTCTCCCTTTTTCTCGGGGTTCTCTCCCCTGCTCTTGCTTTCTCTCTTTCAAAATACATAAGTAAACTTAAAAAAAAAAAAAAGAACTAGTAATACCTCTCAGCTTGCCAATTTAAAGAAAGTCAGGGACTTCCTTTTTTTTTTTTTTTCCAGTTTTTTATTTTTGAGAGAGAGACAGAGTGTGAGTGGGGGAGGGGCAGAGAGAGAGGGAGACACAGAATCCGAAGCAGGCTCGAGGCTCCGACCTGTCAGCACAGAGCCCCACGCGGGGCTTGAACTCACGAAGTGCACGATTATGACCTGAGCTGAAGTCTGATGCTCAACCGACTGAGCCCCCCCCGGGTGCCCCAAGAAAGTCAGGGACTTCTAACACGAATAATATATAAATATAAAACGGGAATAGTCAGGGGGCTTGCCGCAGAAAAGTAAATACCTATAAAATAGTTCATTGATTAGGAAAATATGCTAGATTTTAATCGCATAGTAATGATTAAAGAATGATCCGAGTAATCTATGTGACCTCGATGGTTTCCCGTGTGATAACCATCCCTGTTTCGGAAGGCGGTGCTTGCGTCACCACAAGGCCGTTGTGGTAGGAAGAGACATAGAAGGAAAGTGAACTTGAGAATTGTATGTTAGGTGGTGGCATCATCTGTTTCACGCATTTTAATACTTGTCTTCGAAATTTAATTTTGAGAAACTGGAAGAAACGGACAAAACAAAGTGCCCATGTAAAGAATAAGTCTAACTTTTCCCCCTCTAAACAGTATTTTTGCTGCAAAGTCTCAGATTCATTGTATTTGAAAGGCCAAAGTATAGCTACCTGAAAGAGATGACATTGAATTCAGGGCCCGGGAGGGCTTCCCAGAGAGGCAGCTTTCCTGCCTTTGTTACCCCTTTGATGGCAAAGGTAGTCCTTTCTGTACTGATGCTAAGTCATTCGGGAGATCTATTTCATCAGTTAAGAATCAAAAAGGGGAAAGGGGAAGGGGACTAAGGGTAGAATTGAAGCTTGGCACTAAAAAATTATTGCTTAGATGAACACATTTTAATAGCACACAGGAGGGATGGCGGTCTTCAGACTTCTGTCAAAACACGGGACCTGGGTGCTGGCTCCCGGAGATGAGAAGGGGAATCACCAGATATTCCTGCGGGCTCACAGATCTCCCTGCAGAAGGTGGAATAGAAATCACACCCAGCCTGGCCCCTGGGGACGTGGAGGTTCTTTATCACGAGGCCCTTTCTTGCTGATGTGGGCCTCAGTTTCCAAAGTGCTGATTGTTTTTGCTCTCGGCAGGAGACTGCTTGCAGCTGAGTCAACGGGGGATCCAAAGTGTTATGGAAAGAAATCCACCAGGAACCTGAGAATCTTCCTTGTGACTATTTCAAAACCGTAGGCAAAGTTTCAGAACACTGCAGGATCAAGTGTGGCTTTGGGTCGCAAGATAACACGAGCATTTAATTTCAATAGTTCCCTTTTACTTCTTTTTGCCACGAGACAAAATTTTATTGTTATAAATGCTCCTCTAAAGCATCAGTATTAGTAGGCTGAGATTCGCTTTATGATGAATAAAAGTGAAAGAGGGAGTATTTAGAAAAATGTTTTCTGTGTATGAATAGTGGGAAATTTTTGCCTCTTAAAAACATCCGCTTTAAGAAGAAAATTAGAAACTTGTTAGTTTACATCTTTTTGAAATTATCGCTCATTTCTTAGTGAAGCCACCTTTGTTCCTGTTCAAGCAGGTGTGAAACAAAGTCATTTTTGCCTTCTCATTTATCTTAACAGAAAATAACAGATGCTTTGAGGTCCTTTTCGAGAGCAAATTTATTAATAGAAGAAATGTCCCTTTTTTTTGGACACAAAGATGCTGCTGGTCTTTTAATTTTTGTCTTTAAAGGGCAAGTCTAAATTTCTTTTTCATGTGGATGAAATGAATCTTGCTGAAAGATTGAGAAAAGATTTTAAACATGCAAGGGGAGTAATTTAATTTAATTCTGTTAACTTCGGTGTCTACTTTTGAGTGGGTGATTTCCTATTGTCCTGACTCAGGAACAGCTCGGAAATGAGCTCGTGACGCAAAATAGACACTTAAAAGTTTTGAAATTCACCACCCATGTCCCCGCCCCCCCTTTTCTTTCTCCGTTATTTTTTACTCTGATTAAAGTAAAATAGACCAAAAGAAACAACCAAAAAGCAACTAAACAAACTATATTAACAACTCAACTTGTGCGCCATTCAGGAAGACTTCCATTGGTGAATGGCTCAGAATGAGTCATTTGCATTAGAATGATCCTTCTTTGATTTTCTTGGATAACATTAAACTCACAGTATTTCCTTAACGGAAGCCCAGACAGTGTATGGTTTGTAAAATTACCACAGTTTGTACAACTAGGTCTTTACTTCTATGTAAATTGGTCTCTCAGAATGGCTTCTTAGAATAAGCAAAGAAAGGAGTCCCCGTCCCCTGACCCTTGTGTGTGTGTGTGTGTATGTGTGTGTGTGTGTGTTTTGTTAATGGGGAAGTAAAGGCAGTATGCCTGCTACACAGTAGGATTATTAGTGGAGTGTTCCAGAGCTTACTCTGGGTGCCTGGACCTGCTCTATTCTTCATTAGCAGGGATGGCAATTTAAGAGACGTCATAAAAGTGAACACAGGGATTCATTCTTCTTGATGCAAATTACATCAAGAGAAAATATTGGTGTAATATTATGTAACTATTGCTTCCAGGTATTTGTTGCACATTATTTGTTGCAAAAACAAATATTGACACCAATATTTGTTGTTGTGTAGTTTGGTAGGTTGTTTTTATTTAATGTTTTTATTCCTTTTTTGAGAGACAGAGAGAGACAGGGCATGAGTCGGGGAGGGCCAGAGAGAGGGAGACACAGAATCTGAAGCAGGCTCCAGGCTCTGAGCTGTTGGCACGGAGCCTGATGTGGGGCCTGAACCCACGAACCGTGAGATCATGACCTGAGCTGAAGTCGGATGTTTAACCGACGGAGCCACCCAGGCGCCCCTTGATTTTGTTTTTTTTTAAGTGTATATATTTTGAGAGAGAAAGAGAGGGTGACCACGGGAGGGGCAGACAGAAGGGGAGAGAGAGAGAATCCCAAGCTTGTTCTGCACTGTCAGTGAAGAGCCTGACATGGGGCTCAATCCCATGAACTGTGAGATCATGACCCGAGTCAAAATTAAGAGTTGAACACTTCACTGACCGAGCCACCCAGGCGCCCCAATTTTTTTCTAATTATGGTAAAGTATAAATAGCATGATGTTTACCATTTTGACCATTTGCAACTGTACAAGTCAATGAAATAAAATACATTCCTAATGTTGTATAACCATCACCACTATCTATACCCCAACCTTTTTTGTCGTCCCAAATAAAAACCCTGAACCCAAGAAACAATTAAACATTCTTCCCATACTTCTCATAACCTCTTTTCTACCTTCCTTTTTTCTGGATTTGACTATCTGAGGTATCTCGTTTGCGTGGAATTATCAAGCGTGTGTCCTCCTGTGTCTGATCTATTTCACTAAGTATCATGTTCTTAAGAGCCATTCATATTGTAGCTTATATCAAAATTTCATTGTCTTTATGGCTGAATAATATTCCACTGTGTGTACCTACCACGTTTTGTTTATCTGTTCGTCTGTGGATAAACACTTGGGCTCTTCCCTCCTTTTCGCTCTTGTGAATAATGCTGCCATGAACATACAGGTGCCAATATCTATTGAAGTCCCTGCTTTCCATTTTGGGGGGACCTATACCTGGGAGTGAAAAGGCTGGGTCACGTGGTCATTCTCCATTTAATCTCTTGAGTAACTGCCAACCTGTTTTCCACAACAGCAGCACCATTTCTATAAAGCGAAAACGTGGCTTCTGCGTCCAGTCAAGTTCTAAAGTGCATTTCGCCCCTTCCAAGATGACGGTCATTGCCTTTCCCCAAAATATTTCTTATTCATCGTGCTAATGGTGATGGAAATATTCTAGTTGTAGCCGAATCTCTGCTATTCTGGAAAATTCACTTAAATTGTTGCCCCGATAAGAATGATTTTAATTAAAAGGCTCTATGGAAAGACAGACCGCGGTCCACACCTCGGTACTTTCCCAGGCAGTTTCTTCCTGTTTTGTCTGCCTCTTGCCTCCTGCTTCTCCCTTTTTCTCTTTGCCTCGCTGGCAGTTTGTTACTTTCAGCTCTCCTTCCTTTTCTGCAAAATCAAACTGAAGCCCTGAGCACGGTGTTCCCGCCCAGCCCAAATCCTCGGAACTCTAGTTCTCTTTCTGTCCCTAGTCTCTTTCTGTCTCTTTCTAGTCACAGCTGACACACGCCAGACTTCTGGTCCGCGCTTTTCTGCGTTTGGTCTGCCTCTGACGTCCGCCTGGAGAAACACACCTCATCTCTGTTCACTTTCCAATCTCAGATCTCCTGCCGCCCCCTTCACATCTGTTGTTCCAGCTTGCTTCCATTTCCCTTCCCGATTCGCCCTTCTCTGCGTCGCAGGATGCTGTCTGGGCTGCACGGACAGGTCCCAGGCTGCAGCTTCTGGTTGGGGAGGCTCGGTGGGGCGGGGTGGGGGGGGTCCCCGGGAGGAGGTCGGAGGAAGGAGGAGAGAGAAGCCAGGGAAGTCTGTCCTGCCATGAGGTCACTTCTGGCTGGTTGTGTCCTTGGACTCTTGCTGCTTCTCTGCAGAAATCTCTCCACCCCTTCCCTTTGAGTGAACACTTGTCCCTTGAGGCTGGGAGGGTGGTGGCTCTTGCTGCTACCAGCTCTGGGGTACTGGGTTGTGGTTTCCCACCCCACACCTCACTGGCAAGCACCCTCAGTTTCCTCCCGGGGCACTCCCAGCCCCACCGTCCTTTGGCACACTGGATGGAAATCGACGTCCCCCTGCAGGTCTGGAGAGTGGCTTGCCCCTCCTTTACGCAACTTAATGAATGACGTATTTTAGTGATTTATGCAGGTATTTTAACTCCCCTCTTCCGCTGATACATTTCCTATGAAAAAGATACCGTGTCTTACTTGTTTTTGCATTTCTCGTGTTCCTTCCCTGAAAGAACGACTCCGTGATGACTATTATAGAAGCCACACTAAGACGACCACCTTTGGTTTTAGGTAAAGGATTTTGACGGCCATTGGACACCCCTCATGCCCATGGTGCACATTGGAGGATACACTTTAAAAGGTCACCCGATTTCAAAGAAAGAAAAATGTTGGGATGTATTAAAAGCAAATGAGAATTATATTATTGAAAGAGCTGTAATGACCTTAATTAAATTGAGAATTTGAAAATGAATAGCTGCTTCTGCACAGAATTATTAATTTGGAAAGGGCGCGAGGTTGTGCTGTTTTAGGCCATGACAAATAGATAATTAGACCCGCAGCAGAGCAGTTCTCTCATGCAGTGATATCGGGTACGCATGGTGTACTTTCAGATGGAAATTTACCAAGCAGCACCTTGGAAACAATTTTGTTCCAACTTTTGTTCAAGCTCTTTGCACGCTCTGATCCCTCCCCTCCGTGTTGTTCCTGTCAGTACACAGACGTGTGATGACAGCAATCAGATGGAAAAACAACTCTTTCTCAACCTGGGATCCCTTTACAGAGCTTGCTCGGTTGGTGTCCGTTCACTGTCACCAATCCCCACCTCCCATCTTCCCCTTAACAAATTCAATCCAACATAGTGCTGTCCCCACCACCTTCTCTATGGCAGCTTTTGTCAGAATCACCAGTGAGCGTCATGAGAGATCCGGCCATTAATTCTTGGTCTTCCTGTGCTCTGACATCTCAGACGCATCTGACACGGTAGACCAGACTTTCCTTCTTAAGACATGGTGTTGGCTTTACCCTAGGGACCCCTCTCTCCCTGCATTGTCCCCTGACACCAGTGGCCATATCCAGCTGCCCTTATTTTTCATGCACGCTTCCTGTGGACGGCCCAAGACTCCTCTTCCTTCTCCACGTTGTCCTGTCCCAACCTTACGCCGCTGCTGACATTCGTCCCCAGCCTGGAGTTCAGCCCTGAATGTGAGACTACCACAGCCCCCAGGCTGTTCGTCAACTCTCTCTGGAAGTGCCAACAGGCTTCTCAAACAGTAAGTCAGAGGTCTCCAGAGAAACGGAACCAAAAGGAAATGGAAAGAGAGCTACAACAGGAGGCTTACTACAGGAAGTGGCCCACACGATCATGGAGGCCGAGAAGTCCTGCCACCTACTGTCTGCAGGCTGGAGACCAGGAGCACCGGTAGGGTGACTCAGTCTGAGTCTGAAGGCCTGAGAACCTGAGCGCCCTCGTACGAGAGCAGGGGGAGCTAGATGTTCCGGTTGAAAGAACAGATTTGCCCTTTTCTGCTTTTGTGTTCCAACCAAGCCCTCCATGGATTGGGTGATGTCCACCAGCTTTGGTGAGGGCGATCTTCTTTATTCAGCCCACCCCATCAATCGCTAATCCCTTCCGGAAACATTCTCTCTGACACAACCAGAAAAATGTTTTACCAGCCATCTAGGGGCCCCTTTGCCCAGTCAAGTTGAGATAAAATCAACCATCCCTCTGAGCAAGCGCAACAGGTATCCTTGCTTCTCCTCCTTTCCTTATTCTTCCCGGGGCTGCTACATATCCACAAGCACATCACCATTGTGGAGCCACGGTAGGTGTCCGCTCTCCTCCCGAGTCCTCCCTCTCTCTTGTCTTTATAACTATATAAAAATAAAGTATTTTTACTTATTTATTTTACATGATGTTGGGTGTAGGCATGTAGTAGATTACCACCCCCCCATACCTGTCTTTTATGCATGGTGTTCCCTTTCCTAACATCACCACTCATTCATTTGTGTATACTTGTACAATTTAACACAATTATACAAGAAAATGCAAATATTTGTTCTTTTTGTTTAATGTTTATTGTTGACAGAGAGAGAGAGAGAGCAGGGGAGGGGCAGAGAGAGAGGGGGGACAGAGGATCTGAAGCAGATTCTGAGCTGTCAGCGAAGAGCCCGACATGGGGCTGAAACTCACGAGCCATGAGATCATGACCTGAGCTGAAGTCAGACACTTAACCGACCGAGCCACCCAGGCGCCCCTGCCAATATTTATTCTTACTTTTCTTTCTTTTTTTTTTTTTTTTTTTTTATGTCAAAGGTAGCATCTTCAACATACTTTTCTTCTGCACTTTGTGGGTTTTCTTTTTTTTAAGTCAGGTTTATTGAAGTATAAGTTATATTCAGTAAAGTGGACTTCGAAAATGTGAATAGTTCAATGGGTTTTGACCAATGCTTACGATTGTGTAAGCACCACCAGGATCAGGATCTAGAATGGGCCATCGCCCTTTATGAAAATTCCTTCATGCCCCTTTGAAGCCAGTCCTTCCCCTGGAAACCTGTCTTCTGAGTCCTATCTCAATGGTTTTGCCTTATTCAGAAGTGGATCTGAGTGTGACCATGCGATATGCGGCCTCTGTGTGGGGCTTCTTTCACTCAGCATGTGCAATGACTCTTCATCCAGATGGACCCTGTATCAGTAGTTTGATCCTTTTTTCTGCTGAAGAGCATTCCTTTGTACAGATGTTAGACATTGTTTTTCTGACTCAGTAAATCTTGTCAGTTTATGGGAAGCTTCTCAGTGCCCCGGCTGCTGTGAAGTAGTTTACTGCATGGATATACCATATCCATGGATATACCATGGACATACCACAACGTACTCTGTCTCCTGGAACCAGACCCTAGGCACCATCTTCTCCCTCTCTCCTGTGAGTGCTGGCCTGACCTCTACTCCCTGGTAGCCTCGAGTGTGCACCTCACTGACCTCCTACTGAACTTGTGTAGCTGAACATGGACCCTGCTGAGCTTTGAGATCCATTGCTGTGTTTGAGCTGTAGCTGTACCTCTCCAGGGCTGTTCCTTGCTGGGAATGTGTGTGGCAGAGCTCCTACAGCAGCCATTCCTTGGAGATGTGAGCCTCCTTGTTGGCTGACTCTGGCTCAGGATTCTGCCCAACCTTCCTCAGACTGCGTGATGGTGCAGGATGCTTCTGCCCAGCCCAGCCCTGCAGTGAGACTTGGGGGGCCCTCTGGGTGTTCCTCCAACCTTCCTGACTCCTGTCTGGTCTCCACAAGGTGTTTCCATAATAACACCATTGCCCAGTGCATCCCTTCTTGACATCACCTGCTGAAGACCCAAGATTAACCTAGCTCCCGGTCTCCACTGTAACTCCTGTCCTCCATGCCCCGTCGTCCCTCTCCTGGATCCTGCAGTAGCATTTGCATAGTCTTCTTCACGCATCCTCATTTTTGGACAATCTATTTGTCACACAGATCACAATCTTGGAAAAATGTAAAATAGATCATGTCATTTCCTGTGTCCAATTCTAAAGGGTCTCCATTACAATGAAGGTAAAGAATCAAACCTTAATGCCCCTACAGGATCGAATCCTGGTCTTCTTCTACGCTTCACCCCTTGACGGTCATGCCGTTGCCCCAGTGGGGCCCCAGCGCTTCCTGACTATGGACTTCTTCCCACAGATCTCTGAATGGTCTGCTCCTTCTCACCATTCAGGTGGCTGCTGAAATGTTACCTCCTGGGGGAGGACTTCCTTGACAACCCCTCAGCCCCACCAGATGGTCCACATCCTCTGCTGCTGTTTTAATTCTTTCATAAACAGTGCAACTCCCTGGATTTATATTATCTATTACTTGTTTACTTGCCAACAATCCATGCCCGCTCCAGGAAGGTAGGTCCCTGTTCTGTATTATTTCCCCGTCACCTAGAACAGTGTCTAATACTTTGTAGATGATCAATAGTCATTTGTGCAATGAATGGGTGGATGTGTTTTAGAGGCTAATAAAAATGACAAATTTGATGTGTCTGGTGTATACTGAGTAAGTTTTGGTGAGCTTATGACTATTCTTTATACGGGCCGTGGTCCAAGATGAGAGCTGTGAGAACATGAAGCAGCATTTCTATATCATAGAGGAGGCAATATTTCACAGGACTGAGGGATATTCCTAAGTATGTGCACTTGAATCTGAGTGACTTGTGAATTACATGCAAAGTTTCATCCATGTCGTCAAGTGTTATCGTTGATTTGAGCATGATCCTTCTGGTAGCAACAAACTTGGCATACATCCGTAAGCAGACACGTAAGTAAATAAGTTGGGCATCCTGGCCAGGCAAACAGAGCTGTTGCTACCGCAGTAAGACAGGAGACCGGCAGGGATCTGGCACTTGTCAAAGTATGTAGATAAAAATAAATCCGCATTTCCGGGAGTGCCTGGTTGGCTCAGTAGGCTAAGTGTCTGACTCGGTTTCGGCTCAGGTTATGATCTCAGAGCTTGTGAGATCGAGCCCTGCACCAGGCTCTACGCTGATGGCGCAGAGCCTGTTGGGGTTCTCTCTCTCCCTCTCGCCCTGCCCCTCCCCTGCTCACACATGCTCTGCCCACCCCCCTCAAAAAAAAAAAAAGAAATCAATATTTCCAGTGGCCATGTTGGTCGAAGAGAATACCGTATGAAAATAAATGCATGTTAAATGAGTCTCTTTTCTTTTTCTTTTTCTTTTTTTTTGTGTGATCATGATGATTAACACCACTTTACAAACGTCAGCGCACATCTGCTACAAAGCTGAGTAGGAGCTCTTATTTCACTGATGTAACCTTTTAGGTGAATGAACTCAACCTCTTCAATTCCTCTTCCTTGTTTTTTTTGTTGTTGATTTTTTTATTTTTTTGAGTCAGAAGAGTGGAAGTCAAAGAAATGGTTGAGATTAAATGGTTAAGCCAGCTGATTTTAGCTTCTAGTTACGCTCTTTTCCTGGGATTGCAGACATTTACGTTTGTTAGAGTATTGCTGACCTGTCATGATAGTATTCCTCCAAAATTCTGAAAATTTTCTTTACTTGTTGGTAATTTTCACATATGAGTTGCATTTACATATGTTCCCTAAAATGCATAGATTTTGCTGAAGAAGATTCATTTTTAAAAAATATCACCACCTGCTGTTTGTCCCGGGGTTCCTTCTGGGTTTGAAGATGAGGAGCGTTTGTAGATTTATAATAAATAAAGGTAAATGTGGTTAAATAGAATGCATTTTATGTCATATTTAATATTTTTTCAAATAAATCAAGGCATCCAAAAGATGACCTAAAGAAAGTAACAACAGATTTGATATGTTGGGGAAAATGATATCATTTAAATTTATCCCTTCTTCAAATGATGTGAAAAATCTATTTGTTGCCTTTCTTTCAGAAAAGAAATGAAATGAAATCCAAAAAGCTACAGACACAGAAAAAAGTAGCTCTAGGAGCATCAGATGTTATCTTTGAGGGCAGAGACCTGAATATTTTAGGGTTTCTTTCCCCTTAAATAGTATGATTCGTTGTTGTTTTTTCCCTTTTCAACGTATCAACGTCCGCCCTCCTTTTTGCTCTCATGGGACCAGGAACCATGTGCAGGAACACACTTAGGCAAAACCTGAAAATCTAAAAACTAATATTAAATAATTTTTTCAAATGGGCAAGCTGAAATGAAAGCGTTAAGAAGAGAGAGAGAGTCTGAGACAGATGCAGAATGCATTCCTTTCTGAGCTCTCTCTGTGGTCAATTACCTTACGATGCTTCAGAGTCTACAATGGCTTTGGCCGAGTTGAGTCAATGAAATATTTATGGATCAAAGGGTCCTGGAGATGCTTCCTATGGGAACGTGTATAATAATATAGTATTTATACAGCGCTGCCTTTGATGTGCTCAAAGGCTGTTACAGACATTATATACTTCATCTGCACCACCCGCGATGCGGGTTGGGGGTAAGAATGAATCTTGTTTACAAATGAGTAAAAGGAATACAGAGCTGGACTCCACTGAGCTTCACAGTAGGGCAATGACAGAGCAGGAAACCCTGGTCTCTTCAAAGGTGTGAGGAGAGAGATTCATTTCATCGTGTCCACATGGTCCTTTCCTTCCAAACCTCTGATTTCTCTGGACACCCAATATCTGGGGCTTGATGACCTTCCAGTTCCCAGATTCTGTCGCTGAGTCCAGAACCACAGGCGACATGACTGCCAGAGGGAGGTCAGGCTCTGGAACAGGGTAATCCCGGGCTCGAGTCCTGGCCTTGCCGCTCATTAGGGAGGCAAAACTGAACAAGGACATGAACTCACGTGAGCTTCAGTGTCTCCAGCCATGAGATGAAAATTTAATCTCTGCCTCACGCGCTTGTACTGAGGACCAAGTGAGGTGATGAGTCCTTGTCCCAGGGCCCAGCAGGGAGGCGTTCCTCAGGAAATGTGCCAGCCGGTGCAGTCCCTGAAGGTCGCAGAGAAAGAAAGTGGCCTCTTACCTGCCTATCAGGCCGTTCGGTAGCGAAAGAGTTGGAAATTCTGTCCTTCTTATTACAAAATCGGATGTTTGTGTTCAGTTTTTCATTTCAGGCGTCGTGATTAGAGGGGTAGCTTCACTGAATATGATGGCTTTGAATCCAATGTGTGTTGATGAAGTGTGCGGGCCACCTGAGGACAGCTGGGTTCCTCCGTGGGGGCTGCTGGCCATGGCAACTCACAGGGGGGTGTGCATGGAGTTGGTGGCTGGGGTGAGGAGGCGTCCCAGGCCAGGTCATTCTGAGAGGCTTCATCTCCCCTCGAGGAACTTGAGAGCAGCCAAGTCCCACAGGACAGAGGTAAGGAAGGGGTGGGGACTTTGGTGTGATAATGAGAACTGGAGGGACAGTCCATTTAAACAAACGTTTTCAAACTTCAGCCCACTGATGCCAAAGGGAAGCTTGAGGTCCTGTGGCCCAGTGTCCTCCCGGAACGCATCCACTGGGGCTTGGTGTTCTTTCCCTAGCAATGCACGTTTATCCCAAAGAACGTCAGCGACAGTCATGCGCTTTACTAATAGAGGAATCAATGTGTATAACCACACGCGGAAGGAAGCCAGCCAGTCAGTATATTTTTGTGTGATACAAAATTTATACCGCTAACTCTGATATCATTGACTTAGAAACAAATTCACTGATGTAGCTTTACAGGAACTAAAAACTGACAATTGAATTCGGGGTGTTTCACATTTTTGTACATAGGTACATACATATTTATACAGCACGTAAATTTTTGTAGGAAAGCCTTGTACAGCAATGACATTCTGGTTTTCCTTTATTTAATAAACAGCAGTTCAATAGCATTTAAAAAATGTGTATTATAACACTTTAGAAGCAGCATCATGGATATTTATATATTTTGGTAACAGAGGGGGTAAGAAAAACGATCTCTAAAGAGAAACATTGCAAGTTGTCACAAAGTTCATGCATTAAATAAGTAAATAAATAAGTAAATAAATAACACTTTCTTTTTAAAATGAGTTTACTATTATTTTTTATTTTAGAGACAGAGCACGTGAGCGGGGGACAGGGGCAGAAGAAGAGAGAGAGAATCTTAAGCAGGCTTCAAGCTTAGCATGGAGCCCAACTCGGGGCTTGATCCCATGTCCTGGGATCATGACCTGAGCCAAAATCAAGAGTCAGCTGCCCCACCGACCGAGCCACCCAGTCTCCCCAATAACACATTCAAGATAAGGATTCATTGTATTTTTTATGAGCAAATTGTAAGAGGAAATGGCACTAGGTGCCACATAGGCAATGGTGTGCTCAAAAACTGGCTCTAAAAACCAAGTGTAATTTGTTTTCTAGCAAAAAAACAGCCCCCATTTGTAGCGTTTGCCAATTTCCATTACGTAAAGACTCCCACCGGGGCACCTGGGAGGCTCAGTCAGGTAAGTGTCGGACTTTTGATTTCGGCTCAGGTCGTGATCTCACAGTTCGCTGATTCGAGCCCTGCGTCAGGCTCTGGGCCAGATAGCATGGAGCCTGCTTGGGATTCTCTGTCTCCCTCTGTCTCTGCCCCTCCCCTGCTCTCTCTCTTTCAAAAATAAATAAACATCGAAGACTGCCACCATGGCATGTCACTGAAGGAGGAGGGTGGGAGACAAGTTCACGGTTGGCTTCAGGGGACAACGAGGCAGCTCCCACACATCCCGGAGAGGATCCTGCACGGACAATAGCAAGAACAGAGCGCATCGAGGGAGGACACAGAAAAACAATAGCCACTTTGGCGAGAGGCCACGAAAGCTCAGCATCCTGGAGTTGTTTTAACATGGGAGCAAGTAGCTGTTCTCTTCCGCACAAACAGAGCACAGTCATTTGCAAACATGCTGATGCTCTGAATAAAGAGCTAAGTCAGCTCGGCCTGGGGACTGAGAGTGTCACCTCCAGCACAGACTTCCGGCCCGCCCACGAGGGGGTCAAGTTGTCTGCCCGGCCTCCATTTCCTTTCGGTAAAATGCAGGCTCTCTGGGTCTGCCTCGCATGGCAGCGGGGGCGTGAAGTGACCACACGGGGAGCGTGGAGAATGCGCCTGACCTAGTGCTGCGGGCTGAATTGTGTCCCTCCAGCCCCCAGTCCCTCTAAAGGTCGCCATATTTAGAAGCAGGGACTTTGAAGAGGTTATTAAGTTAAATGCGGCCACCAGGCTGGACCTGGTGTCTTTATAGGAAGAGGAACACCACGGGTGCACGTGCACAGAAGGGTGGCCATGCGACAAGGCAGCGGGAGAGCGGTCGCCCACAGGCCAAGGAGAGAACACAGGATAAGCCCACCCCTCCAGCCCTTCAGTCTTGGACTTCTGGCCTCCAGAACTGTGAGGAAATACGTTCCTTCTGTTTAAGCCCCCGGTCTCTGGCATTTTGCAAGGCCGTCCACGCAGACTAATGCACAGCAAATAAAAGGCTTGGGATTCCTACTAGTAACTTGTGCCGGCATTACAAGGAGTCCAGAAAGTAAGCGACTGGAATAAAAACAACCCCCAAAAGTACTTGGGGAGGGAAAGGTAGCTAAAAGTCAGTCGCTTAGAACGCCTTCTTTTCTGACGATTTCTTATGAAAAAATGTTGTGATGTTGTTCTTACTTTGGGGGAATAATTTAATTACCATGTATCGTGTTACCCTAGCAACAAAAATGCCTTCTTAGAAGAGCGAGCGTGTGTGTGATTGGCATGGGTATTATTGGTTTTTACCCTGTGTGTATATTCAAGATGTTTGGAAGCAGACCTGCTTTGTGCAGCTCTGTGTGTATACCCAAGGGTGGTTCCTTGTGATGTCTTCAGTTTGCGAGCAAACCTGGGCATCTAACATGTCCTGAAAGGCCGCACGTTAAAACGTCACCTCTAACCCTGTCTGGCTTCCAGTGTGTATTTATTGTGGATGTTGTTTTGCTTCTATTTCCTTGTTTCACTATTAAAAAATTTTTTTTTAGTGCTTATTTATTTTTGAAAGAGAGAGAGAGAGAGAGAGAGAGAGCAGGGCAGGGGCAGAGAAAGAGGGAGACACAGAATCCGAAGGAGGCTCCAGGCTCCGAGCTGTCAGCACAGAGCCCGACGCGGGGCTCAAACCCACGAACCGTGAGATCATGACCTGAGCCGAAGTCGGACACTTCACCGACTGAGCCACCCAGGGGCCTCTCCTTGTTTCAGTATTAAGTAAACCATCACGGCCCAAAAAGACTTCTGACCTCTTAAGGGGTGAACTCTCAGGTCAAAGGCCCTTTCTTTTCAAAAACGAGATAAATACGTCTCGTACCTCAAGGGGAGAGAAAAAGAAAATCCGTCTCCTTCTTGACTCTGGAAGAGGTCTTGCTGTGTTTCCCTTGAGCAAGTGCTGACAGTGTCTGTGATGAAGGAGAGAATCCTCCCATTTGCAGCATCCTTCCCTGCAGGACATCCTCCAAGGAGAGCTGAGCTGTGACCTCTGAGCGCTGACTGCAGAGAAACACATGGGCAATCAAATCCAGCTAGAAAAACACAACACGATCCACATTGGAATCCTAGCACTCTGGGAGCCTTTCATGATCATCATTAAAAAGTATCCATGGGGCGCCTGGGTGGCGCAGTCGGTTAAGCGTCCGACTTCAGCCAGGTCACGATCTCGCGGTCCGTGAGTTCGAGCCCCGCGTCGGGCTCTGGGCTGATGGCTCAGAGCCTGGAGCCTGTTTCCGATTCTGTGTCTCCCTCTCTCTCTGCCCCTCCCCTGTTCATGCTCTGTCTCTCTCTGTCCCAAAAATAAATAAACGTTGAAAAAAAAAAAAAAAATTTTTAAAAAAAAAAAAAGTATCCATGAACTCTGACCTACGATGTGAACTGAGGTGGAGCTTTTGCGGGACCACGTTGCTACCTTTTAAAAACCATCTTCAGAACAGGAAGAGAATTATATCGACGGAGACCACAGGCTCCAGGGCCAGGGAGAAAAAGACCTCATTAAAATATAAATAATGAAGCACCTCGCTTTAGAAGAGGTAGAGTGTTCAGTTCTGCCCAGGCTAAGACTTCTCAACATTTAAGATGCAAAAGGATCACTGGGAGATCTTATTAAAATGTCAGTGCTGCTTCTGCTGGTGTGGAGGTCTGCTGGAGACCTGGGACTCTGCGTTTCTTTTTTACTTATTTATTTTTTAAAGTTTTTTTGTTTTTTGTTTTTTGTTTTTTTGTTTTTTTTTGAGAGACACAGAGGGACAGAACATGAGCAGGGGAGGGACAGAGAGAGAGGACAGAATCCGAAGCAGGCTCCAGGCTCTGAGCTGTCAGCACAGAGCCCGACGCGGGGCTCGAACCCACGAACGTGAGATCATGACCGGAGCTGACATCGGATGCTCTACCAACTGAGCCACCCAGGCGCCCCAGGACTCTGCGTTTCTAACAGTGCTGCACCTGCTGGTCTGCGCCCCACACTTTAAGTAGTAGGGGTCTAGGGCTGTGAGCTTCTGAAGACCGGGAGCTATCTTACTCCTCTTCGTATGTCCAGGGTATAGTTCAGCAATACCACTGACTGCTGACTATGTTTGCAGGGCGGATGGCATATGCAGGTAAAGGCAAGACGTGCGGCTGGGACACATGCATTTAGGGTTTATTGTGTTCCCGGGGGTCTCCTAAGACTCCGGGCTTAGCAAAACCTGGACAGCTGCTACCATTCTAAAGTTTTCTATGGGTACAATAACAGATGGGGGGAGGCAAAGGGAATTTTCCATTAACAATAAGGAAGTACTTCCTAAGAATAAGAGCTTTCAAACCATGAATGGCCTGAGGTTTTGTATTTTCTGTCCCTGGAAGTAAGTATTCAGGCATAGGCAGGACAGCCATTTTGGGTTGATGCGTGTGCCTGGTGGATAAGACTAGAGAACATTTAAGATTTCTCCCAACCCCGGGGCCCCTGGGTGGCTCAGTTGGTTGACCGTCCTACTCTTGATGTCAGCTCAGGTCGTGATCCCAGGGTTGTGGGATCGAGCCTTGCGTCGGGGTCCCTGCTGAGCATGAAGCCTGCTTGGGATTGTCTCTCTCCCAACCCTAAAGTAATTGCTGTTTCTTCAGCATAGGGGTGTGCCGGTCAGGGTGTCACAAGGGGCTCCTCTCCCCTCCCCCAGTTGTAGCTGATGGTAGGGCTCGCTGATTTCCATGGGGGGAAATACTCTAAAAAGTCCCGCCATGGCCAATTTCGAGGTAGCAATGGTTGGACAGCCTGCCTGCAAAATTCCTGATAGTTCACCAGTTGGCTCTGGAGAGTCACTAAAGCTGACCTTTGGTGACCTTGAAGCATGAAAGAGTATCCCTTTTCACTTACCCCGCTCCCCTTCCACGAGGCAGAGACTCCCCATCTTAACAAAGCTTTCGTGTGGGGTGAGAAGGGACGCGAAGGAGGAAGTAGGACTTGGACGGACTGGGGATCAGCTTACCTGTGGACGCCCTAAAGCGTGGAAATTGGCACCCGGTGGGCAGCACAAAAGCTCCACAATCAGCTCGGGAGCTGCACGGATTTGCTCCCGGGATAAAAGCGGAGGGAAAGATATTGTGAAACAGCGGGAAGTTCGGGACTGAAACCAGCCCCACGGTGGGCAGGTGTGTTAAAACAGATGGCTTTTGTTGGAGTGTGTGCTCCTAAAATTTTTAATGTTTAAAACTCTCTTATGTGTCTCTCCGATTAAAGTGCGATATTCACGAGCATAATTACTCAACAGTCCTTTGTTAAATGAATTTTGAATTTTAAAACCGTATTCTTCCAAATTGGCCATTAAATATATGAGCGTTTCTATTTGAATTTAATTCCATTACCTGACACGTGTTAGTTCTTCATAATAATGACAAAAGTGAGATTAGATCATTAAGTTCAATGCATCAGAACTATTTTCAAATGATACACTCTTCATGCATTTGTATGAAGACATGGCCTGATGCAAGGCCAGGAATCAAATATACTTCCATCATTGTTAAAAGAGTGACATTCTCCGGTGAGGTTGATGTCAGGTCATATGAATAATTTCCTTCTCCCATTTATGAAATAACACAGTCTTGGTTGACGGGAGTATTGGACACATTCATCGTTTAAGACAGGAAAAAAAATTCCGTAATGAGGAACAACACTGCCCTGGCCTTAACAGTTTAGCACGAGTTTTTCTGATTAGCGATCCTATTTTTTCATGAAATGAACATATGCAATGATCACATCCCTCAGACTGATGTATTCAGAAGTTTGCCAAAAGCCATTGTTTTGCCCAGTTTTTTTTGAAAAAAAAATTTATTTTATTTTTTTATTGTTTTATTTTGGAGATAGAGACCAGGAGCAGGGGGCAGGGGCAGAGGGAGAGAGAGAGAATCTTAAGCAGTCTCCACCCGCAGGGCAGAGTTGGACGTGGGGCTCCATCCCACGACCCTGGGATCATGACCGGAGCTGAAATCAAGAGTCGAACGTTTCAATGACTGAGCTGCCCAGTCGCCCCTTGCCTGATTCCTAGTCATACACGATTGATACTATGGCTATGAATTCTATTTCAGTTTTCTCCACTTCGTGGCTATTTACGGATCTGAACTTTGGAGGTAATACCCAAAATTAAATAGCTGAAAGAAATTCATGACTGTGTGGTAGTGTTAATGTCTTGAATATTCATTATATCCTTGTAAAGAACATATACATAAGTTGGATTCGGTTTCTTCTTCCCTGAAGTTCTGTGTGCTGATAAAAGATGTGTTGGTCATAAATAGGGACAGTCCCAAATACAACCCCATTTTTTCTGGGCTGGGGCTTGATTTTTTTTTTTTTTTAATGTTTATCTTTGAGAGAGAGAGAGAGAGTTAGAGGTGGCGGGGGGTGGGGGGGTGGGCAGAGAGATAGAGGGAGACACAGAATCTGAAGCGGGAACCAGGCTCCGAGCTGTCAGCACAGAGCCCTATGTGGGGCTTGAACTCACGAACTGTGAAATCGTGACCTGAGCTGGAGTCGGACGCCCAACCGACTGAGCCACCCAGGCGCCCCATGCTTTGTCTTTTTAATCTGGATCCCAGGACGGTCCCAGAAATTGAGGCAACTTTTTATTGTAACATCCAGCTACGTTCTTTTTACTTCAAGTTTATAAGAAAAACAAAGGGATTAGTTGAGCAGAACTGAAACCATCTGGTATGAGGCACACAGAACTCCAGAGCAGTTTTTAAGAGCTAAATCGTGTACAAATACTTGAAGAAAATTATACATAATTTATGGCATAATTGCCTTGTGAATCTGGCGTTAACTAAAAACCTCTTCTCTCATTGCATGGGTATCAAAGCAGCTCTTAGATGGCACTGGGGGGATTGTGCCCCGTGTTTGCTTCCCTGTGTCAGTCCCCCTGGAGTTAACCCCACAGATAACTCGAACAGCCCGTGTCTCAGGTGAGGTGACGGGTCCTGTGTGTAGTTTCAGCATCCCAGTTCCATCATTTGCAAGTTGATGCTTCAACACTGAGCTCACTCACAGGTCCTCAGCCCCTGCCCCTGATATATAATCCCGTTCTTCTAGGCTGCTTTCGTCTATTTGCAAACCGGGAGGCTGTCTCACCATGAACCCGCCAAATAATCCATGGACAGTTCAACCTGATAAAATAGGTCCTCAGTTTCGACCAAGAAAGGGGGATCAGGGAAGATCACATGTTGATGGCACGTTGGGTAGGAGGGCATTTCTTGAAACACGTAATTTAAGATTATCAAAGCTTTCAGAGGGGCGCCTGGGTGGCTCAGTCGGTTAAGCGTCCGACTTCAGCTCAGGTCACGATCTCGAGGTCTGTGAGTTCAAGCCCCGTGTCAGGCTCTGGGCTGACAGCTCAGAGCCTGGAGCCTGCTTCGGATTCTGTGTCTCTCTCTCTCTCTGCCCCTCCCCCGTTCATGCTCTGTCTCTGTCTCAAAAATAAATA
Source organism: Lynx canadensis (assembly GCF_007474595.2). Lineage (NCBI taxonomy): Eukaryota > Metazoa > Chordata > Mammalia > Carnivora > Felidae > Lynx > Lynx canadensis. Next base: position 76,860,981 of record NC_044303.2, on the reverse strand, counting down.
AAACGTTAAAAAAAAATTAAAAAAAAAGCTTTCAGAGTTTGGACAAATAGGTCTGTGCTTCTCTTTTTTTCCGATGTCACACTAATTTCTTGTTTGAGTCAAAGCAAACATCACCCTCTGCCTTGTTTTCAACGATTTAAGTCCTTTTGTAAGATTCAAAAACTCCTGGGGTGCCTGGGTGGCTCAGTCGGTTAAGTGTCTGACTCCTGATTGCGGCTCAGGTCACGACCTTACTCTCAGTGAGCTTGGGCCCCACATGAGGCTCCGTGCCGACGGGTAGAGCCCGCTTGGGATTCTCTCTCTCTCCCTTTCTCTCTGCCCCTCCCCCACTTGTGCTCTCTGTCTCTCTCGAAATAAATAAAAACTTAAAAAAAATTTCAAAAAAACTTTGAGCCTTAATAAACTGACTTTCGATCGCTCTGCTATTCTATTCCTATCCCCTGTGGCATTCAACCACCCAGCCAAGTGGAGAGATGTGAATCTGTGCTCCCTTTGAATGCAAACGCTTTCCAAGACTGTTTGGGAATCTAGTCTGCAGGAGGCTGTGTGTTCCAAGGCCACAAACCTGTCTCATTTTCAAGCTTCGTGAAGTGTCTTGCCACATGTAGGTCCCTGGGGCTTTGTTGTCTAACTGTTTTGCATCTGCTAAGTGTTGGTAATTCTCGTTGGCTTATGGCTGCCGTGTCCATCCAAAAACACCACACAAGCCTTCGCCGAGATGGTTCTGTAAATGTGACTGCTGGCTGTGTAACTAGGCTTGTAATTCTGTTACGCGTCAGTGCCGCACCTTGGCTTGTCTTAATTAATCACAACATAAGGTACAGGGCGTTGCACCTGAGGATGCGCTTCCTGCATGGTGCCCCTCGCTGCCCTCTATCCTGGGGTTGAAGTGCTCCTGGATGCTGGGTAGGAATTTCCACCAGCATACTTTCCATTCAGATGTTGAGCTTTGCATCTGTAGCTATGGAAGGGTGGTGATGACTAAAGATCTTCCGATGAGCCCTTCTTTTTTGCCCCAGAGAAGGGAAGACCCCAATGTACGTCACCCAAGACACCCTTTGCTTAAATGGAGGTGGGGGTTTGCTCCCAAGGGGATGCAGAGGGAACGGATGAGGAGGTACCCAGCTCTTGGTGTTCCAAGTTGAAGGGTTTCAGAAACCGATCGCCTCGTCAGTCAGGCCATTACGTGGAGAATGAATTTCCAAATTCATTTATTTCCACACTTTCCCTGTGAACAGCTAGGCTTGGATCCCTCAGCTGATAGAGAGGAAAGGGGAGGGAGACAAGTTAACTAAGTGAATGTGGCTCCCAATTTCTCCCCTCTGTCTGTGTTGGCCTGGAGTGGGGTGATGCCTTGAACAGCAACAGTAAACCTTATCATGGGCTGAGGGACTCTTAAAGCCCTGGCCCTATTAATTCATTTATTTTTATGCTTCTGATTATGAGTGGCTCCTATGGGCACCTCATAAACGCTTTCTGATATGATGAACTCAGGATTAAGTGTTGCATTTAAGCAGAACGCTAATTAGGACCGTTTCGAAATGTGTCAACCCTGATACACCCAGTCATGATGTTTTAGGGAGTTTTCCACAATACGCGACACAGGATTAGTTCAGGTTTGATCCCTTCTCTACGTTGGCACATCAACTTCGACCTTGTTTTTCCTGTAACCTGTTGCCCTCCCCGCAAGAAACTTTGTGTCGAAAGATGGGGAGCAGCGTCAATTATGCAAGTGGTTATTACAAACCCCGAGGGCTGCAGCAGGACACGGGATGAAACCCAGAACCAATGAGGAGGTCTTCATGAAGGGCGGTTATAGAGGTGAGGTAAGGGAGCCGACAGGGATGTTAGGGACCCAGAGACCAGCCTCCGTGGGACGCCTCCCAATCTCTAAGGCCAAGGAGGCAACGTGAGGAAGTGTGTCACTGATGCTCGGTGACCTGGAGGTGTGGAGGGGGCCCCCTGACCCAGCTCTCCTGGCGGAGATTCGGGGGCTGCTAGACGCCCGCCATCTTGAACTTCACCCAGGCCCTGCGATGCTGGCCCACAGGGAAGGTGATTTCCCACCGTTCCTGTTGTGGGAAATGGTTTCCTGCATTGAACTGCCCTTCTCCATGTGAAGAGATGGGACTCAGGGATGCCTCCTTTGTCCGCCTAGGACAAGGCCGGGCGCAGACCCTCTCCACTCCCTTTGTTGGCCTCATAAATGATTAGGTGAGCTACTCATTCCCACTGAGAGGTGGAAACAAAATGCTGGTTAATCAAACTTTGGTTAAGCTTCTCTCCTGCCCCCAGGTGCCGGAACTTTGGCCCACCCTCAGCCTGAGCCCGTAGACCACCCCTCCTGAGAACAGGCTGACCTCAGAGTCATTCTCTGAGGTACTATCCCATCATGCTCCCCCACACCTGGATCTTTCCATCCTTGTTTACTCCTCTGTAGAAAAGAAAACCCCTGTTTGCCTCACTCTGGAGACGCTTGCAGGTGTTATGGTCACGACATTCTCCCCCTTTCCGTAGTCTTTGCCCCCAGCCCCCCACAGTAATTCTTCCTAATAAAATCTCTCCTTACTAAGTCCAATTTTGTTGTTGTTGTTATTTGATGAGACACAGAGTCAAACGGGAAGGAAGTGGGGACCAAACACCCTGACCTCCCTGGTCTCGCTCTCCAATTTCCCACAAATGCCTCCTATTTCCCGAAGCTGACAGGAAGTCTGCAGGCTCAGCCTTTCAGGGAACATCAGGACGGGGCACACGGAGAAAGGTGGGGGTGGTAGTGAGGTTGGGGGGGCCACAGCGTGAGGGGCGGACACTGGGGGCTTTGGTCTCTTTGTGTTTACTTAGCTTTACTAGGGTGGTGCCTTGTCCTGGTCTGTTTTGTTTTACTGCCCTGACGTGGTTCTTCCGGTCCAGTCCCTGCTGTTTATTTCTGCACCCCAAGATTGTCCTGGAATGCCTTCCACACTTTTAGCGTTCAGAAACCACTGTTAAGAGTTTGATGTACATTGCTCCGGAATTGTATCTATGTATGTTGTGTAGGCACATACACCCAAACATGTACATCACTTCTTAACGAAAACGGTGTCATAGAGTAGTATATCTAGTTTGGCAACTCTATTTTTTAAACTTAGTGATATGTTTTGAGTGTCATTTGGCGTGAGAACGCTGAATGGTCCTTTACTGAGAAAAAGTCAAATTGTTCCTAATGTTTTCACCACTACAAAGCATGTCGCAAAGAATGTCCATAGTTTTTCACATATTTGTGTGGGTTTTTCAATGGGATCCATTCTCAGAAGTGAAATTGTTAAAGAACATGAACATCAAGCATTTTAAGAGAGATTGCAGTTTTTCCTTCTAAAACACTAGCGGATTTTTGCACCCCTGCTAGCAACGTGCGACAGAACTTGTTTTCTCATATTCTTGCCAACACCAGGAATTATTATCTTTCAACCACTGCCAATTAAAGAGTTGAAAAATGGCATCTTATTGTTATTTGAATTTAATTATTTGTGAGTTTGATTAGCTTCGCACATGATTAATGGCCACTTCTGTTTTGTCCTCTGTGAAATGATTCTATATCCCTTGCCCAATTAAAAATAGATGAGGCGCCCTTTCCCCATTGACTTGTAAGGTTTCATAATCTCAAGAAAATTAGCTATTGTCAGATGTGTTGTAAATATTTTTCTCAGCTTTTCCATTCATTTTTTAAAGGTGACTTATTTTTGATACAGAATTGATGGTCATTTTTAGATGTATTTTTATAAAAATTATATAAAAATTATGCATTTTTAACATAACTATACCTAGCTAGGTAGGTAGATAGATAGATAGATAGGTGGATAGATGCAAAGAAAGATAGAAAGATAGATGATAGATAGATGGACAGGTGTATAGATAGATATATAGAGAGATAGAAAGATAGATGATAGATTGATAGATGAATAGATAGAAAGATAAATAGATGATAGAAAGATGATAGAAAGATAGATGATAGAAAGATAGATGATAGATAGGTAGATAGATAAATAGAAAGAGATGATAGATAGATAAATAGATAGATGATAGACAGGTGGATAGATAGAAATATAGGTAGATAGAAAGATAGAGGATAGATAGATGATAGATACAAAGAAGATAGGTGGATAGATAGATAGACAGACAGGTTACTTTATAGACTTTGCATTGGGCTAGAAGACATTTACTGTGCCATAATTATAAAAATATTTAGACTTCTTTTCTTCCATTATCTTAATGTTTCACCTTTAAGCATTTGCTCCACCTGGATTTTACTCTGGTCTTGGAAGGAGAGGTAGAGACGCAGGTGTGTTCATTCATTTATCTTATGGGTGGTGATCTTTGCCAACCCCGTGGGTGACAACTGAACGTGCTCACATTCAGCTGCCTCTTTATCGCGTGCTGCGCCCACACATCCTGCGCTCTTGTCCAGACTCCGTTTTCTTTCACCGCTGTTTCTCTGCATCCTCACTCTCCCCTTGTAATTATTATTTGGAAATGGGCTATTCTCTTCATTCCTCTGAATTGTTCTCGTTATTTGAAAACCCGTCCTTCCAAATAAACTTTGGAATGGTTTTATGGAATTCTTAAAAGATTGTTTTAAAACTTGGATTATAATCACACTTCATCCAAATGCTACTTGGTGGAGAATTGCTGTCCTTGCAGTATCGTGAGCTCCCCTTCATAAACACACGTCTCCCTCTTTGTGCTACTTGGTAGAATTGCGTTGTACGCTTCCTGGGGCTTCTTTGACTTCCAGATGATACCAGACTGGGACTCTTTACCCAAAATGTTCAGACCTGGCAGCAGAATTGAATTGAACTTGAAGGTTTTGCTTCTGCCAATTCACAATACTCTCCTTGCACAAGGCAGTTCCAAGATGATTTAGAAATGTTGACAGTCCTCATACACAGGTCCACTCTACGGTTTGACGTGTGTTTATATTTTGATTTGCATAGGACTGGTCCCTAAGTACACTGCACGTCAAGTCGAGCAGCACTCCGGCACAGATTCAGTCAAACTGTTTAACCATACATGCTCTCTACCCTTTCTACCCACCTAGTGAGGGAGGGTCTGGGATGGTCATCTTCAAGGGACAGGGCGTTCCCTTGGCAGCTAGCATGTCTCGTGCACCTGATACATGCGTTCGCCCTTTCTGCACAAACTGCGAAGGGAAGGGAAGGGCGATATACAAGAAAGCGGGAAAAGGTGGGCATTTTCCCAGCTCCTCGAGACTCCGTTGTCCTTGAAATGTGGATGTGTAATTCCGTTTGAGTGTTGCGAATTACAAGGACGTCAGACACATGTACATTAAAATGCAAAAGGAAATTTGCATTCCAAATTCAATTACATTTTGGATTATCCACTGTCTTTAAATATTTCCACAACTTCACCCCACTTCTAGCTCTCTTCATTCCCAATTCCCTACCTATAATTCTATTTCGTACACAAACAGATTAAAATATGTGCTCTTTCTGAGGGAAAAAAAAAAGTTGGCTTGAAAAAGGGTGAGTGGATAATTTTTCTTTTCAAGCTGCTACCACATTTCTATTGGATCCCTTTGGCCCATCTGTGCCAACCATTTACTAGTATATCGACATTGTGAAATCCAGTGCCATTAAAAAAAGAAATTAATTTGAAAAATCATTATAAATTAGACATATTCTCTTCTGTCTTCCTTTAGCATGTGATGATATAACAGTTCATCTGCTCGTGCTAGGTTATTAAATTCCAAGCCAAACGATCTTGTGTTGGAGGAGGGGGTGGGAGAGCTCATACAAAATATGATAGATCACTTGGGGTTTCCACACTTTCCCAAACCGCCATTTTTATTTCATGCCAATATCTTTCCTTGCCAAAATGCACTCTGATTATGGCAGTAAATTTGGATAACTTATGTTATAATTTTTGGAGGAGAGGAAATTCACAAAAAGAAATACAGTTTACAAATTAAGGATGACTTGGAATCCACAATATTAAAAAAAAAAAGTCAGAAAGCCTACAAATGCCATTTTTCGTATCACTTGGGTGTAATTGGTTCTTGAAAGATTGGCTCCTACATATTTTAGTGCCATGATATAGTACATGGCTCACCATCTTGCTGCATGAAGTAATTTAGTAATTGTCAAATGAGAAGGAGGTTTTAAAAATAAGGAAGGAGAAAAAGATATGGCTTTAAACTTTGTGTGTTTTGGTGTATGCATTATCTGCTCTTTGAAGGAGTTTTAAGTAATATCATTTTTCCTTAAAACAACTACAATTCGATCTTTTTTTTTTTTTAATGTTTATTTATTTTTGAGAGAGACAGAGACAGAGCGTGAGCAGGGGAGGGGCCGAGAGAGAGGGAAACACAGGATCCAAAACAGGTTTCAGGCTCTGAGCTGTCAGCACAGAGCCCGTCTCGGGACTCAAACTCATGAACCATGAGACCATGACCCGAACCAAAGTTAGACGCTTAACCGACTGAGCCACCCAGGTGCTCCTATAATTCGATCTTAAAACCAAAACATGTACAGGCCTAAAATTTTTTGTGGTGAAGAATTTCAAGCATTCAGAAAGAGATAAAATCCTAGTGAATTCCCAGGAACACATGTGCTAGTTCGGACTCCCTTAACCAACTACCACAAACATGGCAACTTAAAAACAACACAAGGGGCGCCTGGGTGGCTCAGTCGGTTGGGCATCCGGCTTCGGCTCAGGTCATGATCACACGGTCTGCGAGTTCGAGCCCCGTGTAGGGCTCTGTGCTGACAGCTCAGAGCCTGGAGCCTGCTTCGGATTCTGTGTCTCCCTCTCTCTCTGCCCCTCCCCTCACTCACGCTCTGTCTCTCTCTGTCTCTCAAAAATAAATAAATGTTAAAAAAACAAAACAGAAATGTGATTGCCTGTGTGGCTCAGTGAGTTAAGCATCCAACTGTTGATTCTGGCTCAGGTGATGATCTCACTGGATCTTGAGATCAAGCCCCACCATCGGCTCTCGCGGACAGCATGGAGGCTGCTTGGATTCTCCTTCCCCACCTCTGCCCCTCCCTTGCTCGCGCCTGTGCTCGGGTACCCTCTCTCTCTCTCTCTCTCAAAATAAATAAATAAACATTGGGAAAAAAAAAAAAGAAATTTCTTCTCTCCCTTGTGAATTTCTTCTCTTAGAGGTCAGAAGTCTAAAATCAGTATCACTTGCTTGAAATCTAGGCATGGCCAGGGGACTCGAGAGAGAATTTGTTCTAGCTCCTTTCAGGTTTTGGTAGCTGCTGGTATTCCTTGGCTTGTGGCCACATCATCGCAGTCTTCAAGGTCAGCGTCTTCAAATGTCACTGTGCTCCATCTCCACAGTGCTTTTGTTCTTGTGACATTCAAATTTCCCGCTGCTCCCCTTCCGTGAAGATACGTGTGATTGCATTTAGGGCTGACCGGGATAATCCGGGATAGTGTCCCCAGGTCAAAATCCTTTATACCATCACATCCTCAATGGCCCTGCCTTTTGGGGGCAAATAAGGCAACAGTCACAGGTTCCAGGGTTTGGAATGTGGACACATATTTTGGGCGACTGGCCATTTTCCAGCCTACCGCAATATATTGCCTATATTTATTTTTTGCCCCACTGTTTTTGCTATATACATTAAGTTATTGACGATGTGACATTTGCCCTTGAATATTTCAGGCCGCATTGCAGAGAAACAAGAACATATACCTATATAGTCACAATTCCGTGAAGTTACCTAACAAAATTAATGCTAATTTCTTTTTAAAAAGTTTTTTTAAACATTTATTCACTTTCGAGAGACAGAGTGTGAGCGAGGCAGCGGCTGAGAGAGAGGGAGACACAGAATCCAAAGCAGGCTCCAGGCTCTGAGCTGTCAGCACAGAGCCCGATGCCGGGCTTGAACCCACAAACTGAGATCATGACCTGAGCAGAAGTCGGACGCTTAACCGCTTAACAGACTGAGCCACCCAGGTGCCCCATTGCTAATTTTTTTTTCTTTTTTTTTTATAGCATCCAATATCTAATCCATAAACACTTGTCCTGAATTTGTCCTCAAGATCTCTTTTACAGTTTTACAGTCAACTATACTCACCTATACTCCATTTAGGTGAATCTCTTCACTCCTAATCTTTCCCCTTGACATTGTTATGTTGATGACTTCTGGATAGTTTTCCTGTAGAATATCTGGCCTTCTGGATTTGTGTGACTGATTCCTCATGGTGCTATTTAACTTGATTTTCTACCCACTGCATCTTCTATCGATTGGAATTAAGTTGAAAAGTTGGATTTCACTCAGATTAAACATTTTTGTGAGAGATTTTCATAGGTGACACTGTCATATAGGAGATACATAATGACAGTTGTCCCAACATTAATGATTGGGTTGATCATTACTTCGGAATTAACTGTCCTTAGCTTTATTTCAATCTTTTCTCTATCTTGAGTCTAATGAATGGTCCCTTATTTGCATCATCATCTGATTAAAAGATAATCAACCATCTAATTTAAAAAAGAATCTTATTCAGTCTTCAGATTATAAAAGGAGTTAGTAATACTTGCAAACAGTCAGAAAAGATGCGAAGAAGACATTAAAGGTCCTACGTAATCCCATGATCCACACTGTTAGCACTGATTAACCCCTGTGTGTGTGATCCTGAGTGTGCATGTGTACATCTGTTCCATAATATGTGGCAACTTGTTGAAATTTGTTGACTCCCAGGTAAATATAACTCTGAGTCTAGGGGCACCTGGGTGGCTCAGTCGGTTCAGTGTTTGACTTCAGCTCCGGTCATGATCTCACAGTTCATGAATTCAAGCCCCGCATGGAGCTCTGTGCTGACAGCTCAGAGCCTGGAGCCTGTTTCGGATTCTGTCACCATCGCTCTCTGCCCCTCTCCCACTCATGCTCTGTCTCTGTCTCTCTCTGTCTCTTTCTCTCTCTCAAAAAAATATATTAAAAAAATTCAATATAACTCTGAATCTTGTGGATTAGTTCTTAAACACTGTTGCAATCAACCACATAAATGATACTTTTTAAAAGTTTATTTATTTTGAGAAAGAGAGAGAGAGAGAGTGTGTGGGGGAGAGACACAGAGAGACGGAGAGAGAGAGAGAGGGACACAGAATCCTGACGGTCTGCACTGCCAGCGCAGAGCCCGACACGGGGCTCGAACTCACCAATGGTGAGATCATGACGTGAGCCAAAATCGAGAGTCGGACACTTAACCAACAGCCACGCAGGTGCCCCTAAATAACACTTCATATTAAAAGAAGATTTTGCTTGATGAGGCATGTGGGAATTCTTTAACGTTAAAATTCACTCAGCTTTTTTCTCTGGACTCAAGAATCTCTTTGGATTTGTTATTCCCTCACTTTGAAGAAAATGCTGGTTTGAAGGAAGACATGGTCCCATCAATGTGGAGTAATGAAAACCACTCAGCAACAGTCACTTCTAATGCTTGAGAAAGAATGGGGACGAGACAGAACAGATGATTCACAAAGGTGACGTGTGAGATTGAGTTTAAAGCAAGAGAAGCAGTTTGTCAAAGTATAAATGGGAGAACAGATAAAAAACTCTTTTAGCCAGGAAAAGAAAAATGTATAGAGGGAGAGGTTTTTTATTTGTTTGTTCTTTTTAAATGTTTTTATTATGGCGAATTCTTGAAAAAAGGCTACCCGAGTACAGTCATCTCCCAATCCCAGTAATCATCGCCTCTTCAACAGTCTCTTAAACAACAAACTCTTGTAATTATTAAAATCCAATCTTGGATATTAGATCACATCAACATTAAATATTCAAAATGTTTCTCTAAAAGATAAGGACTCCAAAACACAAAACCAAAACCAAAATCCTGTGACTCAGCTAATATAAAGATTTCCTAATGTCATCCGATATGTGAGGCTTCCTTCCACCGTTCTTATATATACGTCAGGTTTCAGGTTTTCAAAGTTTATATCAAGATCCAAGTCAAGTCTATGCATTGTAATTAGTGGATATGCCTTCCAGGCTTCTTTCTTAACTGAGGAATCACTTTACAGGCGGTGAAATGTACAAATCTTCAGTGTGTGATTTGACAAGTTTTGACAAATCTATTCACACTCCTAACCAACACCCGGTCACGATATAGAAATTCCCTTCCCCCTAGAAATTTCCCCACCAGTCTCTCTCCTTCATAGGCAACCACAAAGACATGGGAGAGGAAAGGTTTTTCCACCCAAAAACTAAGACTGGAGAAAACTTCATAAATATATAGAGCAAAAGGACTTCAATTCTTCCTTCACACCAACTTTCTAGGCATAGTGTTTGCATGATATATTTTTTCTGTCATTTTACTTTTAACCTACATCTTTATATCATGGTGTATATGCAGGCAGCCTGTGGTGGGTTCTTACTCACCCCACCCCCCTCCAGTCTGGGAATTTCTGACTCAGTTGGACAGTTTAGTTAATTTATATTTAATGTAATTATGTATACAGTTCAGTTTATGTCTGTGTTGTGATTTACTTTCTAATTTTCCTATCTGTTTTTGGCCTCTCGTTTTTTCCTTCCCATCTTTTTATGGGTCAATTAAACATTTTTAGCATGCATTGTTAATTTCTCTTTCTCTCTTTTTTTTAATGTTTATTTATTTTTGAGAGAGACAGAGACAGAATGTGAGTGGGCTAGGGGCAGAGAGAGAGACACACAGAATCCGAAGCAGGCTTCAGGCTCTGAGCTGTCAGCACAGAGCCCGACTCAGGGCTTGCACCCACGAGCTGTGAGATCATAACCTGAGCCGAAGTCGGTTGCTCAACTGACTGAGCCACCCAGGCGTCCCTTAATTTCTCTCTTGATGTTTAATCTCTCTTTATGTTATTTTTAAATAGCATTTAATAATGTAACATTGTTCTGGGAATTATAATATTCACCCTTAATTTAGAGTTAATATTGTCACATTTTACAAAAAAAAAAAAGTAAAAATCTTACAACTACAGAATTTCATTTACTCCTTAGTTCTTTGACCTCTTGTTGGCATATATTTACATTCAAATACATTTAAAAAATCTCTCGATATGGTTAACATTTTTGTTCTTAACACCCGGTTGTCTTTAGAAGCATAGAAGAGAAAAAAAGTGGTCTTTTATATTGACCCAAATATTTAGCATTTTTGGTACTCTTCAGTCTTTTGTGAACACCTGACTCTTTCCTCTGGCTGGAGAACTTCCTTGAACAATTCTGGTGTGCTGGTGAGAATTTTTTTCAGATTGTTTATCTGAAAATGTGTTGATTTTATCTTCATTTTAAAGGATATTTTTGCAGGGTATGACATTCTGAGTTGATAATTTCCCACACAGTTCTTTGAAGATGCTATTTCATTATCCACGGCTTCCTTTGTTTCTTTTTTTCTTCTAAATAAGAAGTCAGCTGCCATTTCTATCACTGTGCTTGTGTGAGGTATTTGTCTTTTCTCTGAGTGCTTTTGGCATTTTCTTTCTGTCTTTGGTGTTCAGCATTTTAACTGTAATATGATTAGGTGTGTGTTATGGGCTGAGTGGTGTTGTCCCCAAATTCCTGGATTGAAGCCCTCACCTCTAGTACCTCAGAAGGTGACTATATTTGGAGCTAGGGCATTTCAAAAGGTCATTAAGTTAAAATAAGGCTATCAGGATGGGTTCTAATCCAATTTGAGTGGTGTCCATCCAAGGAGAGGAAATTTGGACTCACAGAGAGACAGCAGACATGCGCAAGCACAGAGAGAAGACCATCCAAGGACACAGCAAGAAGGTGGCCATCCACAAGCCAAACTACAGGCCTCAGAAGCAACAAAACCTGCAGACACCTTGATCATGGACTTCTGGCCTCCAGAACAGTGAGAAAATAAATGTCTGTTGCTTAAGCTTCCCAGTAGTGACATCTCCTTATGTCAGCCTTAGCAAACTAATACAGCATGGATTTCTTTGTGTTTGTTGTGCTTAGAGTTCACGGATCTATATAAATTCTTGGATCTAAAAATTGATGTTTTCCACTAACTTTGGGAAATTTTGCCGTTAATTCACCAGACATTTTTCTTTCCTCATTCTATCTTCCCTTCCTGTTTGGGAATCAATTATGTGTGTGTTACACTGCTTGATATTATGGAATATGTCATTGAGGCTCCGTTTACTTTTTTCTTCACCCGTTTCTTCTCTTTTTCTAATTAGATAACTTTTATTCATCTGTCTTCCAGTTTATAAGCCTTTCCTTCTATTATCTCCTGCCTGTTGCTAATCCAGTCTTATGAGCCTATGTCAGTTTATCTACAATGTCTGTTTTTGTGGGCACTCTATATGCTATTTCACCAAAATATTACAAGTCTTTCTGTACAGTTAAAACAAAACAAAACAAAACCCTGTGTTTATATAGTGCTTTATTTTAAAGGAACTCTACCAGTCTCTAAAAACAAAAGTCCCAATGACTACAAATTCAACTCTGGATTTGTTGTTTGCCTTTGTCACACAGCATAGGGGAAAATATGTACTTTTTAATTACAGGGAAGAAATAAACAATTGTAATAAATCAAATCAAGAAGGTCCTAATGATAACAGTGGAAAAATATTTTTAACCATCCCAACGACACTGACTAACCATCTAGACTAGTAATTTTTCTACTCATAAAAGTTGTTGGAGAGACGAATGATCCGTTTGGATTTTCTGTATTTAATTAATACACACATAATGTTGTTAAAATATTATTTAGCATCATAAGACATTTCCTTTGACCTTTAAAGCACATGTAGGTTGAAGAGCTGTTTAGAATGCAGCAGAATCATGCCAATAAGAAATGCTTGTAAAACTTCTAAAAGCATGAGGCACACAAATGTGCTTTGGTTTCGTTTATATGCTATGTCATTGCAACAGGGATTAAGGGGGAATGATTTAACAATTCAGCCCAATCCATGAAGCTAATACAACACTACGCACCATATTTTTTTTCAGACTTGTTTTTCCTTCCCATTGTCTCTCCTCTCTGATACTTAAATGTAAACTGAACACCAGACTGAAAGAATATATTCATTGACTTTGTCAAGGTGTTTTGACCATGAATGCAAACATCCTCAAAATAAGCTCAATGACCATCATGAACTGTTCTTCTCTTTGTTGTGATCCTGTTCAGCCATGGCGTCAAAGAGGAAGTAAACTTCCAAGAAGCTAGCAGTTTAACCATGTTTTTCAGAGCCTTATAGTCTTGTGGGGACAGGTGCTGTGTGAGAGAGACTTCTTCTGCATACCAGACAGGGCCATGCGTAGGAATATCAGAAGCTTGCTCCTTGTGCCTCACAAAAGCAGACGTTCCATGGGATTTATGTTTTCTTTTTAAAATGCAGTGGTTCCAGAAAGGGTTAATCCTATGAATCATTTACATCTTAAAACAGCTACTCTTAAAAAGGCTGCATTCCTCCAAAACACCATACTGATAGCAATTGCCCTGAGCACAAAAGCAATTGGTTGAGGGGCGGGTCTTGCTGAAAGTTGAGTTACCTGGAAGTAGTTGAGTTACCTGTGAAGTACAATGGGTCGGCCTCTATATAGCCAGATAGAAATATAAAGATTTTGAGTATTTGGAGAAGAAGCAAAGACCTTACATGGAGGAGAGGATAAATTTTTGCCCAGGATCCTACTCTTTCTGAAAAATCACATTTTATGTCACTTTTGCTTGAGACAGACCAAACATCTGAATAATTGAATGGGTGTTGGAGTTTCCATTGATGTGCTTGGCTGTTTGGAGTTTCCTATTGTTCAGAAAGCACTGTGGGAAAAGCACTATGGAAAGGAAGCAAATAAACAAAATATTTGATTCCTATTCTGCAGAAGCTTCTGTTACACAGAAAGGCCGAGCTTGAGAGATTTGTAGGAAGATTTAACAAACTCACCAATTTTGGGTTTAGCTTCTTTTATGTGGAGGTACTGTTTTGCACCCTGGGGACATGCCGGCAAATAAAACACACCAAAATCCCTACCTTTGTGGAACTCATACTGTCGTGGGTGAAGCCAGACTGTAAATGTAATAAATAAGTAAAGCACATAGTGTATTAGCGATCGTTATTTCTCCATAACACGTGATTTCTAAATAGTATGTTAGGACTTACCTAGCATGTTAGGAGTTGTTAAGTGCTACAAGAGAAAAAGCAAAGGTGACGAGAACACATGGTGCACGGTTGTATTATTAAACAGGAGAGATGGGTGGGAGCCCACTGGGAAAGTGTCATTTAAGCTAAGACTTGTAGGAGGTAGAGAAACTATTTATGCAGATTTGGGGGTGGGGAGGAGATGATTCTAGGCAAAGGAAACAGGTAATAGGAAGGCTTTGAGGTAGAAGTGAGACTGACCATTTTAGGAATAACAAGTTGGCTGATGGAATAGAGTGGGTGAGTGGGGGGAAGACTTACAGAGATGTGACAGGGGGCTTGATTGGGGGGGGGGTGCCTTGAGGTCATGAGAGAGGATTTGGAGTTCACTGGATGAAACTACTGGGGAACCACTCAATGGTGGAGGAGTCCCATGACCTGATTCACGTCTTAAAGGACGTTCTGCCTCCTGCATGGAGAACAGATTGTTAGGAGACAATGGTTGGAAACAAGGAGACATGGTGTTGGGAGACCAATGCAATAATTTTGATTAGAGACTCTGGTATCCAAGGACTGTAGCAGTGAAGGTAAAGAGAAGTGGTCACATTTGGACGTATTTTGAAGGTGAAGCCAACAGAATTTCATTCTGCTTTTCTTTTCTTTTTTCTTTTCCCTTCTTTTCTTTTCTTTTCCCTTCTTTTCTTTTCTTTTTTTCTTTCCTTTCCTTTCCTTTTCCTGTCTTGTTTTTTCTTTTCTTTCTTTCTTTCTTTCTTTGAGAGAAGGAGAGGGGCAGAAGGAGAGAGTGAATCTTAAACAGGGTCCATGCTCAGCATGGATCCTGATGCAGAGCTGGATCTCATGACCATGAGATCATGACTTGAGCCAAAATCAATAGTTGGACGCTTAACTGACTGAGCCACCTAGGTGTCCCTAGAATTTCATTTTGGATGAAGGACAAGGTATGAGAGGAATTGTGTAGTCAAGGATGATTCCGAGGTAGCAGGAGGGATGGAGTTGCCATGAACTGAGAGAGGAGGGGCAGGGAGCAGGTTTGCAGGCCAAGGTCAATATCAAATTAGTTTTTGTTTTTAATCATACATATGAGAAGTCATTTGGAAACCATCTCATGAGAACTAAAATTAAGGAAAATCTTGCCCTGTTTGGACAAGCAAATGCATCTTTGTTGAGGATATTATACCGTAATGGGCTCTCTTTTGATGTGTCATTGTGGTACAGGATCTTTTTAATGTGGTATTCTCTGATTGGAACCTAAGAGTGACAGTGAGGTCTGTGTGGTAGGTCAAAGGAATGTTTATGCTTCTCGGATTTATTTATCCTGAGAAAGTACTAAAACATATTGCATTGGAAGTTATTCATTTAGTCCTAATAATTCAGAAACTGAAGATTGAAGTTTCAGTATTTCAACACCATTAATTTATGATCCCTGTGAGGTCACAGAAATCGTTTGAGTTCTGTAATAGCTGATAGATTTTTTTGAAGTCTACACAAACGTCTGTTTCGAACACCTCACAGCCCTGAGTGTCTACCCAGTTTTTGTACCTGCCCTTTCTTTTCTTGTCTTCTGTCATCTTCCATTTTCTCCTACTCCATGACTTATTTTTTTTTTTAATTTTTTAGTGTTTATTAATTTCGGAGTGACAGAGAGAGAGAGAGAGAGAGCATGATCAGGGGAAGGGCAGAGAGAGAGAGAGGGAGACACAGAATCCGAAGCAGGCTCCAGGCTCTGAGCTGTCAGCACAGAGCCCGATGTGGGGCTCAAACTCATGAACCATGAGACCATGACCTGAGTGGAAGTGGACACCTAACCGACTGAGCCACCCAGGCACCCCCCTTACTCCATGACTTCTAATCTTCCATCCATACTGTCAAGAAGACTAGATATGCAGCTTTGGTTTTTCCATTTCTAATGCTTTGGGAAAGGTAGGTTAAATTGAACAGGAAACATTGTATCTAATACATAAAGTAAATAGCAGGTCATTTGGGGTTTACATATGCTTATTTGTTACCATTTTGGATGATTAAATTCCATTTCAAAATCATGCCTAAGCCATACAATCAGATACATCTCTAATTGCAAAAATTCCCCTTTCCAAAGGTTACTTAGGACATAGTGCTGGATGGAGCAAAGGAGTTCAGCCATGGAGAGAAAGAAAGGGGGAGCATCTATTAGTTTGCTAGGGCTACGTAACAAATACCACAGACTGGGTGGTCTTGACAAGAAGAAATTCATTTCTCATAGTTCTTGAGGCTAGAAGCCTGAGGTCAAGTTGTCAGCAGGGTTGATTTATTTAGACTTCTGTCCTTGGCTTGTACATGGCCATCTTCTCCCTGTGTTATCACATGGACTTCCTTGCGTGTGTTTCCATGTCCTAATCTCTTCTTATAAGGACACCAGTCATATTGGATTATGGCCCACCATGTGACTTCATTTTACCTTAATGATCTCTTTGAAGGCCCTATCTCTCAACATAGTCACATTCTGAGATCCTAAGGGTTAGGACTTCAACACAGGAATTTGGGGGGAGGAGGCAGTGGACAAAATTCAGTCCATAACAGGAGGAATGGGCTTACAACATTTTATCTGCAGAGAAGAGCCCAAAGCTCCGAGGAGAAGCACAAGGTACTAGCATTGTCAGGACATGTGCCCCATCCTTCTCAAACCTTCTAACACTGAGATTTGGGAACCAGCGAGTCAGGTCAATTCAGGACACTCTTGAGGGACTTTTGCTGTTGAGAGATCAGAGAGCATGAAAAGAAAAATTCGTTAATAAATGAAACTAAGGGATTGATTACCCTTTGTTCATGACAACAATAAACATTCATAATCAGTAAAAAAGTTGTTTTCTGTTGGCAATATATATGTAAAAGTTCCTTCAACATTATCCATGTACACATTGTCATTGTTTTTACTTACCCCATCATTCGTGTAATTGGAGATTTTTAAAGTACAATGATAAGACTTTAAAGAAAAATACAGTTTTTAAAAGCAAAAAATGGTAAGCACATCTCTTTCATGTCAAGCTTTAATAAAAGACGACTGAATTCTTCTATCTGCTTCTCCCTTATTGCTTGCAATCTGTCGTTTTGGTTGAAGTATATAAAGACAATTCAGCCTCCCACAGACGTGTTGTGGGAACAGGTAATTATGGCTTGTTTACTTTGATAATATACCAAAACTCATCAAGTGCTCATTACTTAGAGATCAGTTACAATGTTCAGTACAAGACTGGATAAATGAACTTCCTGAGGAGTCATATCAACATCTATTGATCTATCTTGCATTTTGAATGGATGTTTTACGAATTTTTATGGTAAAAATCATCTTCCCTGAAAAAATGCCGATGAGGGGAGTGCTTTTCTTGAGACGACCGACGTACATGGGTATGCCACAGCAGTGCTGTGTTCTAAGTGCTCCTGTTCTATGAATAGTAGTGCTGTGTTCTAAGTGCTCCTGTTCTATGTGTAGGAACATATATTAGATTCCTGAAGCCTCGAAACACACCCAGGAGTTTTCTGCTTTTATAGTTTTGTAGATGAGGAATCTGAGGTGTAGAGTCTCTAGTCCAAGTTTGCACAGCCAGTAACTGGTGCAGCTGGGATGGGACCTAGCCTACCTGACTCTAGATTACGTGGCTTCAGTGACTAAAGTGGCCTCATTTGTCTATTCCTAACCCTCCAGTACCTACTGTTTAGCTAGGTTTAATTATGATGATACATTCGCCTTCTCAAATATTATTTGAAATGACACCTTTTTTCAAAGAAATCAAAGATGCAACCGCAGGTAGCGTTAAAAAAAATATTTATCTATTTTGAGAAAGAGGGAGAACGAGTGGGCAGGGGAGGGGCAGAGACAGAGGGAGAGAGAGAATCCCAGGCAGGCTCTGTGCTGTCAGCACAGAAGCACAGGTAGATTTTAAATTATACTCAGGTTTCCTAACCTCAATTACAAAACGATTCTCTTTTTAAACGGTTACCCATACTCTTTGTATTAATATATTTAGAGAGAACATGTGTTGGACCATTTGCTTTGTGGTTAAAGTAGTTTTTGAATGTATTTATAAACAGATTCACACAAACCCATGAAGAAAGCTAGAAATCGATGCCATATGACAATTTAGAATTCCTTAGTTCACGTGGAATGGAAGATTTCATCAGGATGGGACAGAAGAAGAAGGACAAGGAGGGTGCTGGTGGACAGGACCTCTGTGGAACATCCACTCAGCAGTGACTCAAGCAGTCTTCTTAGTGGTCAAGGTGACCACTGGGACATACAGTCTCTTAACTACACATTCTTTTGTCTTTTTTTTTTTTTAACGTTTATTTATTTTTGAGAGACAGAGAGAGACAACGCACGAGCAGGGGAGGGGCAGAGAAAGAGGGAGACCCAGAATCCGAAGCAGGCTCCAGGCTCCGGGCTGTCGCACAGAGCCTGATGTGGGTCTCGAACTCACAAAGTGAGAGATCATGACCTGAGCTGAGTGGGACACTTAACCAACTGAGGCTCCCAGGCGTTCCCACATTTTTTGTCTTTTTAAGGCTTTGAGTGTCTTTTCCCTGGGCAGTGGACAGTTCCTGGAATCCATTGCTCAAGCCCAGACCAGGAGCTTGGGAGTCACGCACTTGGGAGGGAGGCCAGCTGCCTCGGTTTACCTGCCTCCTCGGCCCAGGAGAAGCGGCGGGGCTCGCAGACCTGCCTGCAGTGGTTCCTGTTGAAGAGCCCGAGGGTGTAACATCAGCGATTCCCATGTCAGTAACACTGCTTTCCGTAGGCACATGAAACACTGTCACCATCTGTGGTTCCCGGGAGGTGAGCAGGGATGCAGAGGACTCCGTCCTGCACCTGCCGCGCAGGTGCTCATCCCTCCTCGCAGGTAAGTACAGCTCATCCCGACCGAGGAGGGTTCTAACTTGTGACCCGATGTAGTTCGTTACAGGTCCCCTTCCACGCTCACAGGCTGACACAAATAAAATAAAATAAAATAAAAATTAAAAAAAAAAAAAAAAAAATAAAATAAAATAAAATAAAATCAAGACAATAGGAAAAGGACCTCGGAAGCGTTCATCAACGTTAACGTTCCAAAGAAGCCATGCACTTGATACTGAAACACGACAGATCTGCCCTTCGTGGACCCCGGAACCCTCCCCGTCTTTCCCTCTCTCCTCATGACACACATTCGCTTCTGAATTTTATGCGATGTCAAACTCCCTCGAGTGGTGTGAGGAACAGCTAGAAGGTTCTGAGTAAAAGGTTTCAGGTCATGATTGACACCGCAGGGTAAGGGCACGGCTTTCCTGACAAGCTGTAAATTCGGCGGTGAATTACAGGACACAGGTGCTGCTTAGGAAGGCTCTGAGCAGATAATTTGTGAACATCGGCCTATATATCAAGTGCGGCTTGCAAACGGCTCCGGTATTGGATGCAGACGCGTCTTCTCTTTGTGAGATGGGCTCTTCCCTGAGCCCAGGACAAGGTGTGCGTGTGGCTGTGACAATGAATCACTGCAGCCAATGGGGGGGGGGGGGGGGGGGGGGTGGGTGGTGGTGGTTATGTATGATGCTCATGAAAAGTGCAATCATCACTCAAACCAGCTCTGACAGAGCCTTCCAATCAAGATTCCACTTCCTGGCCCTGGTGGATTAAGTAAAAAAAAAAAAAAAGAAAAAGAAAAAAGAAAGTGCCTGAGGTTCCATCGAGGAACGTGCCACATCTTCATAAATCAGCCTGGGCATCAAAGGTGCTTGAAGACCTACGCTCTGCAAACGTAAGGAATGTAAATCAAGGGCAAAATGTCTCTGTGCGAGCGGCCGTGTCCCACTGACTGCTGGTTTCCTTTTTGTTGATAAGAACTTATTTTTATTCTCTTGTTAGACTCAGGCGTTTCTTGCCTGGTCAGGATTTGAGGTGAGATTCGGTTTCGGATGAAGGGAAGGGCGGGGGGGGGGGGGGGGAAGTGACTTGATTAATAATATTAAAATATGAATCTAGAAATATGTGCAAGAACTTTGCATTGTATTTTAACGTTTCATGTGACAGTCTAGGCAAGGTTGCCTGCCTGTCCCCTCCACTTCCTACCTGCCTCCCCCCCCCCCCCCCCGCTTAATGTTTTGGCTACTTCTGTGACTCCTTTGAAATTTGGGTTGGAGCCCTTAAAGATCTCTTCCATTTTTTTATTTCCACTGATGTTCAGCTTTAAGTTAATATATTGTTTCTAACGTTTATTTATTTATTTTGAGAGAGAGAGAGCGCAGGGAAAGGCAGAGAGAGGGGAGGGTGAGAGAGAGAGAATCTCAAGCAGGCTCTGAGATGTCAGCACAAGCCCTATGTGGGGCTCGAACTCACCAACCCTGAGATCCTGACCCGAGCCAAAAGAGTCAGGTGCTTAAACAACTGAGTCACCCAAGCGCTCCTGGCTTTAAGTTAATCTTATGGGTGAAAACTTACGATTATTTCGTTGTGATTTTTCTTTTCACAATTGCTTTTTGCCCCCTGCAATCGTATCTACTGGTCTTTATAATAAGCAAAGGGGGGATATATTATTTAAAAAAAAATTCCAAAGGCATAATATTAGCTGAAGTCTCCTTCCTGCTCCCAAGAGACATTTAATGCTACACTTGTTCCCAACAATGTATGCATCCTCTTATGAAACATGAACGTACAATGTACATGCAACCATATTTTGTTTTTTTTTTTTCTAAATAAAAGGCCAAATCACTACACATTTTAACTTGGGTTACTTTAAAAAAGTTAACAAAATTTAAGGGAAAAACTAACAAATTAAGTAGACATTCCCACTGTCAAATAACAAAAAAGTTAAGAAAATATGATAAAACTGTTGGTATGTTAGAAAAAGTCATTTTTATATTGTTGATTATTTGCACAGGTTTAGAATAAACTCATATGGAAAAGAAAAAAAGAGGTAAGTAATACATCGTAAAATCAAACTGTTGGAAATGTACTTAGTAATTTTTATTTCTCTCTTAGATTTTTATATTAAGAAAATAAAATATGGCTCATACATTTATTTGCTCTGTCTGTATGCATTATGCTTGATATAAAACAAGTCTGGAAAATAAACGAGGAATATTTAAAATGAAACCTTAAATATATCAGGTAACGTCATTTATGAGGTTAGTATTTCTTTGTTATCAGTTTTCTGCGAGCATTTATTACAGAATATCTTTTGTTTTAATTGCTCAAGATAAAGCAGTTTAGAGACATTTTCAGTGAGGAGGGACCCTCAATTAACTTTCGTTGCTGAGATATTTAATGTGCATGAGTTACAATATAACAGGGTAATTACCTAATACCTTTTGTGAAGGAATTCTACTAAAGAAAGAAATTGATTCGTACATAATGAAATTCAAGCTCTTCATTTCTCACCAAATTTTTCTTATTAAAATGGTTGTAAACTCTTATTTTGAGACCAATGGAAGAAATTTCTATCTTACATATAATGTTGAAGAAACTTCATAATTGTAATTTATTCTAAAGTAAGTCAATAGCTAAGTTACTATAAAATGATGCACTCTTAAAAGTCATTATGTGCAGTGTGGTACCAAACTCCACTTTATTTAGAGAAATTAGACGTAAGGGCCTAGCGTTCATTCCTGTAAGTCTAATTCCAAATATCACTTAATCAATAGGAAGATATTTTCTGGACTTTTCCGCCTCATAAGTACTCATTTTAATCTGCTGTTTAAAACGATCACCCATGAGCTGCTTTGAGTTTAATGGGAAATATGTATTCCTTTCTGAAAGCAACTGATGAGAAAATAGAGTGAATGCTTTTTAAATTACTTCCAAGTTTGAAAACCTCAAAAGTTGTTTTGAACTTATGAAAAACGTAACTTCTCTACCAGAGTTAAAATTACTCTCGTATTTTTTTCTTCTTTTCTTCTTAAGCTCGGCCAAAGGCCAATTAACGTCTGCAGCACTGGCTGTGTTTACGACCTGGGCTCTTGTCTTTGCGGAGCCCATGTGAAACGAACACTACTTTGTAAGTCAGGGCAGAGGAAGAACAGAGGTTTGCACATTTTTGCTCTCGCTGCTGGGATGTGTTTCTACCTCCACCGCCACAAGCGTCAAGAAAGGTGTGAAAAGAAAGGATATTGTTTCTCCCAGATGCTTGAGAGCAAGCAGGAGAAGCTGAAAATAGCATCTGGAAAAAAACTGTGACAGATTCACCTTAATGAAAGATATTTAAAGATAAAATTGCCTCATCAGATTTTTATTCTCCACCTATTAATTAAAGCAGAAGAGCTTTTCTTGGTGTTTATTTAATGCTAATAAAGCCTAGTGTGCAGACACATGCACGCACGCGCATCTAAAATGTGTGGGAACCTGAAAATACAATAACCTACTTTCATAATCGTAATAATGATCAGATATCGTTTTTCGACTTAACTTCTGTTTTCCAAGGGCCATCACGTTCCACATACAGTTAATACATTTGGGGCCGAGTATTCAAATGACTGAAAAACGCAGTGAGATTCTTTTTTTTCCTTCCAGTTTTCATTTGGCAGTTTGGCACTGTGTGAGTAGAGCCTCAATGGGAGACGCTAAAAATAATGCTTGGAGTAAAAATTGTGTCTGGTTAAGGTTTCTCAGCACTGTCTCTTCAACTTGGCACTACAGTCAAGAATTTTCACGGACTGGAAGCAAAAGACCCAAATGAGTAACTGATGTAACGTGATGACCAGTAGCGGACCAGCTGGATGGTGACCGTCTGCTGGAGACCGTCCGGGGAAGTCTTCTGCAGAGGGATTGGAGTGGACGCCTCGTCGCGATTCCCCTGGGAACCCCATGAGCCCACGCTCACTGCACATCCCCTTCTTACTAAATCCACCTATGTTTTGGGGTCTGAACTTGCTTATCTTCACAGCCGCACCGGGCAAGCTGATTCTCTCTCTCTCTCTCTCTCTCTCTCTCTCTCTCTCTCCCTCCCCCCTTCTCTTTCTTACATATTCACATTCTGTTTTTCTTCTTCCCTCTTTGGGCACTTTTTTCAGTCGCCTTTGTGAATTCCTCTTCCAGGGTACATCTCTTGAGTGCTGGGAGTCATCTGCTATTTTTTTGAGCTTTCTTCCACTCCCCAGCTCCCCCCTAGCCCTCCCACCCCGACCCTCTAACAGTTTATTTGCTTAATGAGCAGGCATACGCAAACAACTTTGAACTCTAACCTTTCAGTCCAGACTTCTTTCCTGAGCCCTAGGCTCTTAGGTTCAAGGGTTAACGGAACATCTTCACTTGGATGCATTCTTAAACGTAGCGTCCTTGATACTTCCTCCCCTCCCCACCCTCACTCTTTACTGCTCACCACCTCACATCAGTTCTCTCTCCTAAACAATTCTTGAATCCGGCCGTGGCTTTCGGTTCCCTGAGACCAGCTGTCAGTAAACAAAGACCTGCAGATCAATTCTGGCCCACTGCCTGTTTTTGTGAATAAAGTTTTATTGGAACACAGCCATGTCCATTTGTTATATATTGTCTATGGCTGCTTTTATTCTACAACTGCCAAGTTGAGTTTAGGTGACAGAGCGCATATGGTCCACAGAGCTTAAAATATTTACTATGTGGCCCTTCATAGAAATGCTGGCTGAACCCTGCCGGAGAGAATACGCACATACAGGTCACCATAGCAACGCATTCTAATTATCTCAACTTACTCCTAAAGGGACTCCCTGCTTGCTACCCCAAATCCAATTCTCCACAATACAATGAGAGTCATTAATATAATATAGTTCCCGTCATGCCTCTTCTCATTAGCCCTTCCATGACCCCCCCACCCCCCGCCCCCACTACCCCCCTCGCCTCTGGAAAGAAATCCAACTCTTTGACATGGTCAGCATGAGCTAGACTGGTACCTCTCCTTGTGTTGCAACTTGTGTTGTGACTCCCACTGTTCCAGATGCATCAGGACCACGTTCAGCTCTTCCTGTGTGTCATGTGACTTCTTACTCTGGACTTTTGCACATGGTATTCCTTAGGTCTGAATGTCGCCTCTGGATCAGATGTTACGCCTCAGGGAGACCTCCTGTGACCACCGGAGTCTGAGACAGGGCTTCCCCTTTTGGGTTTGAACAGTGCTGTGTGTTTCTTCCGTAGGCTTCTTCACTCTGAATGGAAAATGTCTGCTTGTTACTTGTGATGGTTGATTTTATGTGTTAGTATGTGTCACCATACTCAGACATGTGGCCAAACACTAGTCTTGATATTGCTGTGAAGGTACATCTCAGATGAGATTAACATTTAAATCAACAGATTTTGAGTATAGCACATTATCCTCCATAATATAGGTGGGCCTCATTCAATCAGTTGAAGGCTTTCAGATAAAAGACTGAGGTCTCCCGAGGAGGCAGGAATTTTTTGCCTCTGGACTGTCTTCAGACTCAAAATGCAACATCCCCTGTTCCCTGGGTCTCCAGCCTTGTTGGTCTACCCTGAGATTTTGGACCTGCCAGCCTCCACAATCGCATGAGCCCATTCCTAAAGATCAATTAGTGTGTATGCATGGGTTTATGTATTGATCTGTCTGTGTCTCCATCCATCCATATATCCACCTGCAACACATTGGTTCTGCTCCCCTGGAGAACTCCGACTAACCACCTCTCCATATATGCCTGTAAGAGACAGGGAGTGTGTTTGCCTTGCAAAGCGTTAGCTAGCGTGGTGCCTGGAATATAGGAAACATATTTTCAATACGAATAAAGAACGGGCATATTATCTCATCTAGCAATGAAGTAAAACAGGTAATCTATGGAAGAGGAAAAAATGGCTGCCGTGAGAGAAAAGTCGGTCTGCTCGTCATCGCAGAGCAGCTCTAGACCGTTCTCTGTTGAGGCCAAGGAGAGTCTCTGAATGATCTACAGGTTCCTGGTGGGACAAGAATGCCACCCGTGCCATTTTTCTGGGACCCAGTTTACGTGTCATAGCAGCAAGAAAGCATGAATGAAGGTCTTCCCACGCCTCAACCTATCAGAAATGGAGAGGAATAGACCCACAAGACGGGAGCTCTCCTCCCTGCACACACCCATCCCTGATGGGGGTTCTGTCGGGGCAGTGATCGCTGTTACAGAAAATTATTAATCTGATGCTGGGGTGGGAACATTAGCTTTGCAGGTTGGCTCTTCTCAGGAGCCCTGGGAAGGAACGGGGTCAGCAGGGGCAGTGTTCCATGGATCTGTTCACCCGCGGGGATTGGTGTGAGAGGGGCCAACACGCATGTCGGATTAACCTCCCACTTCATGATGGGAATTACAGTGGTCACGTGGCCTCTAAGAAACTTGTTCTCAATTTAGAAACATTTTTCTCTTTTTTATTTCTTGACGTCCTCTCACGTCTGACCTGGGGAGACACCCTTAACCACTATTTTCCACTCAAAGATCTAGCCGAGGGCCTCCTCATCAGACCAGTGTTTTCTGGGGGGCATCAGACCCTAGATATTATTCTTTCAGATTCTTTGCTAACCTGATGTAGTCACTTTGTTTAATAAACACCTATACATAGTATTTATTACGTAGAAGGCATTGCTCCAAGTGCTTTACTAATAATTCAATCGTCATAACACCAAGAGATAAACACTACTTTTATCTACACATTGCAAAACAGGAAACTGAGGCACACGCAAGTCAAGTAAGTTGTCCAGGTTGCTGCAACGGTAAGCGGGAGGGGCAGTATTCACGCCATGGCAGGGAGCTAGGGTCACATCTAAGTGCTTTTCTCCATCTTGCTCCGTGCCTGACATTGAGCCCGGTTGTGTCACATTGTGGTCCCCAGCCTGGGCTTCATAAATCCTCACTCCGTTTCCGGGATCCTCAAGCCACATCACGTCATTTCTAGATTTTCCATTTAGACCTCATCTTGGTTCTCTTACTGGCTCCCTGGACCCCCTCGCTAGCTGGCCACCCTCCTAGACACAGAGGATGGTCACGCCGAAAGAAGGCAGGATGTCAATGAGAAAAGTTCTTTGTAAGAAAGAGAGTGGAGGGGCGCCTGGGTGGCTCAGTCGGTTAAGCGTCCAACTTCGGCTCAGGTCATGATCTCGTGGTTCGTGAGTTCGAGCCCTGTGCTGGGCTCTGTGCTGACAGCTCAGAGCCTGGAGCCTGCTTTGGATTCTGTGTCTCCCTCTCTCTCTCTGACCCTCCCCCGTTCATGCTCTGTCTCTCTCTGTCTCAAACATAAATAAACGTTAAAAAAAATAAATAAAAAAAAAAAGCAAGAGAGTGGAAATAAATAGAACCCGTTTTTTGTATCTTGAGTCAAATCATTGAATGAAACGGGATTCGTGTGTTTAGAAGTGTAACCACTTGATAAGAGGGGAGTTAAATCACTTGCTGGCTCAAGGGAGACAGATACCACCTGGATGTCTCAGTTAATAGGCGTTTATTGTAATAAAGGTGGAAAAGACATATCAGTGGCCTCATGGCCAGTCTGCGGAAAACCAAAACATGATTCTTGGCCGTTGCTCTGACCACTGGCCGTGGTTGTGGTGTTCCAGTGACCACTGTGTCCTGCCAGGCTCATGCCTTCAGCCTTGGACCACAGCCCTTGCCCGCCATGCCACCAGTGAGCCCTCCTCTGACTCTGGGGTCCCTTCCATTCTCTCTGCCTCCTATATGCTGTTTCCCTCATGACTTCCACTCTCCCAGGCTTGCAACTAAATGCTAAATTTGCTTCTATGACTAGAAAGGGACCCTGAGTCATTTATTCTTTCTACTTCTCTCAAGAGTCTGTATTTTATCAGGAGAGCCTATATTGTAAAGTATTACACTTAAAAAAAAACAAACAAACCATGGGATCATCGTTCATTATAATATATGGTCTTTATAATATACAGTCTTTTTTTTTTATCAGACTCTCTCTACACGATAGTCCCCAAATGCTTTAAAAACTAATTATAGATTATAGATTTTGTTTTTATGTCTCCACCACTTGTAACCAAAAAGAGAGGAATCTGGCCAGCTTCACACGGTTAAAACTTATTTATCTCTCCTGTCCCGGGAGTTAATTGTGTTGTCCTCCAAGTTGCTACGCCCCCCAAGGGGGCAGGCGGGAGGAGCAGCTGCCACCGGTGACAGGGACAGCACAGGCACAGGTGGTGGGGAGGCTGTGCGAGCCGGACCCCTGGAGAACTCCGCCATCAGTCTCAGCCTGTCCTGCTGTTTTCAAGGATCCACGGCTTCCTTAGACATTTAGTGGTGCAGGCACCAAACTTTTTTTGTATTGTTTTTGTTTTGTTTTTGTTTTCATTACGGAAGACATTGCCCACAGACACATTTTCTCGCTCTTGACACTTTCTTCTTAAAATCGGTATCAGGATGCCTTGTATATTTACTGGTGTTCTTGCTCCACGTTGAAGACGAGAATGAAATTTGTTTACTATTAGTAGTACGCACCCGGAAACCATCTGTGGGGTGAATTAACAAGTGCACGTAGGGGTGCATGTAACAAGTGCAGGTAACAAGTGCCTTACGTAGGGGCACGTTCTCCACAAGGCAGTGTCCGTTCTGGAGTTCTGAAGCGAAGGCACCTCACTCTTTTTATATGTAAAGTGTGGCTATACGTACGTACATCACACAGACGGAAGGACAGTCCACCTGTAGCAGGACAATTTTATAGCGAGGGGCCCTTAAGGGAAATAAAAGGATCTATGAAGTCTCTTTGGATGAAGAAGGCAAGGCTGGAAAAATGTTGAGAAAAACACCGCCGCAGAGATTGAGATAAACATATTTCGACCACTTTGGTGTTTGTTCACCTCGTGCAGCATTGCAGCGGGGCCGAGAACCCGACCGAGGGTTTCACCAAAGTTTAGGGCCACTCTTTCTGTGAATGTGGCAAAGTCATTTTCATTTCAAGGACAAATTAATCACGGACCTAATATAATTTGGGGGGAACAGACTTTATTCTTCGGGTAAAGGCCTGTTACTCATTATACATCGTAACATTAGGATTTTTTTTAAGTGTAATTTGGAAAGATGAAAGAGGGGTTCCGATGGCTGCGCTTTCCCATCTACACCCTTCATCTGTCATCTCCCTGTTCAGCAAAGTCTTCTGAAGGCCACATGCGGCTGACTGTGTTTCATATTACAGTCTACGATTTGGGAGTTAATTAGGAAAATATTCTGTTAATTAATTTCCTGAGCGCTTCTTATCAGTACACAGGCAAACTGTCAAGCTCATTTTAAGGCAACATCTCTGCTCAACTCTTGCCACTTATTAGGCTCTTCATTGATTTCCAAGTGTATTTTAGGGAATGGCGGAGCACGATAACTGCAGTTTTTGCTGGGTTTCTTAAAAGGCAGGAAAGTGGATTACGCCAAAGCAATGGAGGCAAAATCATTTTTTTTTTAAATTTTTTTTTTCAACGTTTATTTATTTTTGGGACAGAGAGAGACAGAGCATGAACGGGGGAGGGGCAGAGAGAGAGGGAGACACAGAATTGGAAACAGGCTCCAGGCTCTGAGCCATCAGCCCAGAGCCCGACGCGGGGCTCGAACTCACGGACCGAGAGATCGTGACCTGGCTGAAGTCGGACGCTTAACTGACTGCGCCACCCAGGCGCCCCCAAATCATTTTTAAAAGAGGACAAGTTGTATGACCCTAATTTTAATATACACGCACGGGAAGCATAGCCTTTCAAAATAGAAATACGATGCCAGCTAAGTTATGTCATAGACAGTACGTGCCAGTATCTTTCCACAATCTACAATTTATTTGGAGTACAGCGGCCAAACCTTGTATGAACGAGTGCGCATATATGGGTGGAATACGACTTTCCGGATACCGGCAACTCTTAAATAAGTGGCCTGGCAGTGGTGAGCGCAGTTCTTGTCGTGTGGACTGGCTTGCTTATGGTTTTTGCTTTTCGTTATTGCGGTAGGCAGAGTAACGGCTCCTAAAGATGTTCGTGTCACACGCTGGGGAATGTGGGAATCTGTCAGGTTACATAGCAAAGGGGAATTAAGATTGCGGATGGAATTAAGGTTGCTATCAGCCGACCCGGAGATGGATAGATTATCCTAGATTATCCTGGATTATCCAGGTGGGTCCAATGTAATCACACAGGCTCTTCTAAGTGGAATAGGGGAGTCAGGAGAGATCTTGAGAGAGAGAGAGAGAGAGTCAGAGTCAGGATAATGCCATGTAAAGATGTGACTGACCACGCTGGCTTAAAGAGAGAAGAGAGCCTTGAACCAGAGCAGGTGGGCAGCTGTCACAGAGGGGAAAGGCAAGAAAATAAATTCTCCTCAGACCTTCCAGAAAGGAACTCAGTCCGTCCTGCTGAATGACACCTTGATTTTAGCCCATGAGACCTGTGTCAGACATCTAACCTAGAGGTTTTCTCACTGAATCTTTCAACATGTGTGTGAGGCAAGGGTTGTGATTTTCCTTTTACAAACGAAGAAGAGAAATTTTAAGTTGCTTGTCTATATACTCAGAGCTGGCGTCGGAGCCACACCTGAACTGAAGCGTGTTTGACTTATAAACTCTGGTCTCTTTTCTCTGCTACGATGGTTCTTAGTCTACCAGTTATGGAAAATATCACTGGAAGTATCTGATAGGCATGTGTCCTTTGCCACGAGCAAGTCAGTTTATTTGTTTATGGTTTACTTATTTTTTTTTAATTTTTTTTTAACATTTATTTATTTTTGAGACAGAGAGAGATAGAGCATGAATGGGGGAGGGGCAGAGAGAGAGGGAGACACAGAATCGGAAGCAGGCTCCAGGCTCCGAGCCATCAGCCCAGAGCCCGACGGACCGTGAGATCGTGACCTGAGCTGAAGTTGGACGCTCAACCGACTGAGCCACCCAGGCGCCCCTGGTTTACTTATCTTTGAACTACACTGTTGATATAGTACTTAAGTAAACGAGAACACAAGACTTGCTCAGTAACGGAATGTTGAAAGAATGAAAGTAGAAATGAGTCAATGAACAAGTTTGGTCGCCGCTCCAAAGGGGTGTGACATTTTTAGTCAGGGGATCCTCACGTATTAAGGACAAAATGATTGCTCTCGGTTAACCACTGAAGTTTCTCTGTGAACTTTGTCTGAAGTTGAACAAAATGAGTCGTTTATTCACATAAGCTCAGATGATGGATTTTCATACTCCTGAGAGAGCATGCATGAATCTCTCCGGGTAAATTCTGAATTCCTTGAGGAACTGGACCACGTCTTCCTTATTTACCATCATTATGATAGAGCCTCTGGGAGGTAGCCTTTGCTTGCAAGCACCAGAAACCAACTCTGAATGACACGCGAAAGAGGTCTTAATGGGAAGGTCTTGAGTGGCTCCTGGAATCGAAGGAAGAGCTGACCGAGCAGCCACGGGAAGATAACGACCGCAGCAATTTGTTGATCTCCCTGCAAAGGCTCTTTGACTCTGATTTTCAGCCACTTGATGGCTAAGTTCCAGCTCCCTTCTTGCCCCGGGGTCTTTGCTCAACATTCAAATGCCCAGGAGAATCTGAATGGTCTAGCCTGGGTCCCGAGCCACCTCTGGGACCCTTGGCTCTACCACAAAGAAGGTGGAAGAGGTAGTTTCCCCAAGGGAAGTAGAAGCACCGGAAGGAAGGATAAAGACTTTCTGGATGGACCAAAGCTGTAGACGTCCTCATCAAAAGCGCTTTGAGTGCATGGGTCCAGTCCTACCTCTCTCATTCACCATGTATGTGATCTTAATCATTTGAAATTTCTGTCTTCACCTTTCAATGAAAATTATAATGGTTTCTTCTTTATAGTGTTGCAAGGATTCAGTGAGCTGATACGTACATATGTTTCTGGCAAAGTGCTCAACACAAAATACGCCAACAACAGCATTTGTAAAAAGAAGTGTCATACCTCAACACTGGGGAGCCATGTCCTTGATGATGAATCAGGAGAACAAATTTCTCTTCATCGTCTGATTCACTGTAGTGACTGGCCACGGGACGCCATGTTGAGTTGCTGGAAGTCACCAGTGTGGCCCGGGATGGGGGTGGGGGAGCCGACGGGAGGTTTCTGAGTGGGTCCAGGTGGCCCGTGTTTCGGGACAGCGCCAAGGCCTGCTGGTGGGCAAAAGATCAGACAGTGCTGCTGGCCAGTGGGTGGGAAAATCCACCCACCGAGAAACACGAGTGGATGGTATTTGCTTTTTTTCATCAATTTCTTTTCAGCCGCTCCAATTTGCCAGCTCATCACTGACCAATTCTGACCTGCTTAATTTATGAACATTGATACGATCGCAGACATTACTCAATGGCTGCAAGAGTATACTTTTCTCTTCCCATATTCATTCAGGTTGCCTGAATACCAGGTCATTTCTGGTCCTCGTCTTCCTTCTCCATTTTTTTTTTTTTTTTCCCCGATTGCATTGTTGGAAAACTAAAGCAAAAGCTTTTAGTTAGCTGATCTTACTCTCCAGAGTTAACAGCCTCGTAAGGCTCGGATTGTTTTATTACAAAAAGCAAACAGGCACACAGATACACAACTAAGACTGTTTGGGCAGGTGACTTCAAAGATGAATAGGTAGATGCCCTTCTAGAATTTTTCAGGTTTGATGAAATGAAGTGGAACCTTTGTGTGTGTGTTTTTTTTAAGAAGTGTTCTTTAAAATGTTTTTCTCTTTTCCCTGCTGATAGGATCAGGATTGCATATCAAAGGACTTGATTTCAAATAGCCACAGAAACATGTATACGCTGATGCTGACGGCTTGCGTTTTGTTTCCTTCATTCTTTTTGAAGGAGCAAATATTTTATGAGTCATAGAAGATCAAGTCTCCATGCTCCTGCATGGTATCACGTTGCCCAAATGAAAGGGCGCTTCAGTGAAGGCGGCAGAGGTGCTCCTCAAGACCTCCCCTTCCCGGGCCGACTTCATTCTGCGGAAGGTTTCGTACCCAGGCGACAGACAGAACGTGTTGGAAAAGTCTAACGTCCTAATTAGAGGAATGTCAGAGTGGGTACTTACCACACCAGAAATACAGCACCGTTATTATTATTATTATTTGTTCCCCGAAAACTAAAGGCTTACTTTTGATGAGCTCGAAGGAAGAGACTCATTAACCTCATCATAAAGCAAACACTACAATGACAGGGGCGGTAAGAAGATATTGCTAATGATCTCTCCGCAGTTGACGGCAGGCTTCGTCTGTCCCCGACCAATTATTAGGAACATTGTGACATCAGGAGACTTAGAACACATACAGCAGAGGTGGTATTTCTCCTGCAGTTAACGCTTGGTTCACCAGGCTCCTTCAGCTGCGCTTTAGGCAAATAGCAGGAGGCCTTTGTTCCACCACAGAGTTACCTTTTTCCTTTGGCAACTTCACGGAACAGAAGCAACAGGAATGTGGCAGCAGAAAATTTGTAGTCGAGACAGGAAAGCAAAGTTAAAGGCATACTCAGGCTGGCAAGGATCTGCTCTGTTTCAGTAAACGAAACCGCGGTCCTAGGAGTTACCAGCAGCCCAGCAGCGTTTGTCTGGAGAATTGAGAAATGGTGGTGCTCTGGGAACAGTTGTGGTATTTGCACCCATCGTGGTAAAAGGGTCATTCGGATTCGAAGCAAGTTTCCGTCTCTCGCTAGAATGCACGGTGCCCGAGGTTGGCCGCGGCCTCGTCAGCGTCTGAAAAAGTTGGCATATTGCTATAAATTGCGTTTTCCTTCCCAAAGCATTTAAATAGTGCTCAGGAATGTTTAATTGCAAGGAAAGGGGAAAAGCCACACTGGGAACATCTTTTTCCAAGAAAATGTCAAAAGCTAATTCGCTTAATTAAAAGTCTGAATTACAACACCTATATTTTAATTGAATGAGAATATTATAATAATTAAAGACAAACAATGTTTCTGAGCAATTGAGGATTAACATTAAACGTAGAAATTCAATATCCCACAGCAGTGTTCATCTACGTTTCTGCATTTTTTTAGAATCTATGTCCTCTCCTTTTGGGGGTCTTTTCAACAGCAGACTGTCTGGGCCATGGCCACACACGTAGAGAGTCAACCAAACTCTCTCGTCGCGGTTCACGGTTCTCGGTTCACGGTTATGTGTCATCCTAAAGGCAAATCTTTACGGTGGTCCATAGCACTTGTTAGGAAACTCTTAAATTCTTTCGTAGGAGAGGACACTTCGAGGCAATGCACCTATTCACATGAACAGCCTCGATTCTCTGTTATTGAAAATCCCTTCTGGGAAGTCATGTAGTAGAATGGTAGGCGTTTAAAAGGATATATCTATATCTAGCTGTATCTGTATCTATCTCACTAATTAATAGAGTTGCCAAGACTGGAAGAGAGCTGTACTCTGCCTGCTCCTGTTGGCTGGGTGAAGGGGACGGAGACGGTCTGGGGTGTGGGTACGCACCACCATGGGGTGCTATCCCAGGGGTCTTCCAGATGACATTTGTACCTTAAAGTGGTGCTTGTCATCCACCTGGATGGTACCTGTGACTGGATTGTAGGATCGCCTCTCACCTTTGCCGTTGGAATATTGGTCCCATTCACAGACTTGAGCGGTACAAGGCTCTAAGACGAGATCCAGGGTAGAGATCTAGTAATGACCAGTGGAAAGAGCTTGCAGGCAAATTGCCTGACTCCTGCACTCCCATTGTCTTCCAACTCTAAATGGGGAAGATTACCCTCCTTTGCTTCATAGGTTTGCTGGGTAGATGCACATACTCGTGGGAGGAAACTGCCAGGTCAATCAAAAGGACGTGCATGTGGCCCCGAGTGTACCAACACAGCCGCGTTCCGACTGTTGGCTTAGAGGAGACGCATATTGAACCTCAGTCTCCCAGCGTGGGTCTCGGCTGGCTGACAACATCCTCATTAAGAGTGACAAGCCAGGCTGGTGGGGGCCCACTCTCTACCCTTGGTGGAGAGGTGCTCTAAGAATAGGTCTACACGAAGCTTTCTAGGCAGGAGAGCACAAAACCCAGGGCGGGAAGGAGTTGGGTTTCTCAGGGACCTTTAGGGGTAATCTTGTTAAGAAACATAGGAAGATTATTTAAATGCCTCTTAAGTAGCAGTTCCTCCCTCTTGATATTTTCAAGGCCAGTAATCTGGTCTTTGTTTTATTTCGGGACCGTCAGCCCGACTAGTGATAGGGTTGGCTTGCAGCTGATATTGGCAACGTGCTCACTGTCATCAGACGCCAGCTTTCCCTGGATGCTGCACAGAAAAGCCAGAATCCTGTGCTTCAAATGCCAGCTCTGATTTGTATGAAACCAGCAGGTAATTTTCTTTGTTTGGAGGGATGATTTTTTTTCCCCCCTTTCATGGTTCATAATTAATTTTCTGGCTGGAAATAATCTCTGGAAATTAGACATCGTTGTCCATTGCATACGGGTCCATAAAATACCAGGTACATGGGAGGCAATCAGTAAAAACTGTTTTTCGTGAAGATTAGTGTGTTTGTGTGTGTGTGTGCGTGTGTATGAGATACTGCCCATGTGGGTTCTGCGAGATTTGCTTCCCCAAAAATTGAACCCCAAAGGCCTTATTGCAAGGGTTAATGCTTTTCTTACCATGCCAGTAAAGCAAGAAAAGCTGTTTAAACGCTTAGTTATGACCTGAAGAGCTTTTTTTTTTTTTTACAATGTATTCTAATTTAGTACCTAACCCCCGTGATGCATGGCAATGAACATAAACTTGCATAATAAATTGAGGATAATAATTTCTTTTCAGCTAGGAATGAGAATTTAAGGCATGGATTTGTCTTTAAACAGGTCGACATGATTCACTGAGGTTTTGGCTTATGACTGCTTCCTTTTTAAGTAGCCAGTTAGCTGAGAAACCTCAAATTGTTCATTCTCCACCCCGCCCCCCACCCCCAGGAAACCTGAGGCTACAAAACAAGCTGACTATATAAAGCCTTTCTCAAAATACACGGTCATTTTCTTGGGAGAAGTCATGGGGTTGGGTTGGAGATCGTGGAATGTGGATGGCAGTCAGTTAGGCTAACATCTAGTCTAATCCCTTCAAAATTAAATAAATTAAATGCTAATAAAACTCTCTTACTGAGGTGTCTACCAACCCCGTGAAGGTCTCAGAGGGATATCTACAGCTGCATTTGGGGTTCCGATAGAGTGCCAGATTATTTTCTCAAGTTTCAAGCTTAAATAAGCTGAAGGTTTTGTTGGTTCTGGGTTGAGGTGGGGGGTGGTTGTGTGAGGATTAATGGAGCCATTTTGAAAACCGTTGCTAATCAGGCTAAAATGAATCACACATTTATAGGAATGTTGGCCATGACGCTTACCTCTCTGTGTTTGCGCGTGTAGCATACTGAACCTACTTAGTATCTTTTGTGAAGTTATTTAAGTCAGTAGCAAGTCCTTGTTAAATATCCAAATCTTTGGGGAATCACACTATAATCCAAAATAAACTAACTTTGGAAGGTCGTGTGTATCTGACTATTACGGACTCTCGTGAAATGCGTCGTGTGGTCATTTGAATTTCTATTTGACCACAGCCCTCTATAAAGTAACAGTTCCCTGGTGGCCAAGCTTATTTGAAACAAAAGCATCTGAGTTGTTTTCTGGTTTGAAGGATTTTTTTTTTCTTTGAAATATTTGAAGGAAAATTGATTTGAAGAAAACACAAGGGTGCTTGCTAAATAATAAAAAAGGGTATTAGAAAAGATTTGTGTTTATGAATCTATTACTTGTTTATTGCACTTTTCAAAGCACCATCAAAGTTGTTTTAGTGTTGTTACAGGCAAAAAAACTAACCCCTGTAATAAAATTGATTGTGTTTACCAAAGCTCCTTCATATAGGTGCTTCTTTAAGAATATATATTTGGGCAGTACTTTCTAGAAAATTCTATTTCTGGGGCCAGAAATGGATAGAAGTGTCCAGTCCATGAAATCCTTTGTTTGCCAATACTTCTGATCACTTGAGAATATGATATCCTGGCCGATCACAGAAAATGTGGACTATATTTAGTTGCGCAAGCTGAGTCTGTATTTTAACCATAATGTGTGATTTTTGTAAGGGAGTTGGAGCTAAGTGGGTAATTACACCCACCCGACTCATTCCTCTCTAACGAAGGTTGTGTCCGTTAGGAAAAACATGTGTTACTGACTAGCCCGAGTCTTCCTTGTGACAGCTGCTTCTCTGCTAAACAGTCAAATGTGTTATCTTGGTCCATGGCTCTGATTATTTGAAAGACAATTTTTGTTAACGGCTAAAGAGGTTGGGTTGTGCACAATTCCAAGGCCGTTGGTAGTTTTACACTAAGCTGATTTGACTGTAGCAGAAACTGCTATTCAGCATTCTGGGTTAGAAGGCAAGCAGGGGCTGACACATTCAATCCCACGTAAGCAGGATAAGAGCAACACAAATAAACTCTACAGCGGTGTCAGGAGTTGGTTGCCGAGAACTGATTATTACTCTGCCTTACGTTTTCAGTTGAGGATTCATGGATGAACCTCGCACATTTGTTTAAAACGTTCGGAGTAAGGCAGAGCGGAATTTAGTTCAAGATAAAACTTGTACTTTAGTCTGTGGGACAGGACGATGTAAGGGCTTCCCCCCAAGCCCGGCCCAGTTTTGTAGACATCCAGGAATTGGATAAAGAAAATCTCATGGGTTTTTGTTCATTGAAGAGACATGGTGACATGCAGGAAAACATATCAGGAAGCCTTAGGTGGCAGACGCGTCACTAGTTTCGTGTGTATCGTGACAACTTTGGTATTTTTTTACAACATAAGTTGGGGTACAGAACTACCTCTGGAGAATCTGGAAGAAAATAAAACTATATGGAAAAAAGTGTTCTTCAATGACACAGTTACTGCATTTCTATTGTGCATTCCAATTATCTGTGGGATGTCGGGTTCTTAGTAGTGTTGTGAACGTCAACATGTTATTTCCATGGGACCAACCGGGAATTGCCCTCAACGTTAAAATTATTTCCGTGATTATTCATACATGTTTGTACAACATATGCACTGGAGAATGTTGTCGTCATTTGTGGCCATTTGTATGTTTTCAAGAATGAGGTAATCCAATATCTCAATCGTGTAGAAATATTGGCATGACAGAAATAAAATAAATCTCCTCTTCCCCAGGACTCTATAACACAAGATGAATATCGGCCATGTTTTGTCTTTTTTTTCCTTTCCCTTTGTTGCTGGACAATGATGACAGAGTTAATCTCTGGAGTCACCGCAAATGCGATTTTGATGCCTGGCTTTTCTTTATGGTTTCTAGGTACAGCTGATCCTTTAGCGAATGACTTTGGCCATGCTTTTTCAGGGAACATTCCTCTTTGGGTCTCTATAGTTTTATGAGGAGTGGGGCCAGAACGCGGTCTATTCATATAACCCACAGTTGAATGGGTTTAATCCTGCCTATTCATGCAGTCAGAGGGTCATAAAAATCTTAGTTTTTAAAGGGTCATTGAAGGTAATTTTAGGCCACCCCCCTAAGCAGGAATTTTCCTTTGCAACACTCCTAAATTGTATCAGAGGAGGAGGAGTTGGAGGAGGGCGGAAAGCAAAGCCATGCTCTCGAGACGTGGTGGGGAATATTCGTAAAACACCGCAAATAAGCAAAACGTCTCAAGATACCAGCTACTGAGTATCCCAATAATGGCCCGTGGGAGCTCAAATGAGGAGCCAACAAGGGCAGCTGTGATTTCAGGAGTTCGAAGCCAGCAGATGAAGTAGGACTTATTTGTGTTACGTCTGCCATCTTTAGTCCTCAATGGCTTTGGGAGTGTGAGACCAATGACTTTCTGGTCACTCACTGGAATATTTAAAAAAAAAAAAAAACATTTTGAATCCGACATTGAATGCTGGAGCATTTCCAGGGACAGAGAACTTATTCCTATCTAAAGGTAGATATTTTGATTATTTCTTAAAAATATATAATGATAACTGTATCATTTAATAGTATTTGTTTTGAGTCACTTACTATTTTGTCAAATTATTATCGCTTGATGAGAAAGTCCTGTTGCTTCAGAAAGTGGCAACTTACTGAATAATGTACCATTCACGTGTGAATTACTCATATACCTATGTTTACATTTGTGATAATAATTAAGAATTCTTGAATTAAAAATCACATAGCTTCTCTGTTTGGTCTGAGCATATTTATTATTTGACGTTGCTTTGGAGGATTTCAAGATCTAGAGGAAAAAAAGGAATGAAATAGCTGAGAACGAAGGAATGTAAACTATTTTAAACAGTAACTCTCTAAGTGGATGTGAGAAAACCGTGGTGTTTAACCATTTCACACGTGGACTCCTCCTATCTGTGTTTTGATTGTAAGAGAAAAGTGAAAGTAAGCAACCAGTCGGCAAGTATTAACAGAAAATTACAGGAAGTGTGAAGATTGATAAATTAGGCAACCGAAGGGAGAGAAAAGACCACAGAAAAATAGAAGTGTTTTTGTTTGTTTCTTCTTAAGCGGTCTTGGGGTGATTTTTTTTTTTTCTTCTCATAGCGGCGAACGTGTGAATGAAAGTGGATTTTACAGAGAGCTGGTGTAGCTACAAATAACTCAATATGAGCTGTCAACTATAAACATTTGAGTTTTTTCTTCCAGCTACACCCTCGTTCACAGATTGTGATTTCTACCAAGGCTTTTCCCTCTGAATACCCAAGCTCATTAGCTTGGTTGCCATGGGTGCCCTTAAGTTCACGTGGCAGGTGGATATGTGAGAGCCACAAGCTGCTTGTTTAGACACGCTTTGGTGAGGTGAAAGGTCATCCTTAGCCCCCCGGGGGTGTCTAAGCGTCCGGTGGACCGAAGGCCAATGCAAGTACTTGGCAGTGAGATGTGCACCTGTGTGTGGAGTGGGGGTGTGCCTGTGGCACTGAAAAATGTCACTCCCTCCTGGGCTTCCCCTTGGGTCTCTGTGGGAGTTGGGAGGTTGGGGTGTCCCAGACGGAAGCAGGGAGGGCGTCCGCTCCCACGTTCCAGCCGGAGCTTCCTGAGGTACTGCTCCCTGCCAGCTTCGGGGCCACCCGACCGCCTCCCCTTGTCCCCGTGTTTCTCCTTCTCCTCTCTCTCTGGGCCACCTTCATGTAGCAACCAGAGAAACAGGCTTTTCAAGTGTGTCTCTGGATCTTTCTGTCTGGAGCCGCTTTCACAGACTTTGTTTTCACAGTGGATGGCCCACTCTGTGGGTGAGGAGGGGTGAGGAGAAGAGAGCCCTTTGGCTGAGGGCATTTGTGCGTGCTGTGAGAGGGAGAACAAGCAGGCAGGCCGGTCACATGTGATCACATGTCTGTCCACTCATAGCAAAACATCCTCCCTCTCTTATATACAAACCACACTCTCGTGTCCAAGTGATTGCCATTTTGATGTCAAGATGACAGTATGTCTCCTAATGTGTGGAAACGCATCCGGAAGGACGGAAGAGTGTCTAGCGTTTCTTTCGACAGCGTCCGTTTGCAGATGGCTTGTTAGTATGTGCCTGTAACCATTCTGTTTGAGGGCACTTGGTAGTGTTAGCGCTTCCTTTGAATCGTCAGGCTGTTTTGGAAGCCACGTGAACTCATTCAGGATCAGTGAAAAGAACACAATTAACACAGGCTGAAGGCTTCCTATGTGCTAGGTGCCGTGGGGAGTTCTTCATCCTCACGGTGGCCTTGTATTGTCCTCATTTTATAGGGGAAGAACTGAGGCATACGTAGGAAGAGAATCTTGTCCCAGATCCTCCAGGTTCTGGGTAGCAGGGTTGAGATTTGAAGCCCCCAAGTTTGGGCTGTGAAACGCATAGCCCTCACCCAGTGCTACGTTCTGGCCCACGATGGCTCAGAACCTGGCAGAGTTGGGGCAGGTGGAGAGCTTTCCCGGAAATTTTGGAGGTGGGAATGTGAACAGACCCTTTCTCCAGCAGGCTGCCACGGAAGCGGGTACAACTTCTAAAGCATGAGTGTCACACTTTCTGGGGGCACCAGAGAAATGAGGCATGCCGACATGATGTGAAAGAAACGATTGGGAAACAGAGCAAAGAAACGGAGTGGGAAAAGGGGAGAGACTAGAAGTGTATTTCACACCCTTATTCCAGTTGTTCTTAGCACCTGGCCAATATATCCATTTGTTCACTGAATGTATATTTGGAGAGTGTCCACAATTCGGTGCCAGGTGCTGTACTGTTGGGTATACTACAGTGACCAAGAGGGACAAGGTTTCTGGTCTCATGGGTTTGCATTTATGCCTGGAGACCCCAAGCAAATAAAGAAATAAAGAGAAAGAGAATATTTCTGGAGGACAAAAAATAAATCCAACAGAATGAGATGATGGACCACGAATGACTAAAGCTGGGTTGGCTGTGTGGTCTGGGATGTTTCCCCTGAGAAGGGGAGTTTGAAACTGAGGTATAAATGACCAGAATGAAGTGGTCCTGCCACGTTGGGGTTCCAGAATGCTCCATGCAAAGCAATAGTGAATGCAAAGCGTCTTGGGGGCGTGACTTTGCCATAGTCAAGGGACAGATGGGTCTGGAGAGTCATGGGTAAGAGACTCTGGAGGTAAGCTGATGTCAGGCCCTCATGTTCCTTGTGTCTTCAAAGGAAGATAAACTAAGGCCATTTTTTTTTTCCCTAGAGAGAAAGACAGGCTAAATTCAACCACTCACCCACCCACCCACCCATCTCTGGGAGCTTTCTCAAGGCTGGTTTCCGGGACTGGGGAATGGTGAGAAAATGGTAAATGGCGCCTGACCCTGAAAAGGCCTCTTTTCTGGATGAGAAAGAAAAATGAAAGGCAAAGTCGGGTCACAAGGAACATGACTACACCAGCTGGGCTGCGTTTGGGCAAACTAATACCATTACACTAATTATTTCCCATGAAGAAAGGAAGAGACTTTGAACAGCTAGCAACACCTTGACACTATGTCATATTTTTTAACCAAATCGAAGGTGCCTTCTATAGCAGGTGGTTACACGATGTGGGGCAGCAGGTCTCAAATTTCTGCCCGACAGAGTCACATGGAGGGTGTGTTAAAACACAGACTATAGAGGTAGGCCGCCTCTGGGCTGGGCTCCACCTCCAAAAGTTTTGATTCAGTAGGGCTGAGGTGGGAACCGAGAATCTGCATTTATCAGAAGTTCCCAGGTGCTGCTGCTTCTGTGGGCCCAGAGGTCTCACTTGGGGAACCACTAGTGTGGAGTAAGCCTCAATGCGTTCATATCAATCCCCTGGTGGCGGGGGTGGGGGGGGGGAGGTTTGGTCTGGGTTGAAGAATGCCTGATGGCCTATTACTGGCTAGAAACCAAGCTCTTCTAAATGCACCTGCCGATAGATTCGGTAGGACCCCCGCGAGCGTTGCATTCAAGAGCATCTTGAGTGGGAAGTGAGTTATGATGAACTTCAAGCTCTCCTCTCGGGGGAGTAGGGGTGGGAGGGGAGAAGGCGGTGACGGGGATTTCTCAGATACTGCTCTTTAGGGAAAACGAGTCTTAACTTTTAAAGCTCCTCAGTCTGATACAATTCAAAGTTTCACTTTCACTAAATCACAGCAGCATTTTCATTTTTAGGTCTGGGATTTAGATCCACTCCACTCTTGACCAAACCACTAAACCCAGAAGCATATTTTTCCTTTTCCCTGCACAATGGCGGTATTTTAATCACTTTGTTTTTGTGTGAAAGCTGGGTGAAATATTTTGCATGAATAATTATAATTATGTAGACTCTACTGCAAATTTTTTGTGCTAAGTAAAATGGTTTTTACTCTAAGGACTTTAAAAGTACTTGGCAAGCATACTAAATACTGTCGTGTGTCGTATTACAATAGCATATAGTTTTAAATTTGCAAGTAATGTGTAGATGAGAAGAATGCTATTCACATTGCATATTTCCCATTCTAATAGATTTATATTTAATGTGAAGAACTGACACACACCGTGAACAAAAAAGCAAGTTTTCTTTGTATTGGAGAATAGATGCATCTTATGCCGAAGGAGAATTAAAAAAAAAAAAAAAAAAAAAAGACCAAAGGAAGGGAAAGATGGGGTCCAAACCGTGTACTTGAAATTCCTTATTCTGATTAAGAGTACAGGATAGGGGCGCCTGGGTGGCTCAGTCACTTAGGTGTCCAACTCTTGATTTCTCACGGTTCATGAGGTCGAGTCCCATGGCTC
Organism: Lynx canadensis; assembly: GCF_007474595.2. Classification (NCBI taxonomy): domain Eukaryota; kingdom Metazoa; phylum Chordata; class Mammalia; order Carnivora; family Felidae; genus Lynx; species Lynx canadensis. The sequence continues at coordinate 76,818,817 of NC_044303.2, read as the reverse complement.
GCTCCGTGCTGACAATGTGGAAACTGCTTGCGATTCTCTCTCTCTCCCTCTCCCTCTGCCCCTCCCCCACTCTCTCTCTCTCTCTCACTTTCTCAAAGTAAATTAAAAAACTTGAAAAAAATTATAGGATACTCCCTAGGATATTTTATACTTTTATTAGACAATATCTAAACATACGCATCATTTACTAAAAGGGTATATTTAGCCACTTACCTAGTTATTCTGCTTAATATTCTACTAAATTCTTACACATAGTATTTCACCAACAGGCTCTTGTTTGCTAGCTCCTGTACATTGTTGAATTAAATTACTTCATTTACATACTGAATTAAATTATAGAAGAAAATAGGAACCATTTTAGCCGGATGTCTGTTTCCCAGGGGGCTCGTTCTCTTGTGGGACTGCCATGTTTTTATTCTCACCTGCCCTCTGCTCCCACTGATAGGTGCTGTATACTCAAGGTTACAAACTGACTCCGAGTGGTTACATTTCTGTTTGTGGTCGAGGCAGCTGGGGATATAGTTTTGGGGCCTTCATTTTATAGTTTTGGGGTAGTTTCCACCTCGTTACGCCTGGTGCACTGGTCACGTCTTTGTGTAGATACGGCCCTGAACTTCCAGTCAGTTGATGTCTAGATGTGTTCATCTTTCACAATGCAGACTAATCGATGAACTTTGCGTACTTTTTTCCTTATTGGTTAATGAATACACACTGGTACGTTTTCAGACTTCTTCCTGTATCCCCAGGCAGCTTCCCTTACAATGTAGGCAACTTGTTAAAAATAAGGGGTGCACTTTCTTATTTTCCACTGGACATGAACAATTTCCATCGAGGGCCTCTCACAGTTTCACAGCTCCAGTGTCTTCTCATCTCACACCACTCTTATTTTGTGTTCATATAGAAGGAAGAACCTAATTCTGATTTACAAGTTAGAGGCCTAAAAATTTTGCTCTGTTCAATTCAACTTCTACCCAAACTCCCATTTTTACCCCCACTATCCCGCTTTCCCAGCACAGTTCAAGTCCCATTTTCTCTGATTCTTGGGTAGGTATTGCTTTTTCTTTTATCTTAGTTAAAAAGTAAGTGGAGTGACGGAAAGAAAGAAAAAAAAAAGAGAAGAAAAGAAAAGAGAAGAAAAGAAGGAAGGTAGGAAGGAAGGAAGAGAGGGAGGAAAGGGGGGAAGGAGGGAGGAAGGAAAGAAGGAAGGAAGGAAGGAAGGAAGGAAGGAAGGAAGGAAGGAAATAAAGGAAAGAAAATTGACCAAGTGTCTTATGACTTGGGCCATTTAAAAATCTTGTGCTAAATTTCCCTTGAAAAGCTTTCTGTGATTGGATTCTAATTTCGGTTAGTTTTACAGACCTAAAGAGACGTGAATAAACCCAAAACTCCAACATGCTAGAATATCAGTTTTGCTCCTTTGTTTTATTTTTTGCATAAACTTATCCAATACAGGGAGTAACATCAGCAAAACTTTCAAATCAATAGAGCTCTACCTACAGGGAATAGTGTATGTTTCTCATGAACGCGGCAGCAAATAAAAGTTCGTTTTTAGCAGGTTTTAAATCCTTAATTATAAGCTAAGTGTTGCCTGGATGGGAATGTTAAGGTTTAATTGAAGTCTATATTTTGGTTTACTGATTTAAAATCTTTGCGTCACTAAGTATGAGCCTTCGAAAGGACCTAAATAAAATCCTACTATGCAACTTATTTACATTTTCATATTTATTATAAATCTCCAGGCAGGAAAAAAAACCCCAAAAAACAACAGGTGTGAGTTAATTTATTTCACATTTTAGTCCTGTGACAAGCATTTAGTTAAAAAAATTTTTTTTCCTTTCTGATATTTAGTCATTTTTCTCCCCCTCCACCCTCCCCGGTGTTCTTGAGAACTCATTGACATACATCACTGTGTGAGAGACATACAGCGGATGGTCTGATTTGCATCTGTTGTGAAATAAAGACCACGGTAGGCTCAGCTAATACTGTATCTGTCTTCTCACCGGCACAATAAAAAGGAAAGAAAGAAGAAAAGAATAAAGGGAATAAATGTTCTCCTTGTGCTGAGAAATCTCAGGATCTGCCTTCTTAACTCCTCACCTGGATACCACACAGCAGGCTTCACTACAGGCACCATGTTGGAAATGGCTTCCCTAGTACGTGCTTATCTTATAACCGGAAGTTTGCACCTTTTGACCACCTTCCTTCACTTCTTCCTGCCTCACGAGTCTGATCTCTAAAAAAAGTTTCTTTATTAAAGGTTTATTAGATTGTTTCATATTATTGATCCAAAGCATATGGAAAAAATAGGAGTCCTTGTACGTGAAATGGTACTTTGTAGGTTAGGGATTATTCTATCACATTCTTGATATTGACAGATTGAGACTTTTTCAACTTTAAATATATATTATCATGGAATTCTTCTCCATAACATGTTTTATCCATCATATTCATTAACAACTGATTGTAGACGGGAAAAAGCAAACAAAATTTGCTTTTTTTTTTTTTTCAAAGTACCTCAGAAAGATAAATACACAAAGGGAAATATATTTTAACTTTCACTTCTAATTACTTAAGTTTTAGGCTTCTAAAAGACCAGTAGGTATTTCCGTCTAAATAATTCTCATTTGTTGAATCTACTCATGCAAAATGAGTTAAGAAATGAGATCTTGTTTTGTCTTTCTTTTCTCCTGAGACAAATCTTTTTTTTAGGATTCCACAATCTGGCATCTCAGAAAATATAAGATCTACAAAATTTCTTTGTAATGAATTGTGGGTCATGGTGGAGCTTACACCGTACAAGGGAACTGGCACCTTGCCTGGGTGACCGTCACTGGCAAAGATATTGATATGCCTCTAGATCATGTTTAGGGAGTAGTTTTCTATTACAGTTGGGTTTGTTCCTAGATTTTAATCAAATATGCTATTCTTCTGAGTCCATTCTATTAAAAAATTGAATTGCGATAGAATTGTTTCCCACTGAGATAGAAACCCATTAAAAGTACGAAAATATTTGAAAAGCCTTGATAGCCTAGCCCTGGCCATCTCTCTCCCCTTTTAATAGGTAACAGAAATAACTATACAATTAAAAACAGTTTGATGGCAACCAAATTTTGTTGTAATGAACTCGTAGGAAATCTCCTATGTTTGTGTAGTAAAGTGTGTTGATAGTGATTAATATATTCTGATATAAAAAGGTAGAAACATCCAGATAAACTAACCAGATGAAACAAATTTTTGACTGCATACTGTCCCATTAAATGAAACAGAACTCTAAAAGAGCAAACGTTATGTAAGTTTTATGGTCACACTATTAAAGACAATTGGGGCAAACCCTGTGGAATGCATTGGGTCCAGTGAAAAGTAGAATAACACCTCTCTTAAATTGCAGAGCAGTTAGAACATGTTATTCCAGTCAAATCATCTCATTTTACTTGGCAGCTTCTTAGAAGTTTGAATAAGTTGCCGTAGTTTATTAAACCAAATGAGTTGCTGAAGAATGTTAGACTCCGAGATTGTGGACAGATAGCAAGTTTCAAGGTGTGTACTTGTCTCTTTCCTGTGGACAAGTCATGTCAGAACCGTGATACTGTCCAATACATGGGGGCGCCATCAAGGGCTTTTCCTCCCCATGAAGTGTAATTTCTGTAAAACTGTGTCAGCTGAAGCATACAGCTAGAAACTTACGTTCCCCTTTCTCCCGCCACGCAAAATTCCCAGGTACGTACATATTAACTTTGCAATCAGCGCCAACGTTATCAAAAACAAATGCATCAGCAAAGGTAGCTAATGGAGCACTGCATGGGGGCGGGTTTATTTTGTGCTTTGATATTATTTACTTATTTACTTTTATTTTAAGAAGGCACCTTGAACTCTGAGACCCATGTATCTTTTCTTCAGATCAACTCTTGGTCTCATTTTCTAATTTTCCCTGTGCTCCTGTCTTCCTCTGTTTAATGGTAGACTTTTCCTGGCCTCTTATGTGGTAACTTCAGTGCTGTAGGACAATTTGGAGCAGTATTCAGTTTGTAAGGGTCTTTATGATTTTTAATGGGCTAGACGGGTGCATAGTCATAAGACTTAGTAAAACAACTGGCAGGAAAAATTAGGATTTTTCAGGGAGATTAATGACCATTAGGATTTTTCTTTGGATGGCCCCACCACTGTGCCTCTGGCCTTAATCAAAGCCAAGTGAAAACTTTGAGCCAATGTCTAGAATCAGTCTTGGTGCATTTATAACGTGGCTGGAAAAAATTCTAACAGTTTTGAGTCTCGGCTGCTTCTGATGATTGAGTTTTTCATTCATCATTCATTTAATAAACACACCTGTGGTGTGCCGGGGGTAGGACACAAAGAAACGTAAAATCCAGAATTGTCCTCTAGCATCTGTTAGATGGCAAAGAGGGACAGAGGTAGACCCACACGAGTACCTCACGACGTGACAAGGGAAGATAGCACATAATAGTGGTTCCAAAGGGGATGATCAGTTTTTCTTGAGAGAAGAGAGGTTTTTACAGAGTGGGAGGTTTCTGTGGGATGAATAGGAGTTCTCCATGGTGACTGGCCGGACAGTGGTTTCAAATGGAGAAAAGGCTTTAAACATGGGTTAAAGCAGAAAGCAGCCCAATGTGCTCCGAAACTATTTGTGGCCTGATGGGGCTGAAGTGTGGGGCACAAGGTCAGGGATCCTGTAAGGCAGATGGCACCAGATGAACTTGGAGAAAGAGACGCTGGACCAGCCCAAGCACTTCTTGCCGGGGGGAAGCAGTGTGGCGGGCTGGACGACTGAAGGGGATCACAGCTGACTGTCACGTGGCCGTATTTATGGTTTTGGAGAATTGTTTGCACAGCAGAGGACGGTGAATGGGAGAGTCTAAGGCAAAGACGGGAGGTGCCCGAGGAGGAAAGAAATGACCCCAGAGAAAGACGAGCTGCAGTTGCCCGGAGTCGCCTGAGCGCTGGCTTGCTGCAGTGGTAGATCCGTGGGAGCTGAGACTCGTGGGAGCCGAGACTCCCGGGAGAGGTGCAGCCTTCGATCGGTAGACAAGCAGCCCCGCTGGCCAGGCCAGATTGAAAAGGCCACGCTGGACTGTGACCGTTATTCGGATGGGTCAGCCCAGCTTGGCTGCATTCTGTATCATGTTTCTGACACAGGAGTGTCCAAGAAACAAGAACACTGGTATAGGATGCGTGAAGGAGGATGAACACTTGGGGGAGTAGGGCACGAACAAAATTAGTTTGGCGGATCTGAAAGGACTTTGTAAAATGTAACTATACAAGTACTCAATGGTGCTATTATCTTCCATGTGCTGGTAGAGCTGGGGTAATAGTCCCAGGCGCAGGAGGGACAGATATCTTTGTCCTATTCTGCAGCCACAGAACTGAAACCTGAACAAAGCCGTGGTGTCATAAATGTGTCATCGCAAAGCATGCGTCTTGCCAATCATGGGGCATAAGCTTCACCTCCGTGTATAAAGGACGTCAAAAATTGAATATTTTGGGAAATTTCCATCCAATGCCACCAACTTTTCTGGAGCCCCTGCTATGTCTTGAAATAGACATCCAATAGTGAACAAGACCGAGCCCCTTTTTTCTTCAAGGAGGAAACCATGGGTTAGTGGGAATTTCAAGTACGTGCTCCAAGAGGAAAGACCCGATGCGAGCTGACTATGGGGCACTTGGGGAGCACGCAGCCTGCCCTACGGGTCGCAGAAGGAAGTCATGTCTAAGCCGAGACCTGAGGCGAGGCAGGGACTGGGCAAGTAAAACAAGGTGTCCGTTTGGAGCAGAGGACAAACGTGCAAATCCTGGAGAACGTTTCTGTGTTGGAGCGCAGTACCCCGGGAGCACACTGTCAGGAAAAGGAGCCCAGGTAACCGCACGGGTGTCTCACAGAACTCGTTAGCATGTCTCTGACAGGTCACTCGGTGCAGGCTGGGATGTGGTTTGGAGGAAGCCCAGACTGCACAAAGAAAAAGTTACCCGAGAAATGAGAGTGTCTTGTGCAAAGGACAGTGGAAATTGGTAGAAGTGGTTTGAGCCGAGGGATTTTTTTAGGCCGTAGCATTGGCAACACGTGGGATGGGCTGGCTGTCGGGTGGAGATTAAGGGAGGGAGGAGGCAGACCTGCCAGGTCTGACTTGTGCACCCGGGTATAAGGATATTCAATGAACCAGAGCGTAGCTGTGAATGCACCGCAAATCACCGTTTCGCGTTACATTTTGTTGTACGTTTTCATAGATTTCTTTATGTCTGTTGCACAGGTGATATAATCAAACACCCTACCTTGTTCTCCAAAAGGAAAGAAACAACACCCAAGTAGTAGCACAGGGCTATGGAAACAGAACATATTGTTCCATTCACAAGGCAGAATGCCACAGGGGGAGCAGGTCTGGCAGAGGTTACAGAGGGTTCAGGTGTTGAGGCGATGGTGTCGGTGGGACAGGGGAGCAGTCTGCAGTAGGTAGGTAGTATGGAAACTGGGGCTAGAGAAAGAGAGAAGGAGATGAGAGAGAAGCGGGGTGGGGGGGGGAAGAGAGAGAGATGTCTAGACAGGACACGTAGTGGGTGATGATGCTTAAGCCTACAAGATCAGGTAAGATTGATCTCATATTCAGATCATCAGCAAAACAATATTGATGTTGAACATGAAAGATTCTATACCAAACTGGTGCCATCTAGAAACTTAAGGGAGGTAAGGCATGCAGTTTGAAGACTGAAACTTGTATGAATGACCTTCAGGCTCTTTGGACTGTCTGACTCTATCATACCAATCATTTGAACCTCTTAAAAAATAAAGTCTCTTGATTTCATTTGCCAGTAGTGTTCGACTTTCCCATTGGACTTTAGCTCCCTGGTAAACCTCTATATATTTTTAAGTTTCTATAGCGTCCCAATGCCATAATGCTAGATTATCAATGTCTGTTAGGGGTCAATACTTGATTCCTACTTTCTTTTTCTTTTTTTAATTTTTTAAAATGTTTATTTATTTTTGAGAGAGACAGAGACAGAATGCAAGTGGGTTAGGGGCAGAGAGAGAGGGAGACACAAAATCCGAAGCAGGCTTCAAACCGTCAGCACAGAGCCCGACGTGGGGTTCGAACCCACAGAGCTGTGAGATCATGACCTGAGCCGAAGTCAGACGCTCAACCGACTGACCCCCCAGGCGCCCTATGATTCCTACTTTCTTAAAAAGATATTTGAATGTTTTAAACTTGCTGATCTTGTAGAACTAGCTTTCTCATATTTTCCCATAAATAACCCATTGTCAATGGAAGGAGGTTTCCTTTTCTGGTGGAAAAAAAAATCAGTATATTTGAAAACACACTATTTTTTAAAATTTATTTTTGAGAGAGTGTGCATGTTGGGGGAGGTGCAGAGAAAAAAAGGGGGACAGAGGATTTGAAGTGGGGTCAGCAGTGAGGCCAATGCGGAGCTTGAACTCATGAGTCACGAAAACGTGACCTGAGCCAAAGTCGGACGCTGAATGGACTGAGCCATCCAGGTGCCCTGAAAATACACTATTTTTGATCTATACATAATTTTTTTCTTTTGCTGAAATAGTATCACACAATCACACAAAACTTATACTAAAACCTCCACAATTCTATATTTTACTGTTATACTCTGAAATGTATTTCAGTCATTTGAATTACAAAATAATATATGCTATTTTAGCAACTGCACGAGATGTCCTAGGTATAAAATAAAACAACCTCCACATCCCCTTTTCCAGTGTTAACCTTTTGTGGGAAACAATTGTTGTGTACTTTTCCATCTTTCGAATATAAATTACGTACGAGCATGCCCAAAGGTTTGTTTTTGTTTGTTGTTTGTTTTACAAAACATTATGGGTATGATATTCTGAAATTTATTATTTTTCCAGAATAATTTTATCACAGATTCCTTCTGAGTAAGTATGTATAGGTCTATCTTAATCTTTAAGTGCCCAAATAGTGTTCCAGAAGTACACATCATAATTTAAACAATAAAATTCTAGTGATGGTTCTTGGGTTGTTTTCAGTTTGCAACTGTTAGCAACAACGCTGAAATGAGCCAACTGATTCGTATAAAATGATGACAAAGTTCTTTTGCTTTTGTAGGGTGAAATAAGCAAATAAATAAGAAAGAGACAAATGATTAACATATATATAGGAAGAAGGCAAAATAGGACTTGTTACAGCAGAAGAAAGGCCAATGACTAATACATGTATGGAGACGTTCACATCATTAGTAGTCAGGGAAATGCAATGAAATATACAAACAAAACGCATAAAAACAAATATGAAAACAAAACCCCCCTACAACATACTAATTTTCACTCATCGTATCGGCAAAGGCTGTGTACGTTCATGCTATCCGGCGGTGGGATTGTGAATTCTCTTACATTTTTAAGAAAGCATTTGTCAGTATTTAACAAAATTAAACATGCACAAACCATATGACTCAACAATCCTACTCTTGGAAATTAAATTGGGCTATTTTTAGAGAATACCTGGAAACATTTGGTAAATGGGTGATGTGGTGAAAATTTTCCCAGCCATCTCTATTGATAAAAATAAAGCAAATATAAGAAGCTATTACAGGGCAATTGGGAAGGGAAGCAGTGAGCAATTACCCTCATACATTAACATTTCTCCTACCCTGCATATATTTCCTCATAGTGTTTAATGACTTCTTTTGAAAAAAATAATTTGATATGTACTGGTGTTTTCTAATCTGCTCAAAATGCATGCATGAAGGGCATAAATAATTTTTAAACCAACCAATTAAGTCTTATCCCAGGTTAAGAGACATGTGAATCTCGTTCAGTCACTCATAAAAATGCTGCACATGAGGCCTCACGGGGGTTCTGGTTCTCCAGAGTGAAGGAGGGGGCTGGTTCTCTATGCCCAGCCTGTGGCTCTGAATTTATTTGCAACCTGAGTCTTAAATGGGATGTTAAATAAATCAGAGGACACTGTCTGATGTTAGGAAGAAGTGGCAGGTTGGGAGCTCAGAGCAACATGGGTGTTTGGAAAGGCCTGGTTGGGAGGGCCCCTGCCTGAGGGATGTGTTCAAGGGGATGGGCTAATTCTAGGGCTTTGCCAGCTGCAGGGAATAAAAGGAAGTCCAGTCAGGCAGGCTGAGCACACTCTTCATACAGTGCATGAGAGGCAGAGGTAGTAGTCATGACAGATGTTGGATCCAGGAAGGACCCTGGAGAGTGGCAGAGTGGGCGTTCTGGACATAGCCATTGGGCAAGGTGCGTGCCACGATCAGGCAAGAAGCTGGACGGTCAGTGCCTGGAGAGTCCCTCTGGGTTTCTGGTGCAGAGCAGGAAACGAATTCCTGTGAGTGGCTAGAAACAACAAAGTAAACGCATGCCACTGTTTTACCTTCCAAGAGCTGCCATAACAAAGTACCATCAACTGAGTGGCTTCAGATGACCTAAATTTAAGCAGGACAGTGCTGGAGGTTGGAATTCCAAAATCAAGGTATGGATGGACCCTGCTCCCTCTCCTAGTTTCTGGTGTTGCAGGCAATCTTTGGCATTTCTTGTGGCTGTGTCACTCCTATCTGCCTCTTGAGCCACGTGGTGCCTTCTCTCTACACGTCTGTCTTCAGATGTTTTCCTCTCTGTATTTCGGCATCTTCTTATAAGGTCCCAGAGCTGGGGCAGAGTACAGCCCAGAGCGGAGAGAGTGAGTGGTCCTGGTCAGTAGGGCTGGGTGGTGTGAAAGCTGGAGTTCAGAGAGGTCAGGAGAGTGAAGGGCTGCTAGTTATGCTGGAATTCATAGAGCATTACATGTCAATAGTTGGCAACCCACACGGATCTACATTTCCAGGAAGGTGCGTGAATGATCTAGAAGCAAGACAGAGCTTCCATACCGCCCAGAGAAAATCATTTAGCAGAGTACTGAAGAGTAGATTTACACACACGAACTCATTTAACTCTTGTCACAAATCTATGGATTAGGTCCTGGTTTGACTGGCATCATATCGACAAGTCCCTGGGACACATGGCCAATAGGAGGCTGATACAAGGCTTCAACGCGAGGGTCTCATGGCAGAGCCTGGGTTATCACCGACGCTCTTGGAGGTCACTTGGAGCTTCTTGAACATACACCTTTGCTTCTGGGTGCTTTCTCTGTGAAGCCTTCCCAGGCACTTCGCCTCCCTGCTTTCGCACAAAAGGAACCCCTGTCTGACCCCTGTGACGGCTCCGTTATTTTATTCATGAAAATGCCTCCCAGGCTGTGTCCATTGTACTTTGTGAGCCTCAAATGAAATGACAGATGGAGAAGTGCTCTGGACACTCTAATGTACCGACCACACATGAATTATTGGTGAGAACATCACCTCTCAGGGACCGGTTTCTTGGTCACTCTCCTCACTGTCACTTTCTGTTCTTCTGCCTGAGATCCTTCCTGAAGTCCAGAGAAGTTCTGCAGTTGTGGTTCTAAGTCCTATCTTGAAGTAAGTTCTCAAAGCATTTTGAGATTTGCTAAGCATTTTTACTGTGGGCAACAGTATAGAAAGGGAGGGGTTAAAGCAGTGTTTGTGTATAATTTCGGAAGCCTTGGAGTCACATGGAAGTAGGCAACTCCACTTCCCCCGGAAATGGAAATTGAGCCCGGGAGATGATTCTGATCGTCCCCACTGAGGGACCGTCCATTCCAGCCCCTTCCAACCTATCTTTCTTTCATGTGCTGGGTTAGTTCTCTCCATTTTGCAATTTTAGGATGCCTCCTTGACCTTCCGTGTTCTCCCAGAACTCCAAACCAGCAGGTCTCAAGATGGGGCAGTTAGACAAAGAAGAGGCTGGTAAGGTCAGAATTTCGCCCATAAAGTTTGAAATGAGATCCATTTGCATTCCAGAGTAGTTTGTGTTTAAAAATTCAATTGTCTCTATTTCTATGTCATTTGAGATCATGGTCTCATAGAGGGGAGCTGTGCAGGAGCCATGTGGGTACGAGAACGCCTCTTAATTTCCAGTGCATAAGCAGATTGAATGGGACTGTGCCTTTGTCTCTCTTTCTGATTCTTTCTCTGGACATTAGCCCTGCCCTCGAACACTTGGAAGTGGAACTGCTAAATTGTGCCATTTTCATGGTAATTTCTACAGCAAGAGTGAGAGGTGTTTGGTGTAGATTTAGTGTCAGCAATAACGCAAATCTCTCCCATAGCACCCGTGAGCAGAACTAGTTGATGATACAGAGAATTTATGACCTGGGAGATCATTTATTTCACATAAAATCAGAAAACCCAAGTACTACTTTGGGATTTTGGAAAACTTTACTGCTCAATTCCCAAAGTTGAAATACTTGAAATATATAAAGTATCATTTCGCAAAAAAAAAAAAAAAAATGGACTAATCTGGACCTTTGAATTACAGCCAGGAGAAAGAATGCTAAAAACAGAGAAGTCACTCTTGAGGGATACAAAAACTTGGTTTCTTGCTTCTGGAATATTCACATAGCCACCTTATATAAGGTAACTTAATAATGTTTTGATGTCATCATTTTTAGCCTTTAATAATGATATGTAATAATGATAGACATCATTATTTAGGGGTTTACTAGTCTGTTTTGATTCCACTTTTTTTTTTATTTTTTGGAGACAGAGAGAGAGAGAGGGAGAGAGAGGAGGGGAGAGAGAGAGAGAGAGAGACAGAGAGAGAGGGAAAGAGAAAAAGAATCCAAAACAGGCTCCAGGCTCAGTGCAGAGTCCAACGCGGGGCTTGATCTCATGGTCCTGGGATCATGACCTGAGCCAAAATCAAGAGTTGGATGCTCAACTGACTGAGCCACCCAGGCACCCCACTTTGATGCCACTTTGATTTTCTTTAGTCTTTACTATAATTTTATCAGGTTGTATAATTACTCTTTTACAGATGAGAAGACAGAGAGGTTACACCACTTGTTCAAGGTCACACAGTTGGTAGGTACAAGAGCTGGATTTATAACCAGGAGTCTGTATGGTTTCAATGTCTGGGCTCTTTCTAAATACCATGACACCTTTCGTGAAATTATCAGAGTGAAGCTTTCCTGAGTGTCGTAGTTGGATAAGAATGTTTACAAACTAAGGAACATCCAAATAAGAGTGAGTAAGAGTTGTCTGGAACCATGACATAGAGGAAAAGTTGAAATTACAAAGGTTAAGTCAGTGAAAGAGCCACTTAAGCATACAATAGCTTTCTGCAAATACGTGGAGAGCCAGACAGGAGGCCGGACATAGTCTGTGGGGTCAGAAGGTGGGCAACAGGTTCCAGTTGAAGGAGGCAACTTTTACCCAAAGGAAGTGAAAGCTTTTTGAGAGACCTTGCCCAGCAATGGAAAGGGGAGTGAGGTGATCCTTGGAAGGGAAAGCAATATTTACTTCTCAAGGGCATTGAAGAGTAGATCACTAATATTAGGTAGAATATAGTCTTTGATGGTCTCTGGATGGTCTCTGACAACTAGTTCAATCCTGAGATTACATAAATGTCAATTCACAACATCTTGGTATGAATAAGGTTACCAGCTCCTTCTCTTTTGCGATGGAGGAAGACTAGATGATGTGGAAACACCGAGCGCCTGAAAATGGAAAAAACTTGAAGACATGTTGCCTTTTTTAGCAATTTCATTCAGGATTGGTTTATCCTTACATTTTCCATCACAGAAGAACATGAAAATTCTAGTGATTGATTTTCTCAGAAATTCTGTTTCTGAACCTGAAAAAAGCCCTAAATTTCAGTTGTTGTAGGTCTAATGTTATTTTTAATGGATTTGAGAGTTCTTTTGACTAGACATTTAATGGGTAACAAAGAGCCTGGCGGGAGGCTTTCCGGGTTGGTAATGGATGTAACTGAGTTGTGACAAAATATCAGAAAAGACTGAAAATACAGGCAATTCATTGCAGACAAGAAGAATTTTCTCCATGAACTCTGAACATCAGTAAAATATACATGACTCAGTAGTGTTAGTATATTGATATGCTGTATTTGGACATATGTTAGAAAACTGCATGATAATGTTTCTTAAATGGATGTTATGCTCAAAACATTTTTAAAAGGCTAGAAGAGGGACACCCTGGAAAATGCTTGATAAGTCTTGGCAAGAAGTCAGGTTGAATTAAATTGTGGGGACTGCGTAATTTTGATTTTATTAGACTCAGAAAATGAGCTATGGCCCTTCTCTGGAAGAACTAGGGATGGTGGGGACACATGAACCCTTATGATACTTATCATTGATTTCTTAACTTCACAAACCACTTTTAACTAGCATGACTTGATTCATCAGCTCTAGGGACACATGTGGTCAAGTGTCCTTTTTTTCCAGCTACTCTCTTGAGCTCCCAATGTCTTCTCTGTGCTGAGATTCCCAGATATAGGGGCCAGTCTTGTTTCCAGATGTTAGTGACTACCATTTCTTTCTTCTGAGACAGAGAGTTCTTTCAGCCTGTCCCCCAAGGCACTCTTGTCCATCATTGCAGGGAAATCATTGGTAATCGCACTGGCCAGGTGGTACCCTTTGATAGGGCCTCACAGGTAATCACTCAACACTTAGCTTTTCTGTTGAATCTGAACCACCAACATAGACAAACATGGGGATTTCATTCCATGCTTTCATTGTCGTTCTCTGCCAATGAGAGGGGATCCTGACGCGGGTCACTCTGGTCCACCTTAACAGTCACACAGACTTCAGTTATCAAAGAGAAGGCATTGGGATGACCCTGGGTTCATTTCATAAAGTGGTGATCCACCTCTCCCTCAGTGGTTAGCTTTGTCACCAACTGATGTAGATATTGACTAGTTAATGGGAGGTCGGCTACGATTCCTTCACCTATACTTATACGATGATACATACATACATAATACACAAAATCTACAGACATGTGTCTAATGTTCATGTGAGAGGGGATCATCCAAGTGTACTTTTTAGAAGCAAAAAGATATTTTTCAAGGTGGCCATTTGTGTCCATACATAGGGCATCGAAGAGACTGGCATAAATTCAGTAGCTCCTTCAAAGGGCATTTCACTCAATGTTAGTCTTAAATATTATGCACATATGGTGCCAATAACAATGCCATTGAGCATGTACTGAACACTCTCTGAGAGGCTGCACAATACATATTTTACATACCTTAAGGCCTTACAGATATTTGCTGGAGATATAACTATCCCCGTTTTAGAGATGGGAAACTAGCTTTATAGAAATTAAAAGCCTCAGCTAGTATCAGCCTCAAGAATTAAAACCAGCCTACAAGATTCATTCCCATTCCCTGAACCACTGTATGGGGGAGACAGGCTCTGTTATGCCCCCATTACCTAACTGGTGAGCTTTTAATGTTGGTGGTCTCTCACACACTTTGATTTTTATACAAGGGCGTATAGTGATGCTTTTTAAAGAGCTCTTTATGGATCTGAAATGTCTCTGCTGATTCCTTCCATGAAAGACATCTTGGCCAAAGACAACTCAACCTGTTCCCCAGAGAACTCCAGCTCTCGTCTTGGGCATTTGTTGTAGGAAGTCCAAGATCCCTCGAATACTTGTTTCTTTTCTCCAGCTCTGCCCGATGCTTTTAGGAATTATTTTCCCCTCTTTGTCATCATTATCACCATCGTTATTATTTTGACCAGGGTGTAGTTAGATGTGATGAACTTTTTCTTGTTCTTTTGCTTGCAACGCAGTGGATCTGTTCACACTGTTTTCACAGATCTTTTCAGCGCAAGGAATTTTTCCTCTTGATTGTCCTTTCCTTTTCATTAAAAAAAAAATCTGGAACACTAATTATCTCTGCGTTATAGCTCTGTCCCTGCCCTCACATGGCTGTTTTCCACTCTCCAGTGGTTTTCATCTCTGTCATTTTCTTCTTCATCCTGGGGCATCTTTTCGAGTTTGTCTTTCATGACACTGACTTAATTTTCTCCTGTGTGAATTCTACTCTTCACTCTCTCTTACAAGGATTATTATTATTATTTTTTAAGTTTATTTATTCTGAGAGAAATAGAAAGAGAAAGAGAAAGAGAGAGCAAGAGAGGCGGGGAGGGGCAGAGAGAAAGGGCAAGAGAGAGAATCCCAAACAGGCTCCATGCTGTCAGCACAGAGCCCAATGTGGGGCTTGAACTCATGTGCCCTGAGATCATGACCTGCGTGAAAATCAAGAGTTTGACACTTAACCAGCTGAGCCACCCAGGTGTCCTTCTTACAAGGATTTTTTTTTAATTAAAAAAATTTTTTTTAATGTTTATTTATTTTTGAGACAGAGAGAGACAGAGCATGAACGGGGGAGGGGCAGAGAGAGAGGGAGACACGGAATCTGAAGCAGGCTCTGGGCTCTGAGCTGTCGGCACAGAGCCTGACGTGGGGCTCCAACTCACAAAGCGTGAGATCATGACCTGAGCCGAAGTTGGTCGCTCAACTGACTGAACCACCCAGATGCCCCATCCTTCTACAAGGATTTTTAATCTGATGTGTCATTCTTAATTTGCTTGCAATTTTCTCTTCTCTCATTTATGCTTCTTTTCTCTCCATTCTGTTGATTTGAACGTAGTTTGTTCCCTGTATACAATTTCCTGCCCTGTATTCTACTGGCGGCCGCTGGTGGATTGCTGGCCGAAGGGGGTGGTGGCCGAGATGGGAGCAGTATTTGCTTCCCTTCAAACCATCTCGTCCTGAACAGAGGGAGAGCTGTACCACACCCCTTCCCTGAATGTTATGACAAGACCAAAAAGAGGAAAAAAATGGAAGCCCACGTACATGTCTGAAATTTAAAGTGGTAAATCGACTCAGCAAGATGTTAAAGAAAAGATGTTTTATAGTGCTGTCTTGACAAATATACCTTCATAATGTCTAAACTGAAAAAAAACATGTCCAAAGTTGTGATTTTTATATGACTAAACGGTAGCAAAATGTGACTGAACTTCAGGATTATTACACACCTGGGCGCTCCATGGAAGATGTTCCGGTGAAGTGTGATGAGTATAGAAGGAAAGCATACGTCATTCATGAGTTTATGATGTATTCCATAAAATTGTTCTTGCTTTAAATTAATGAAAATCACGAATCGGTTTTTAAAAATTTTTTTGTTTTCATGTTTATTTATTTTTGAGAGAGAGCGAGAGACAGAGAGTAAGCAAGGGAGGGGCAGAGAGAGAGGGAGACACAGAATCCGAAGCAGGCTCCAGGCTCCGAGCGGACGGCACAGAACCCGATGTGGGACTCAAACTCACGAACCGCGAGATCATGACCTGAGCCGAAGTTGGCCGCTTAATTGACTGAGCCACCCAGGCGCCCCACTAATTGTTTTTTTAATTTATTTTTTATTTTAGAGAGTGAGAGTGTTCACGCGTGTGCGCCAGGGGGAGAGGGGCAGATAGAGAGAGAATCTCAAGCAGGCTTCATGCCCAGTGCAGGGCGGGAACGTGTCTCAATCCCAGGACTCTGGGATCATGACCTGAGCTGTAATCAAGAGTCTGTTGCTCAACTGACTGAGCTACCCAGGGGCCCCATTAATTGTTAATATAATAAAGACTTTCACAAAGTTTTTGTTCTTTTGAGAGTAGTGCCCTAAAAAACTAAAGCATGTAATTGCACTCAGAATGTTCAAAATCTGAGTGTATTTTGATTAAGATATAAATACTTCAAAATACAAACCACTTCAATTATTAATATTTTTAAAAGCGATACTGCCTAAAAATTAAACATTATCTGTTAAATAAAACAGAAATGATAAGTGATGATTTCAAAAATTCCTATTGCAATTATTTAAATAAACCTAAACTTTTATCATTTGAGTTTTGGAAAACTTACATCGAGTTTCTCAAAAATCTAGACCTATATACACACAACTCATAAACTGTTCAGAATTGCATGGTAGTTTTCAGCCACCATGGTCAAGTGTAGTGAGTAGAAAACTAACAAGGAAATAGAAACCTGTCTCCACCAGGACAACACTTCATTGTCCGAGAATCTATTGCATTCGTACGCTGTTGCAGAGAAAGAAACCCACATGGCACTCATTTGCTTTTTCTTTCTTTTTTTCCTTTTTCAAAAATGTTTACTTATTTCTTTTGAGAGAAAGAGAGAGCGAGAGAGCGGGGGGGGGGGGGGGTGGGCAGCAGAGAGAAGGAGGAGAGAATCCCAAGCAGACTTCGTGCTGTTAGGGTAGAGTCCAATGCAGGGCTGGAACTCACGAGCCCTGAGATCATGACCTAAGCTGAAATCAAGAGTCAGTTGCCCAACCGACTGTTTCAAGGACACAGGGCTGTGGAGAAGTGTTTCTAGGGAGCTGAGATGGTGTGATTCATGGGCAAATCCCCGGTAAGGAGACGACGCCCATGGGTGTCGACAAGTAAATTATTTCAATGTGTGTGTTTGTGATACGCAGGGCTGGCTCTCAGGGAGGCGCCGCTCCCATCTTTCTTGGCTTGTGGAGTAACTGGGTCTCTGGATTAGGCGGCAGGGAGCAGAGGAGTCAGGAAACCTCTCGCTACCTTTCTGAAAGTCTTCTGTGCTCTCTCAAGACTGCGCCCTGGGAAGAAGGTGATGCCCCTGCAGAAGAAACAAGCATTTGACAGAAACTCTGGGGATGGGTCTTGACTATCTGTTACATTGTTAATCTAGGAGGAGAAATTCTTTAAAGACCGATATGGTTTCGTTTTCTTTTTTTGTTTTTTTCCACCAAAAATGTGAACACTAATTTGTACATCTTCAGCAAGCATGGCTGCTGATGTAGTCTCCCATTCACTCTTTGGGGGGGACAAAAGCCCCATGTTTAAATTGCGTTCTTACTGCCAGTTGCCAACCTTCAGATGTTGCTTTAACTACAAAAAATAGCAGCAAATCACTCCATGGAGATATTAAATAGCATTTAGAGAACTGAAAGAGTCGACCTGCCAGGCTTGTTAGACTCAAACACGAGCCTGTGTAACTTCTGGGAGAATCTATGCATTTAGAGGACAGTGACAAATATGAAATGATCACACACGGCAAATTGTGTTGGCTTTGTGTGTGTATCTCCCAGATTACAGGTTCCTACCCACACATGGAGAGAGTCAAGAAGTCACTTTGGATTCAGTTCTTTTCTTTTTTTTTTTTTTTAAAGTTTAACGTTTTTATTTATTATTGAGAGACAGAGAGACACAGAGCGTGAGCAGGGGAGGGGTAGAGAGAGGGGGAGACACAGAATCCGAAGCAGGCTCCAGACTCTGAGCTGTTAGCACACAGCCCAAAGCGGGGCTCGAACTCATTGACCCTTTGATCATAACCTGAGCCGAAGTCGGTCGCTCAACCAACTGAGCCACCCAGGCACCCCCTGGATTCACTTCTGACTGAACTGTTGTTTTATGCAAATGGTTTCAGACAATGACTTTGTTAAGTGGTAATTGTCACCGAGCAGGATATGCCATCCAATCACCGAGGGTGGCCTGAACACCCCTTGCAAACAGAAAGCAAACGTATTGTGGTCGATTATCAGACAATGGAGAGATTTTAATCGCAAGGATGCAGTTACCAAAGTGCTTAAAAATTCCAGGACATCTTTCTTTAAACCATCCATATTAAACATCTTAAAAAATAAAGATCTTAAAAAATAAAGTACTTAATACTTTTTTTTCTGTAGTGAGAGAAAGCCTCAGAACTTTGTTAAGTGAGCACCACTATTCAACTTTATTCTTGCTCCTTTTTCTTTATCTACTCATCAAACATCTCAGAATTTAATAGAGATACTTGTGATTTTAATGGTGGGAGAACGAAGACGAGATAAAGATGATTAGACTAATAAATATAAAAAAAACCCCTTCACTTTGAAAGAAAGCAAATTCGACTATTTTCCTTGAGCGCTTCATGCACCAAATGGTTTGACGGTCTGAGCAGGCTTCCATAATTCATGAGATGGACTCTGGTTGGTGTTCATGATCGGAAATTGATCTAATTTTTATTGTTTTCACTTATGTCATGATTTAGGACTTTTCTAAGGAAAATCACCCCCATGTTTAATTCTTTCTGCTTGAGATGACTACTTCACACAGATTTTTTTGGGGGTTGTTTTTTGGTATCACTTTCTTTTTCAAGGAGTGTACTGTATAATCACTAAACTCCTATAATTACACGGCAAAGACGATGTAAATACGTAATTATGTTCATGCAGATTACTTGATAATTATACTTCCAGTTACCAAGTAATGAACAGAATAATCATCATGCAACTTGCAGCTCTTAGATTTTCAGCTTGGTCTTTGTTTTAAAAAGGGAGAGAAGTAGATAATTGCTCCATGGTTACATGGCACTTACATTGTCAACAGTCATGCGTTTGCGTTGTTATTATATGGTTATTTTTTACCTTGTAAGATAAAGTGGTACTGCTTTTTAAAGAAGTCCTTCCCTCCTCTTTTCAATAGGAAGTTCATGTCTCACACTGATGAATAGCAAAGCTGAGCTTCTCCTTTGTGGATGCCTTAATACACGGGGCGGTGCAGAACCAGAACTAGAAAGGTCTCTGAACTTATCTATGTCAGAAAAAAAAGCAAAAAAAAAATATATATATATAGAGAGAAACTGTATGTCAAGTTTTATCAGTGATGTACGAAACACATAGTTATTAATCCTAAATCCAGGAGACTCGCTCCCCAGCCAACAGTGATGTTTTGTTTGTTTCTTTAGCTTATCCACAGTACCGGTTACCCAGGGTTCCCTCCATCTGGGGCGCACTTCCTGCACCATTTCAGGAACCAGGTTTCAAGAACCCCTCTTTGGGCACATGGTTCCCAAACACTTGTGTACATCCAATCTTTTTCTCCTTACCCTGGACACATGCCTTGATGATCGCACATATTTTAGTAAATCTTTATTCGATGTCCTGAATAAAAAAACCTGTTAAAGTCTCTATGACCCTCTGGTCTTCGTCCGATCTCCAGAATCTGACACACAGCATGGGTACAAAGAGCTTATGGATACATTATCAATAGTTAAATTAATTAAAAGATATGCAGATAGATAGAAAAAAAAAAGACATACAATATACTAATAATACATTACTGATTAATGAATTCCTAGATCATTACCTTTTGCTATTTCATTAGCCAATGACAAACAGCGTTAGATCCAATGACAAACAGCATTGCCTACAATTTCAGTATGGTTATCTCAAAAGCTTTGTTTCGTTTGTTTATTTTTATCATCTCAAGCTTTCTCTTTGACTTTGGGAGTTTAATGAAGTTTCAAATAAGAAGACAGGACATTGGATCCATGCTTTCATATCATTGACCTGACATTTCTTTAACACACATTATATTTTATGCACTGTGATCAGCACCGAGGAGATTTTAAGATAGATTAGTTATTTTTATATCTTTAATAACTTAACTCACCATTCACAAGGGAAGGAAGGACTTCTATTTTAAAATGAACTATAATATAAAGCAGAGGAAAATAAGAACTATAATACAAAGCAGCTAAACCGTGAATACTGCTTTCCCTGGTAATTTCAAGTAACTTTATATTTTACAAGCTACTTTTATTTTTTCCAGAGAAAATTGGCCCATGGCTGCTCAAATAAATGAACCTTTCATTTTGCATGACCCATATGTAGAGAATTTATAATTAATTTTGTTAATTCCAGAAATAAGAAAAACATACTATTGTGTTTCTATGCTAGCAAGCATTAAGTGAAAATAGGGGCACCTGGGTGGCTCAGTCGGTTAAGCGTCCGACTTCGGCTCAGGTCATGATCTCACCGTTTGTGGGTTCCAGCCCCACATCAGGCTCTGTGCTGACAGGTCAGAGCCTGGAGCCTTCCTCCCATTCTGTGTCTCCCTCTCTCTCTGTCCCTCCCCAACTAGCTCTCTCTCTCTCTCCCAAAAATAAACGTTAAATTATTATTATTATTTTTTTTTAGAAAATAACCATTGCTTTTTTTGTTCTTCAGGGAATGTGAACTTCAAAAAAAAAAAAACTTCTCTACATTTTTTGAAGGATAATTTTATAATATGATAATTTGATGACCATTGGGAATTGGTGTGAAGCTTGCTAGAATCTCTTTATTAAATTTTAAACTCAAATTCATCAATGGCATCCGTAGATACCAAATGATTTTATTATTTCGTATTTGAAGTAATTAAAAAGAAAATAAACCAAAGCTAAGAATTTGTGCGTGAATCACAAGATGGAAGAAAAAAAATCTAAATGGACATGAGAATGTAACATATAAAGACGACATTTAAATAATTAGGGAAAAATAGACACCTGGAAAAGATTACAACTCGATCTCTACGATCATTTTTATCGCAATGTACATTAAAGTTACCCCAAATATTGAGCGTAAGAAATCAAAATATAAAATAGGTGAAAGAAAATGTGAATAAACTAATATTAGAGTAAAAAAAAATCTTATTAACTATGACCATCACAGAAAGATGGATATATTTGATCATATACACATTAAACATTCATTCAGAGCACAAAAGGAATGAATTTCTCAACGTAGAAAAGCCTAATACTTCAATAGAAAATTAACAATATGAAGGGCAAAATAAGTGGCTGAGAGGTCACAGAGGAATAAACACACAAAAAAATCCTGTGAAATCTGCAAAAATATGCTTCCACGCTTGCCACAGTTAAAGAAATAGGAATGAAAACATTTGGATTGGAGAATACACTCTAGGGAGCCCGGTGTGGAGAATCCCATCATTCCTGATCACCGCATTTGGAGTGTGCTGTGATTGGAATGGATCTCACAGCGTGTCAGTGTCGAGGTAGTAAGGCATAATAAAGCTCATCTCTGGGGAGAGAAAGCAGCTGGTTCCCTCACAAGCCTCAGCCCAGAGCAGTGATTGGTGGTCTTCCACCATATGCAATTGGTTGAACCAGCGACAAGACCGGCGCAGACTCAATGGGATGGAGAGACAGATGGCATCTGTGCATGGGAGTGCAGCAAGTAACCTGCAGACATCTTTTGTCTTCTATCTTCTCATAGATATATTTACGTGTGTATTAGGTCCATTTAACAACCTTACCTAAGGCTGTGTCTGGGCAAAGAGACCAGGAGGGAGACCAGAGACTTGAAATTAGAGGGGCACGGTTTTCACTTCATTCCCTTTTATGGTTTCTGATTTTTTTTTTTTGTTTAATGGTTATTTGATTATTTTGAGAGAGAGAGAGAGAGAGAGAGAAAATTCCAAGCAGGCTCTGGGCTGGAGCTCTACATGGGGCTTGAACCCACAAACTGTGAGATCATGACCCGAGCTGAAATCGAGAGTCAGATGCTCAACTGACCGAGCCACCCAGGTGCCCTGGTCTCTGAATTTTTTAAACATTATGTATGTTTCATTAATTTTTTGATAACATTTAAAAACATTAAAACATTTTTTAATCACATTAAAAAAAAGGCGGGGGGGGGGCTCAGTGGGTTGGGCATCTGACTTTGGCTTAGATCACGATCTTGCAGCTCATGGGTTCGAGCCCCACACTGGGTTCTGTGCTGACAGCTCGGAGTCTGGAGCCTGCTTCCCATTCTGTGTCTCCCTGTCTCTCTGCCCCACCCCTGCTCATGTTCTGTCTCTGTCTCTGTCTTAAAAATAAATAAACATTAAAAAAAATTAAAAAAAAAGGATATAATCTGTGTACGTTAGCATGGGAAGCTCTCCAAGCTGCAGTAGAAAGTGTAAGAAAAGCAAATTGCACCACGGCATATAAAGAACTCTCATACTTATTGGAATATAGGTGCTGACACTTCAGTTGTGTATATGTGTGTGCGTGCGCGCGTGTGTGTGTGTGTGTGTGTGTGTGTGTGTGAGCCGGGTAACACACAGGGTGAACATACACGCCAACAAGCAGAGGCCCTAAGCAAAGTCGTGGGGGCAACGAGGCAGAAGAAAGAGCAAAACGCTGTTAGTTGTGAGTAGCACCCACATGTGGGCAGTGGGTTAAGGCCTCACCATGTGGCTTTTCACTGTCTTCATCAAAACTGCCGCCGTGCTACAACAGATCAATGAGCCTTTCTCTTCTCGTGGTGTGTGGCTAGGTGCACACAGGAGACCGATAAGAGCTCAGAACCCGGGCTGACTTGGAGCCACCGCTCGTTGAGAACACAAGGATTCAACACACAGATACACTCAGGCACCGTCTACAAAAAAGATAAGCCTCTTATCTCCATTACGAGAATTTAAACTTCTATCTTAAAGTGAAGTCGCCCGTCTGCTTCTGGTTTAAGAAGCGAACTCGGGCCTCTAACAGACTCCTGAGACATCCCGGTTGTAAACTCCAATAATGAGTAAGGCAGGCTCGTCCCCGTGAATCTGCCTGCAGCCCGCCAAGCCACCGTGAGAATCTGCCCTGTGCCGTGAGCTTACGGGGTCCTCTGTATCTTCACCCCTGGTGGTCCTGGAAGCCGAGGCAGAATCTTTCAGAGGCCTTTTGTTTCGGATCCAAGACCGAAGAAGGGGATGTCACCCTTACTTTAGTCATAAGTCTCTGGCCTTCTACCGGGAGGGCGGTGGTAATCCTCTAAGTGCTGAGGTTCAGCCTGAGAAAAGAAAGAAGAAAACAAAATGCTGAGAACGTGGCAACTGTTCTCTGCATTTGCTGCCGTTGACTGACCCCATAGGCCTGTGGCGAGTGACCTGAGATTCCGAGATACAGACCCTCCCCCTGTCATTTGGCATCACCTTGGTCTCTTCCGCCCCCGCTGACTCTTGCCTGTGACCGCTCTAAAGTTATTGTTCCTATGGAGCCTTCAAATACTGGAGAGTAAGAAGGACGTCTCATTCGTTGAAGAGCTAAGGGTGAAAGTCACGGGGATTACTGGAGCTTCTCCGGCACAAATTACATGCGATGGGATATGTGTTTGGTAGTCCCGGGAAAATCTTTCTTTGCCCGTTCGCATGCTTTGGGTCACTGAACGGTTCAATAAATATTGATGAGTGAGGTGTGAAATATTCCACTGTGCTACAGAACGTTAGTAAAGGCAGAAATATCTTACAACATTGATGCCAAAATTCTTAGCCAGGATCTATCGTAGTCCACGGTCGGTCCATAAGTCTCCTAGGACTATGTGCACAGTGTGCATTTGCGATTATATGCGTTTTGTTTTTTCCCCAGAAAGAATCTCTCTCATTAACTTCTTAAAGGGGACAGTTGCCCCACAATAGGTTAAGAGCATTCTGCTGAAGTAGTTTATGTTTCTTTTTTTCAAGAATTTTTTAACGTTCATTTATTTTTTTGAGAGTGACAGAGACAGAGCATGAGTTGGGGAGGGGCAGAGAGAGAGAGGGAGACACAGAAGCCGAAGCAGGCTCCAGGCTCTGAGCTGTCAGCACAGAGCCCAACGCGGGGCTCGAACTCACAGACGGAGACGGTGAGGAACTCAGGAGGCACCTGGGCTGACGTCGGCCGCTTAACCGGCTGAGCCACCCAGGCGCCCCTGAAGTATTTTATTTCATAATTATTTTTGAGCAAATGAAATAAGAGACTTTAAAAATGCTTAGACAAGACAAAGTCCTGTACACATATAAATTATTAGCGCTTGGGTAGAAAGTGCCGTGTGTTACTAGTGCAAAATCATTATTTTCTTTTGGCGTGAAATACAGCTATGTGCACTGAGTGTAATTACTTGTGGTAGGAACTACTTAGTGTTGTTATTTAACTCACTAACCACATCTGATAGAACTCAGACATGAGAAAGTCTGATGTGTCGCTTCCAGGAGCAATGCGAATGTAAAACATAGAGTTATTCTTTGCCAGAGACATTACTTAGGACAGTCGCCACCGTTGTTTTTTTTTTTTTTTATTACATTTTCAAACTTTAAACACTCCATTTGTTTAGATATTTAAGCCTTTCGGTTTAAAAATAAAAAGTTCTGGGGTGCCTGGGTGGCTCAGTCAGGTGAGCATCCAACTTCAGCTCAGGTCATGATCTCATAGTTTGTGGGTTCGAGCCCCGTGTCGGCTCTGTGCTGACAACTCGGAGCCTGGAACCTGCTTCGGATTCTGTGTCTCCCTCTCTCTCTCTGCCTCTACCCTATTTGTGCTCTCTCTCTCTCTTTCTCAAAAATGAATAAACATTAAAAAATTTAAAATAAAAGCTCTTTCACTGGTGGTCAAACTAGTTGACGCTCTTGGATTGACTGCTTATTAGAAGCAAAGTGGTAACCAGTTTACACACAACTTTAAAGCTAGAAGAATCCCAGAGGTGAATCTGTCGGTACAGACTAGGTTATGTTGCAGTACAAAAAATCACCAACACTCAGTGGCTCACGACTGTAGCGATGTTTTTCTTCTTTTCATTGTTCATTCTACAGGTCCCTTCCGAGTCATCAGGGGCTCCACTCCATATCATCTCCACTCAAGGGCGTCGGCTGATGGAGCCTTCTGGATCCGCCTGGAAGGCTGCTCACCACCGTGGCAGTGGAAAAAACAGCCAGCAAATGCGGACACTGGCTCTTGAGGCTTTCTGCCTCTAAGGGGCACATGGCGTTCGTGTTCACATCTGTTGGCATCAGTTAATGACATGGCCATTGCCCAGTTTCAGGAGAATGGATGTCCCATCAACCCTATGGTGTGTCTACAAGAGGACAACGGGAATATTGCTGAGCAAGAGAGGGACAGCCCTAGCAGAGGCAATGTTATTTTGTTTATTTTACAAACGGCTAAGGATCAGGGGGTTTGAGTAATGTGGCTAAGAACACCAGCTGGAATTTGGGCAGCATGCAGGGAAATGAAGAAAGATGTTACTATTAAGAAATGAATATTGGGGCACCTGGGGGGCTCAGTCGGTTAAGCGTCCGACTCTTGGTTTCAGGTCAGGTCATGGTCTCATGGTTTGTGAGTTCGAGCCCCACGTCAGGCTCCATGCTGACAGTGTAGAGCCTGCTTGGGATTCTCTCCACCCCCCCCCCCACCCCCTCTGCCCCTCCCCCGCTCATGCTGTGTCTCTCTCAAAATAAATAAATAAACTTCCAAAAAAAGAGAGAAATGATTATTGGAAGGTATGAAAATACAATCAAACTTAACATCGATTGAATGACTTAGAGCATATTCGGGAGGGAATTAAATGGTTCAGCTTTCCAGTGTAGCAATGACCTTCTCATCGTGGACCACGTGGTTAGGTGCTGTGAGCTCTCCTAAGGACGCTGAACTTTCTCCTCAGCCCCCAGGAGAGCTCTGCAACCTTGGGCGATCACCCAAGTTCACCAAGTCTCAGTTTCTTTCTCCCAGGTGGGGCTGTGGGTTCGCAGATAATGTTCTCTGTGCTGACAATGTACATATGAAGTTGAATGCTTGGCTCCTGGGCTGGCTCTGACTTCTAATTCTTCTTTTTCTGTTTTTACAGACGAACCTGATATCCAGTGAATGGATTCATGATCTAACCTTATTTATAATTCTAGTATCCCTTATTAGACCCCCAGTTTTTACAGCCTTATTATAACTCAAATAACTTCAAGTACTCTCGGAGATTTTTTTCCACTGCTTAAAAATAATCCCCCTCATGTGATTTTTATAAGTGCAATCCAAAATTGAGCTGCTGGTCTTGAAAGTATTTTAAAGCCATTATCGAAAAGTTGTATTCTTTTCAATAAAAAGTTGTTCAACAATTTGTGAATATTTGATGAAACAGAAATGGCATATTGGATATCGTGGGGTTGCGGAGATGCATGGATCACTTCCTACCCTCGAAAGCCTTGATTCATCCTGGAGAAAACTACGAAAACATTGTAGAAGCTATTGGTTACTTAGAGAAATAAAATATTGCCAACGTACAGAGCCATTTGACCAAAAGTTTCTTCTTGAAGAAAAGGAAACCTGAAATAAAGATGCACCATATGTATGCCTTCAGTTTTCCCAGAAAATGTTCTCAAGGCATAGTTTAAGCAGATATTTTAGGGAAGCGAAATAAACTGGAGAGAACGTATTGGATCAACCATTATGATGCATTTGGATTAGACAGAAGTAAATATCCAAGAAGACTGCGATACAGAATTACTTTTGCCCTCTCTACACTCTCCCCACCAAGGCCTGCCTGCTAGTCTCTTCCGCCAATTCTGAATGGGTCTCTCCCTCAGTCTTTGTCACTTGGCAAGGGGTCAAGTGATTGAGAGCCTCATGGTGGCCGGTGGCCAGCTGGAGGTCGTGACGCCTCACGGCATTTGATGCATCACTTGTGATGCATTTTACACAAGAGGCAAGAGCCTTCATCAACAACGGAGCCCTTCCACAGCCGAGGAAAAGCCCTGGTGTCCCAGGGAAATGCCGTGCAAAAAAACCTCTGCATCGCACGGGCTGCCTTTAAAGAGGGGCAGTCTGGCGTGTGTACCTTCCTGAACGCTGGCCGGAATTTTTATTTGCAAGACAATATTGGAGGGGACTTGGGAATTTTTTTTCTTTTTTTTGCAGTTTACCTTTTTTTTTAAATGTTTATTTTACTTTTGAGAGAGAGAGAGAGAGAGAGAGACAGAGTGCCAGCTGGGGAGGGGCAGAGAGGCGGGAGACACAGAATCCGAAGCAGGCTCTGGGCTCTGAGCTGCCAGCACAGAGCCCGACGCGGGGCTTGAACGTGTGGACCAGGAGACCGTGACCTGAGCCAAAGCAGAACGCTCAACCAACTGAGCCACCCGGGTGCCCCGCACTTTACATTTTGAAGCAGTCATTGCAAAGAAATTATATCATACTAACATGGCCTATCCAGACAAACGTGGCCCTCTCGGAATTAAAAAGACCGAATAAGGTAAAGAAGTAAAAGTGTTTCGTCAGCTGTAAAACACTGCACAGCGTTGTGTTGCGTCCTTATGATTTGACTTACGGTTTTGGCTTCACGCGACCGAAGAGGCGATGGCATTTGGCTGAGAGCATCTCCTTTGCCGCGTGTGAAGGGCCAGTCAGGCATCTCACAGCCACCAAAGCCAGAAGATGTATCCGCCAAGCAAGAGGTCACTTTCCAGAGCTGGCTCCCAGGATAATTGTGTCAGTATTGTGATGAGCGGACTGAGGTGCGTCGCATGACCTGTTATCCTATCCCTGCTGCCTCTCTTTGCCTTGCCCTCGTGTCCCAGTCGGTAAGCGATTTCACATGTGGGGTTTGTTCCACGGTAATAGCTTAAGGTGGACAGGACGAGGAGCCTCAGCTCCATTTACACAGATGAGTAAGTCAAGTTTTAAGTTTACTTATTTAGTTTGAGCCAGATAGAGAGCCAGTGGGGGAGGGGCAGAGAGAGAGAGAGGGACAGAGGATCTGAAGCAGCCTCTGTGCTGACAACACAGAACCTGACGCGGGGCTTGAACTCGAAAACCGCAAGATCGTGATCTTGGCACTGTAAGCCTCAAGAGGACAAAGCCCAGGTCTGTTTTCTTCGCCTCTGCATTTCTGTGACTTAGCATTCTGGTCACCCAGAGAATGCGCTGTATCGGTCTACACTGATTGATTATATTCAGATTATCGTTTCTTTTAACTCTGTAAAATGAAATGTCTGGGGGAGGGAAGAAATATCATTAAGGAAGTGCTTATCTTTAGGGAACCTCTTCTCTAAAACGGTGCTAACCCTTGAATAAATGGCAGAGTTTTTCATTCTGTGGGGTGTTTTATCATCAAGTTATTCAGTTGAAAGAGGCCTTTTATACTCCAAAGTCCAGGAAATAAAAAAGTATCTCATCTGTCAATGAAGCATATGAAGTCGAGCGTGGGGCTCACTTAACATTTGCCACTTCAAAACGTTTCTGAAAAAAATAAATCAACAATTATACTTAAAGATGGGAAACAGCTCAACTTTGAGAAAAAGAAATTATAAGCATCTGGCAGGAATTTGGATCCCTCCTCTTGCCCTTGACCTATCTGTATTCTACCCTCCCTCAAGACCATCTTACTGCCCTTGCCACCGCATTTGATCATTTCCCATCTATGGCTCGTGTTGCATATGCCGTAAAGTCGGAATTGAGACGATAAGCCAAGCCTGTTTTCCAGGAAGGAAAGGAACAGGAAGGTAAGAGAGCCTTTGTCTCTGAGAATGTGGAGGAACCAGACCTCACAGGGACGTGGTTACCGAATCTGAAAAGTGAAATGAGGGTTTTATCAGAGACCAAAGCCAAGTCTGTTTGTGGGAACTTGAATACAAATAAGAAAGATGGCCTCTCTTCTAACCTGGTTTCCCTCACTGTAGAGACCCCGAGGTCTACACCGGGGGTTCCCAATACCCTCGAGTGAGCAGTGAATGGTCTGAGGAGCTAAGGCGCATGAGTGTGTGGGAAGGAGTGGGGTGGGGGGAATGCACATGAAGCTTCACCCTGAGTGCCAAGAGAAAGCTGGAAGCAGAGGGCTCAGTCTGAATTCGGTTTGGGACCCTGTGCCCTATCAGAATAAAACAAACCTTTTGGTAGTTGAGGCAGAGGGGGAGGTTCTGAGTCTAGCTCTGTCAGCTGTCACGCAGGTGGCTGGGATCCTTGTCATGTGGGTGATCCTTGGGGATATTGTAGAAGATAGCTAACACTGCTGGCCAGAAATCTTGCTGGGGACACGGCCATGGTGTTGGTGCATGGGCCAGCCTGGCCAGGATACAAGGAGATTCTCAGGTGGACCTGAGTCTCCCAACAATGCCAGCAAGCCCAGGTGGGGCTGGGCCGATGGGCACCCCGCCTGCTTCTGGTCCAGCCCAGAAGGAACTGATCAGGAGCTCACCAGCTTCAGGTGTCCCCAGCACACAAGAGCACGCAGAGTCATGCTGGGCACCAGGGACATTTTTCTCCCTAATGGTCAGGTAGGACGCAGAGAAGGACGCTCATGGCAACATCCAAGGCAGCCACAGAACAGCTGCTGTTGTTGGGAGCAGTGGATGGGTAGAAGAATTTAAAGAGTTCTTTAAAGAATTGACCTTCTGGGGTGCCTGGGGGGCTCAGTCGGTGGAGCGTCCATTTTCAGGTCAGGTCACGATCTCACGGTTCGTGGGTTTGAGCCCCGCGTTGGGCTCTGTGCCGACAGCTCAGAGCCTGGAGCCCACTTTGGATTCTGTGTCTCCCTCTCTCTCTGCCCCTCCCCTGCTCTCTCTCAAAATTAAATAAACATTAAAAAACAAAACAAAACAAAACACTTGACCTGCCTGAAAGGGGTTGTTGTGAACTGGGAGGAGATAGAAGCAGACAAGATGGCACCAACGGGCCGATGTGTTTCTCTGGCCCTCAGTGGAGCTTGAGGCTGCAAGAAAGATGAGCTCAGTTATAGACGAATATGCAAACCTCATTTTCTTTGCACCCTTGAGTGTGCTAAATACATTTGTGCCACACGACCTGGGTGTCCTCTTGAAGCTAAGAAGTCAGGTGGAAGATTTGGTGTGAAGCTGTGAAAATAATTCACCTCTGTCCTATTAGATCTCAGAGAGTTACGAACCCATTTGGAAGATTGTATAAATGGATGAAAAAGCCAAGGGAGTTTGAAGGTTCATTTCCTTTTCTAAGGTTCGTGAAGAAAACATGGCTCGGACGTGAATTACCTGGACCGAACGCATGGAGCGGACGTGCATACTATTTGTGGCTACAGTTATGCTTACGTATTTATAAGTCAATACACACGTTAAAATATTTTTTTAAGTTTATTTTATTTATTTTGAGAGAGAGAGAGAGCTCACAAGTGGGGAAGGGGCAGAGAGAGAGGGCGAGAGGCCGGAGTGGGGCTCAAACCCGTGAACCGTGAGATCATGACCTGAGCCAAACTCAAGAGTCTGATGCTTAACTGACTGGGCCACTCAGGTGCCCCCATTCCTTAAAAATATTAAAGAAGAAGGCAGAGCTCAAGCGGAACTGAGCGTTTCTCACCCGGCCTACAGCACAGCTCCCAGACTGCACCGCTGTGATCAGAGGTTACATCCGTCACCATTTTGTTCCTTCCCGCTTCACCCCATTACATGCCGGATGATTAATAAATGAATGAATCCCAACTAACTTAACTAAGACACACCTGCTGAAAGAACCCCGATTCCTGAGACAAAAGAAACTTTACTGATTTGCAATCTCTTCTTAAAATGCTACAACACATTAGAGGAGAAACAAACGAATATCTGGTGTGTGCATGGGAGGAATACGCGTTTGAGGCATTTTGGATTGATCTCAATAAATAATATCACCACCTTGGAGGGATCATTATAGCTTGCAAGTGAAACCGGGTGGATACCAACTTAATGGAAGGTTAGCATTATTAAGAAGGACCCAGCTTAATACAGCGAATAGTTCTGCGTCTAGCTCTCAGGCGGGTTCTGGTGTTGGTTGGTGTACCCTGGGTTAACATGGTGAGATAAAGTCACACTGTTTCATTGAATTAGGATTTCTGTTATAAGTAGTCAAATCCCTTCAAATGCCTTTCATCAAAAGGCCACTTTATTCAGGTGGGGGTGAGTTTTATTTTCACTCTTCCTTCCAGGAGAAAGAGAAATAAAGAAACACAAGTTGGCCGATCCATCTGGCCTTGGTGAGATTGTTCACCCATCCGCTGTGAGCTGGGATGCCCCCCACCCTCCCTCCTGCGCTCCGGGTGTAGACTCTCTATCACACAGAAGCCTGGCCAGACAGGGTCAGTGTAAGTGAAAGTGTGGAGATTAGTGAGGGATTTTTAAAAGCACCAGAGAGGTATTATTAATCCTTTGAAAGTGTGAGCCTCTCTGATATGGCAGTCGGACTCCTGGGGGAATGCACACAGCATTCTGTGCACTTGATAAGGAGAGTGTAAAGTAAAATGCAATGAACCTAACGACCCAGAAATTATTATTAGAGGAAATTAATACCATCTTCAGGAGATTCGTGTCACTTAACCGAGCATTTGAAAGAAGCAAAGACTCCTTTATACCGAGCTGCCTTTCATTTTAAGTATAAACACATGCATTTACATTCTATCACATGAAGATTAAAGATCTGGCTTTGAATTAGCAAAGGCTGTTTAGCGGCCGGGCGGGAGCCATGAGGCAATTGTGAGTGGGTTTCTGGGAGATGTGGGGCTTCTGGAATGCTTCTTCTCTACTCAACCCTCATGTAGTCTTTGGGGCACGATTTCGATCCTTTCCGAAGATCGTGTCGGTGTTGGACTCTTGGCAGAGGAGAAGCGTCCATGGCCATATTCTCCTACGTGACACTGTGGTGCGACCTGTACAGAGAGCCCACCTGTCCCCCTCCCCCCCCTCATCTGTCCATTGGCAGGGGCTGAGAGAGAGGGCTGTGCATGCAAGAGCTAAGATGTGATTTCCTTCAGCAAGGCTTCCCCTCATGGCTCCCATTGCTTCTGGGGCCCTTGGGAAGGAGCCGCCCCCACGTCCTTCGAGAGCTAAGAAATGGAGACCCACTGTGCTTCAAGTTTTATCTGGGTTGGAGATAGAGGCCCCATCCTGCTAGGATTTTCCAGAGAGTGCTCAGCAGCTATGGTGGGTAAACACTTCACAGCATGCAACCCCCCCCCCCCCTTGTGCATAGAATCTTGGAATTTTAGAACTAGGGGAACCTAAAATTATTTCGTTGACGCCCTCCATTGTATAAAGGAGACTCAACCAAGAGAGATTAAGTAATCTAATCAACGCCGCCCAGCTATTTACTGAGAAACCAGGCTTTTCTTACTATGACATCAAGGTTTTTGTTTTGTTTTTGGAACCCCATCGTTCCTCAAGTTTTAATTAACCTTTTCCAGCAGAGTTGGAATTATTTTTAAATGGTAAAGTCATATTAAGTAGCATTTTTCTATTCTGGAGAGCAACCTTACTTTCTTTTCCTTGAAAGACAAATGGAAGCCAGGGGACAAGAGCCGATGAGAAGCACGGGGTGGGTGGACATTCTGAAAGCCTGTCCAGGATACCTGAGACACCCGGGCGCCTTGTACTTTGGAACTTATCACCAAAACCTTGCCCTAGAGGCCTCATTCTGAAGGGAGATGAACGACCGCCCCCCCCCAACCCAGGCCTTCTTCAACCTCTTTTTATTCTAGGACAGCCGAGACCCAAAAGTCCATGAGAGGATATTGGTTCTATTCTACAAATTAGCGAATTTCTTCTTCATGGAGTTTTGTAGATTCTGGGAGTGAACCCACATGGAATAGAACCAAGTTTCTTGCGAAGGGGTCTGAAGAGTGTCTTTGTCATAACAAAATTAAGCCAACATATAATTGTCATTTGCTTTATTCTTATGGAAATTGAACATTAGCATGTGTATAATTGATCTGAAGTCCGGACACATCAAAAGACATGAATCTATGTATCTAGGTGCTTTTCATCTAATTATAAGGAACTACATATGTTCTTACTCAAAACTTGTGTTTGCTTTAATTTTTTTTTTTTTTTTTTTTTTTTTTTTTAATGAGAGGAAATGTCTTTATTCCATGCCCCTGCCCCGGGCGTTTAAGAATCTCTTTCCTTTTTCCCTCAAATGACCGGAGCTGCAGTCATGAGCCTCTCTAGGGCCCTTGAACTGAACACTTATTCTTTTAAAAATCATCAACACAGGGTCTGTTGCCAAGTGGAGAGGCCAATTCCTCTCTCCATGCTCTAGGATGGGTTTCTTTGTAGTACTGCTGGCGGAGAGGAGAAGGGCCTTGGAACTGGGTATTGAAATGACAGTAAGAGAACTGCTTTTGGGTCTTTCAGCATTCAAGCAAATACACCCAGAACCTGGAGTCAGGACATTCTCATATAAACACAGGAAAACTTATAAATGTGATTACGTGAGTATCTCTCACGTGAGATCAATAGAGAACAAAGCATATTTGCTTTATTGTCACAAAGTACACGTAGATTTGCTGTTACGTCCATAATTTTACCAAAGCAGGAAAGTAAGCTCAAAAGTTAGAACAAAAATTAATTGCAAATAATGTGTAGAAATGTGTTTATGAGACGTACGATCGATAGCTGGGTATTTGGTTCCTATTTCTTAAGACAATTACAGAATACATAAAAATTCTTATATAAAAGGAAGATGACCATAAAGGTAGACTCATAGAAAAGAGGGCTATAGAGGGACGCTGGGATGGCTCAGTCGGTTAAGTGCCTGACTCTGTTTCAGCTCAGGTCTTGAGCTCATGGTTTGTGAGTTCAAGCCCCACATCCGGCTCCGTGTTGAAGGTGCGGAGACTGCTTGGGATTCTCTCTCTCCCTCTCTGTCTGCCCTCCCCCTCTCACTCTCTCTGTCTCTCTCTCAAAAATCAATACGTAGGGGGCGCCTGGGTGGCGCAGTCAGTTAAGCGTCCGACTTCAGCCAGGTCACGATCTCGCGGTCCGTGAGTTCGAGCCCCGCGTCAGGCTCTGGGCTGATGGCTCGGAGCCTGGAGCCTGTTTCCGATTCTGTGTCTCCCTCTCTCTCTGCCCCTCCCCCGTTCATGCTCTGTCTCTCTCTGTCCCAAAAATAAATAAACGTTGAAAAAATCAATACGTAAACTTTTTTTAAAAAAGAGGGCTATAGAGATTTCAAATTCAACGTATGGTTTTTGGGATTCTTCCGTGTGTTTGATACATGCACGTAGTTGTGTTGTTTTATGCAGAATATCAAAAAAAGCATGTTTCTACTATTTCATATTAGCATTGAAAAAAATTAAGATGCTATAAAATATGACCAAATGTCCCTGCATGTGAATAGTTCTGTGAAAGCCGAACAAATACGGGTTTTCCTAATCTGTTTTTATTAGCTGGTGCTAGGTTTTCTAAGAAGAATGAATTACGATTTTCTCTTTCTACATTGATGCTTAAAGCTGTTTTCATTGGAAAAGGGAAGCCTCAGAAAGTTAGGATAGGTTACTGGACTTACAGATGGAAGTATTTTAGGTTATGGGTACGTGGATACCACAAAATGCTCATTGTTCTGGCATTTGGGTAGTTGTGCGTGTGTGTGTGTGTGTGCGTGTGCACACACATGGATGTGTGGCTGAAGAAAAAAAAAGATGTTTCCTTCTGGGATTGCATGCCAAACCAATTTTAGTAATAGCTTATGTAAAAAAATTTTGCATTCAAGTCTATCTATCCAACTGTCTCTTGACAGTTCGTACATGACAAACAAAAAACGTCTACGGTAGAGCGTGTGATTTTTCCCCACTCATCTGTCCCTCTCCTGATCTTCCTCCTCTCTGCAAATGGCACCAAAATTCACTGAATTTTTCCTGGGCATTTTTTTTTTTTTTAAATTTTTTTTTTCAACGTTTATTTATTTTCGGGACAGAGAGAGACAGAGCATGAACAGGGAAGGGGCAGAGAGAGAGGGAGACACAGAATCGGAAACAGGCTCCAGGCTCTGAGCCATCAGCCCAGAGCCCGACGCGGGGCTCGAACTCACGGACCGCGAGATCGTGACCTGGCTGAAGTCGGACGCTTAACCGACTGCGCCACCCAGGCGCCCCTCCTGGGCATTTTTAAATTTAAATTTTGTGTGTGTGTGTAAAGGGGGTTGGTCCGAGGCATAGTGGTGCAAGTTTGCCATTGGTGGTTCGTTCCCATGCATGCTATGAAGTTCCTCGTAAGTGAGATCTCTGTGTGGAGACAGAAAGCCTTCCAGAAAGTTTTTCGTCAATAGTGGTGCTGGATGGCAGATGCCTCGCATAGTCATGTGTCCGTTAATATTTGCTGAGTGCCTACAAAGTGCTGGGTACTCTTTTATGCACTGGGAACACATCTGTGAATTGAGGTGCACTAACGCTGAAGAAACAAGACCAAATGGATGAATCGTACAATCTGATTATAGTCAACTCCACTACTATAGTTTCCTATTAAAGACATACACAGACAATTCTAAATGTGTTTCTGTCATTAAGAATGTCTTATTGGGGCGCCTGGGTGGCTCAGTCGGTTGAGCTTCCGACTTCGGCTCAGGTCATGATCTCACCGTCCGTGAGTTCGAGCCCCGCATCGGGCTCTGTGCTGACAGCTCAGAGCCTGGAGCCTGCTTCAGATTCTGTGTCTCCCTCTCTCTCTAACCCTCCCCCGCTCATGCTCTGTCTCTCTCTGTCTCAAAAATAAAATAAAACATTAAAAAAAATTAAAAAAAAAAGAATGTCTTATTGGGGCCCCTGGGTGGCTCAGTCAAGTGAGCATCTGACTCTTAACCATCTCGGGTCAGTCATGATCCCAGGGTGACACTGAGCCCTGCATTGGGCTTCATGCTGAGCATGGAGTCTGCTTGAGATTCTCTCTCTCTCTCTCTCTCTCTCTCTCTGTCCTTCCCCTGCTTATGCTCTCTTTCTCTAAAATTAAAAAAAAAAAAGTCTTCTGTTTGGTAGAATCAATTAAAAGAATTAAAAATAAAATGAGTAAAAAACAATCCAAGCAACCTATTAAGTCAGTATTTGCTAGCATGGCTCACACAACAGACACGTATATACATACCACGGAAGACAGGAAAAATAAAATAATATGGCAAACTTTAAACACATATTGAGAACTGGTTAACAAGCTGATGCATTTGGTACACCTATCTGATGGACACGGCTGTGACCGTATCTTGTTTCTTTCGCTCAACACATGTTTATTGACTCTATGGTCAGCGCTGGCCTAGGTGCTGGCAATCAAGTAGGAACAGACACATCCTTGCCCTCCTGGATTTCAGGCAGGATCTAATTGGTCTCATGATAGGACCATTTTCTGAATCATTTTCTACTTTCTGGAAGCTGATGTTTCTTGTTGTGGCTGCCATTACACATCACCATTTGCCAAACTCGGGGCAACCACACTGGGCTCAGGCCCATCTCAATAGCGGTTGTAAGAGCCCTTGTCTTATGAAGGAGCTGCCTCTCTGACAAGACCTCTGGGCCTGATTTTATGTCCTGACCTACCGACCAGGAGTATTAGATGTTCTACTCTTCTCTGTTACCCACCAGGACTTTTGGGAATTTCGAAGTACTTTTGTTGTCAATTCTTATTGCTTGAGCCTGCAAACCATGGAGAGGGATAGGACGAGCTTTGCACTGGAGTTCAGAAAAACCAAGCCTTCTGCCAAGCAGTGACCCTGAGCTGTGTGGGCTCAAGGCTACAGCCCATATCTTGACAGGTACAACAAAGACTGAAGGAAATTTTAGGATCCCCGGGTTTCATTTAGTTCTGATTCCTCTTCTTCCTCCAAATAATAATAAATGGAAGGAAGAACCCTGTGACTCTCAGATGGTCTGAAGAGCCAAAGAGCAAGGTGTTTGTTCCCATGGCTCCCTTGTAGGTGTGAGTACGTGTCACGTGCACAATGAGGCGAGCATTAATATCTGCACTAAAACCCTTGCCCTCCTCACTGCTGTTGGGCAATGAAATGTCTTACCTGACTTTGTCACAGAAAGTTAGAGCAAGAAGGGATCTTAGCAACCAACCATTCACCCCATTGTTGGATATATGGAAACTTGAGGTCTGAAGGTATCTAAGAGAATCAAACTCTCTTGACTACTAATCATTGTATCATACTGTCCTCTAAACTTAAACTACTAGGCTAGGATTTTTAAACAGTAACATTATTGATGGGAATACGTGAGAAACGGTATTGCATTCTGCCTTGTTTCTTAGATTAGTAACAAACTTTGACTCTTTTTGAAAGCTCAGGGAATATATCATTATGAGCTTGGTGTAATCGCTAATTGCACATTCTCTGGAGACAGAGCTGGGTTCAAGTCGAGTCATGGCTTTATCACCAGTTGCACTTTGTGATGTAACGCATATTGTTTAACTTCTCTGATCCTCAGCGTCCTTGCCTACAAAATGGGGGTAACAATCGCCAGTACCAATCCCCTTGGGGGTTTGTGACAATTAAATGAGACAATGTACATGGAAAACACTCAGCAGGGTGCTTCACAGATAGTAAGGGTTGGGTCACCACTGGATATTAGTGTTCTGGCTATTCCTATCATAATTTCGATATCATTTTGAACTTCTCTGTCTCACGAGAACTTAGAATCTTTAACAGCCAGTGTAAGCACAAGGGTCTTCCCGTCATTTCTGTTCAATCCCAACTACACACTCCCTCCTCAAGGCACCACTGTTTCCATTCTCTCGCTGAGGTGTGCCATCATCTTGTTTGGCTCGCGTTTGCCTTTGTGCCATGCTGAGCCACGCACTCTGTAAAGGTGCCCCTTTACTGAAGGCATGGTGGCTCACAGAGGAGGGATTACGTCACAGTCTATACAGCTCTTGACTTTGGCCCTTCTGCCCTCGTGTCCTGCTCCTTCTAGAGTCCACACGCCAACATACGCCTTACCTACTTCATGTAGCTCCTGGGTGGCTGGTTTATTCTGACAGTTTTAATTTAATTGAAGTCAGGTTTTAATTTAAAACAATCAAATTGGTTTTTAATTTAAACCGACAGTTTTTCTCTTGAATAGACTCAACTGTCAGGACTTTCTTCCTTGGTCTCCCAGGAATGCTGGCGAATAAGTGTTCCCTCCTGTTACTTTCAGTAATTGGATTACATTGGACTTCAATGGGCTACGTTAAACAGCTAATAATTCCGTTTTTGCCTCTACTCTAAAGGAACTTACCCTTTCCTGTTTTCGGGATTGTTCTTTGTGCTCTGTTGTTAACAGGCCACGTTATCTCTCACGGATGCGAGTGGGCCTTCCTTACCTGGCTGTCACACCCTCTATCTAAGAGGACATTTCCATCTTTGGTCCAGTGGAAACCCAAAGCCAAAGGCATTAGAAGTGTGCGTAAAGAACTCTGAGTACTGCTTCTGCTCTTTCCTACAGAAAGGAATGAACAAGTCTCAGTGCGTGGGCTTTTTATTCCTACTTTTCTGTATCACTCTAGCGAGTCAGGATCGACAGATCAGCATGGCATTAAATATACATAGCATGCTTTGTCTGACATTGTTGGAAAATGAGGTGTTTCTTATAAATGTATTTTCCACGTAATGGGAATTTATCATTTTAGGTAATGAAACCTTCAAACATTTTGGTAACAGTTGTTGGAAGGCTACAACATTCTATGGCTCAAGATCCATAAAGTGTGATTAATTCATACAAATGGGAAAATGGAAAGCCAAATTTAAGAGCAGAAACTGGAGTCAAACTGTCTGGGTTTTCGTCCTGTTTGCCACTGACCAGAGGTCCTGCACTGAGCCCAGTAATACCTCCTGTTTCATGTGTTTGTGGAGGAAGGAGACTGGTTCAATGTTATTGATGGCTAATTTGGCAGCATTTATAAATGGTGCCTTTCGAGCCACAATTCAAATCCTAGAAAAGTATTTTTAAAATGTTCCTGTACAAATAGGCAAAGATATGTGTAAAATGTTCCAGCTGCTAGATTGCTTGTAATAACAAAATTCTCAAAGTTGTTTCAACAGTGTAAGGAAGGCGTTGGTTAAACTCATTCAGGCATAACTATGATTGGAATATTATGCAACAATAAAACATACTACGTGCAAACGGACTGAATATATATTTGCCCATAATACGTTAAATGTAAAAAAGCAAGTTGCGAGGAAAAGTAATTTTATGTACAAAAAAGCAGTTTGAGAAGGTTAAACCTGACTATTAGCGGAAGGCATCTTAGAGTGAGCTTTGGTGCTGAAAAGGGGGATGTTTCATTTTACCTCGTGTAGTCTTATACTATTTAATAGTTATTAAAAACCCAGCTTTACTCCTTTTCTAATTATCAAATTTGTAATTTTTTAAGAAACAAACATCCAGGGTTTCCTGACTGAAGGGATTATATGTTTAAAAACTCAGCCATTCCTAGTATCATGAAGTGATATTAGAACATACACGTTTCTTCATTTTTACTCTCAGTTCGTACTTTTTCAAAATCGTCTGCATCCCACAGACTTGTTACGGGAATGTGATTGACTTGGATAGAACACACGTAGGTAAGTATTTGGGAAAACATTTTCCAAAGTGAAATAAAATATCAAAAAAATCAATGATTACAATCAGCATGTGTTATAGATGGTATGGTAAGAAATGGTCCACTTGGCTATCTGCATCTGTCTTGCTGATAGGTAGCATGATTTCTAAATAAATTTCCTCGCCCAGTCAGGTTCCATCTTCAGTCTTTATTTCCACTGAACTGGATCATTATGACCCACATCACATCTATTCAGGAACGGTAGTAAGTGTTTTGTTGATTTTCTTAGATGGATCTCGATGCTTCAGCTGAACACGAACCCTTATCATGGAGAGATTTTAGCACTTGAAGTTAAGCATTGGAGATCATATTCAAGTAGGAAGATTCAGGGTGAGCCATTGATGACCACGGCCAATGAGAGGGTGAATCAGATCTGAGCATTTGACTCTGAAAAGTGCTTCTTCATGTCTGGGGTAGGTTTTGGAAATTAAAAAAAAAAAAAAAAACGTATGCTTACAAATACAGCATCAGTTTACTTCACTAACAAATAAAGAAATTCAATAAGTCTCACAAAAGAGCATAATCCATGCTATTGAGATCTCTGTTCCGCACATTTGTCTTCTTTAGGAATCTACATAATAGCCTTGACTTTAGTATTTGTTATATTTCAACTCTGAAGAGAAAGGTTCAGACTACTGATGATACTGAATATATGGGTGTAGTGTGTTTCTTGAGTGCATACTTGAAATCATAGAAAAGATCATGAAGGAATGTTTTGGTTTCATCCTTCACTTAAACGATATGTGTGAGCTCCTTGAATTTAGATAGCCAACCTACTTAAAAATAGAG
The DNA here is from genome assembly GCF_007474595.2 of Lynx canadensis. Lineage (NCBI taxonomy): Eukaryota > Metazoa > Chordata > Mammalia > Carnivora > Felidae > Lynx > Lynx canadensis. The sequence goes on along the minus strand of NC_044303.2, from coordinate 76,778,267 downwards.
TTTCTTATTGCTTACTTGTTCATATAGTGGGAAGAAAGAACTGTGTATTGAGTGGTTATATTATATTTCAATTTGCACTGTTTTCTCTAGCACTCAGGCTTAGTTGTGGATTACTATGAGTTTCTAGCAAATAATAAATATTATATAGATTGGCATTTAAGTGAAAATTATTTATGTATTTATGATAAAAATGACTTTCCTTGTGCACCGACATTTAAGGACATTTGTAGTAATCATAACATATTCTTTCCAATTTATATCATGGATATTAAGTAGTCATTAGCAAAGTGAAATATCTCTTCTCCTGTACTACTGGACATTCAACAAAAAAAGAATACAAAGTTTTCAGCACTCATCCTTCACATATTTGCTGCACATAACCTGGGACCTAGTTTTTATTCTACACATGAGTGTATGCACCCAATTGTGAAACAAATATGTGTGCAGGAGCGTCATGGGGAAAGAACTTCTTTTTTGCCTTAAATGCTATTGACGTCGCGTGACTTTCTCAACACTATCATCTAATTGAGGAAATGCGCGATGGTTTCCTTTGCCTTCACTCCCAGCATTAACTTCATCGCTCACTTTGTTACTGATTCTTCATGTTTCTCATCGGTTGCATGTTTTTTTTTTTCTCCTGTTCTTTTGATAAAAGTGAAAATTTGGAGGATATCTATGATCTTGGTCTCTCTTTGCTCTTAGCAAGTTAATCATTTTCATACAGAAAAAGATGATTTTATACTGGTTCTGTGAAATCTTTGGCCTATCCAAGATGTTACTCTGATTTTTTTTTTCTTTTGAAAATAACAAGAAAAGCTTTGGTGACTTCATGCCTTTATTTGAGATGTTTCTTAGCAGATAACATACCAAGTAGTATGATAAATAGATGATTCCACAGAAATTCCCACTCCTTATTCTCCTGTTTTTATCAGCTGCTTTTATAAATTCTAAGTTGTAGATTCCCTTTTCCTAGCTCACCCAAATTTATGTTTCCTATTGCCATCATTATATTAGTTACAGAACTTAGGTTTCTGCTTCTATTATTATTTGCAAACCCTAGTTTAAGTCACTGATATACTTAATAAGATTATTTCCATAGTAGCAATTAAATGCAAATTAGAAAAATATAAAATGTTAGGTGAAAATGATATGATGTTAGATGAGATGATATGCTCCATAATAACTCAACAGGAGTTGAGATAATCTAAGCAAAGCCATTTTTGCAAGGGTATGTGCATTTGTGTGTAACCTTTAAAAACATACTAATCCCGGGGCACCTGGTTGCCTCAGTCGTTAAGCATTCGACTTCAGTTCAGGTCATGATCTCATGTTCATGAGTTTAAGCCCCACACCGGGCTTTGTGCTGACAGTGCGGAGCTTGCTTGGGATTCTCTTTCTCTCCCTCTTGTTCTGTCCCTTCCCCATGCTCTCTCTCTCTTTCAAAATAAACTTAAAAAAGGAAAACCATATTGATTCTTTTTTTTTAATGTTTATTTATTTTTTGAGAGAGAGAGAGAGAGACAGAGCTCGAGAGGGGAAGGGCCAGAGAAAGAGGGAGACACAGAATCTGAAGCAGGCTCCAGGCTCCGAGCTGTCAGCGCAGAGCCTGATGCAGGGCTCGAACCCACGAACCGCGAGATCATGACCTGAGCCAAAGTCGGATGATCAACCGACTGAGCCACCCAGGCACCCCAAATACTGATTCTAAATAACCCCAAAGGATTTTTGGCTTTTCTCCCCAGAGGTTGAGTGCTTCTCCCTCTTTGTGAAAGTACACATACCTAATATCCAGTGATTATTCTGCTAAATTTACAACCCATTCTTTTATTCATTCATTCAAGTGTTTACCTGCTAAATAGGAGACTTCTTACTATTGCTTCACAAGTATTAGCTCATTTAGTTCCCGGAAGAAGCCCATGAAGTAGGTTCTATTATTATGACCATTGATAGTTGAAGAAACTGAGGCATGAATATATTAATCAACTCGCCCAAGTTTATTCACCTCATAGATAGAAGGACAAAGACTTGAACTCAGACATATGTACACTCTACAAAGTACATGTGTTGAACTATTACTTCATGCGGTGTTCATTCAACATATTTTTGGGTGGGTACGTATGATGTGCAAGGAAATGAGCAAGAAATGAGAAAATTAGATAAATGCACCAGTAGCCAAAATCCATTAAGGTATAGGATATGAATGGGAATAAATATTTACATAAATGACAACAGAAGTTGGGAGCTGGCAGAGAGTATTTAAATGGAAGGATTAGGGAAAGGTGTTGGTGGAGGAGATACTCTTTCAGAATAAACTATGAAAGATGGACTGATTGTTAACAAGGAGTAGTATTTAGGGAGCCAGTGTTGGAGGGAAGAAAATGCAGGCACAGGAAACTACATGAGCAAAGCCACAGATCTTGAAGTTATCAACCAAGACTGTGTAGAAGCCAGCAAGCATATGGTTCTGTTGAAATCCCGGTACCCACAATGGTAGCCACGACCAAAAAAGTAGGCTATTTTGTTCCACAACTTGAAATTCCAGACCACGGGTTTACGGCCTGATTTGTAAATATATTTAATTGCATTTCCTCTCCCTTCTTCACGTAGTCCCCTGTAGGCAAGAAATAAATGATGTCCGGGCTCCTAAAACGAAGCCATTCTGCATTTCCAGGGAGAACAGCCATGGTGACCCAGGCTGGTAGCTGCTCCAGAGGAAAGTTCAGGGTAATGGAGCCCTTGGCTGGGGAAGAGAAGAGAAAATTCTGAGGCCCGGCGTGCTGATGTCTCTGGAAGCCAGAAAAGAGAGACGGCTACAAGGGTTGGGGATCTGTGAAGGGTGACTGTTAGTTCACGGGATTTAGCGTCTGATGCAAAAATGATGACTTAAACTGTCAGGATACATAGTGGGTGATCTTATTTCCTCTATTTTTTCATTAATAAAATAATTGTTTGCTTATAGGCTATCAGCCAACACATACAAGAACAGTTCCTAAACTAACAAACAGGAAATCTGTCCTTAGCTGATAATGTGCTCCCGCTGTTGTTCCATCCAACCTATAAAACATGGTACCTGCATCTCAGGATCTGGGGCATCACCATAAATAAATGTCTTCATCTCCAGTATTGGAGTCAGCCTTATAATGATTTTTAAAAGGCCTCGTTTTCTAAAACATTACAAACTTCAACTTCAGAATTACTAAATTGAAAAAATTTCTCTTTTGGTAAGAATCCTCCCCGGGAATATATGTTTACATGTATAAGCGGGTATGTAGGTGGGTGAAACTTGCAGGAATCTTGTCAAAAAGCCATTAGGAAAAAAAAAAAACCAACACACAACTTATTGTAGAAAACATCTTTGGCTAAAATAAAATGTCATTAATTAATTAAGAGAGAATTTTAATTTTACTGGGTTGGTTTGTTTTTCTGCATGAAAATAAAATCAAGTGATTAATTTTATATAGCTTAATTCTGAAATTACTCTTTTTTGAAGTTTATTTATTTATATTTAGAGGGAGAGAAAGAGCTAGCAGGGGACTGGCAGAGAAAGAGAATCCTAAGCAGGCTCGCAATGTCAGCATGGAGCCTGACAGGGGGCTCGAACTCACAAACTGTGAGATCATGACCTGAGCCGAAATCAAGAGTCAGATGCTTAATGGGCTGAACCACGCAGGTGCCCCAGTTTTGAAATTATTCTAAGAAATGCTTAAAAGTAAACATGTCAAGCATGATGTTGGATGTATGAACCAGGAATTCAGAGAGGTCTGGGCTAGAGATAAGAGGTTGGCTGTCTTTAGTATATAAATGGTATTTTGAGCTAAGTGAATGGATTAGATCACCCCCAAAGAATGTTCTCTATAATCAGTAGACAACTCTATCCACAAGATGATTTAATAAGGCAGATTGTACACATCTTTCAATATCAAGTGGGATTGACCTTAAAATATCTAAAAATATTATTGCTAACTTCAAAATTTATAATTTAACCATGACTAAATAAGGATCCTTCAGAGCACATTGGATAGTTGTCTAAATATTTAGCAACATCTGAAAGTGGCTAATACTTAACCGGTGACTCTTCAAAGACTGTATTTGGCGTCTAGAATAAGTGACCAAAACTCACTCATAGTCATTTAAAAAAAAACACATGGCCAACAGAAATAATATCTACATGGTGTTTGAATTCTCAGGATGGTTCTACAACTGAATTGCAATCTTCGAAATACGTTTACATATCATGGAATATTTGTGCTACTATTTATACATGTGGAGAAAATGAAAGCTCAGAGAAGCGAAATAATTTGCCTACAAATGCAGATATATACGTGAACGTGCTTAATATATAACAGGACCCCATACAAAGGTATCATGCGTATTATCGCTTTGTACCTGGATTAGAGCGTCTCCCTGAAACCACTTGTGAAAGTCCTACTGATTATCCACAGGAAAATGTGCTTTTGCGTCATCTATGGACTGTTCAATATAAACAGTGGGTTTGTATAGAGCCCTCTGTAATAAGTGAAAGAGAAAGATCGCTTGTCTAGAGAGCACTTGGACCTCGCTGAGCAGTAAGTGAGGAACGAGGTGAGACCTCGCTACTCTGAGCGCCGCGTGTGGAAGAAGATACAGGCATGAGTTTGAAGTGAGGAGGAGGAAGACTCTTGAGTTGGAGGCATGGTTTTGCTCAGGGCTTTTCAACTCCATTCCTGCTTCCATAACGTTCTCCTGTGGCCACGCCAGGGTAAGTATCATTCATTATATGGGTGATGGCTCTCAATGCCGCCATTGTGCCAAAGGTGAGTGGTTGTCACTCATCTTGGAAGACTACTTTGATCTGGTGTAGGGAGAACTAGATTCTGGCCAACATTTGAAGTGTGAATGAAAACCATTCTGCCTACTTTCGAGTCTCTGCTGCATCATTAGTTAAGGTAGATATGCCTTTAGGTTGGCATTCAAGTTAGCCACCCGGCCCAGCATGTCGGAAAGAGAAGCCTGCATTCTTCCTGAACTTTGCCTAATCGTAGGCTGGGCTTAAAAGGAAGTCAGCTTTGTCTGACAGTAAAAATAAAATATAGTAAAAATAAAAATAGACATGTCTCAAGGGACAAGGTCAAAGAGAGGCCGGACTGTAACCACTGGGTCCATCTATCTGGAGCTGAAGAAACTCTGAAAAAGATCTGTACCCTGAGACATCCTTCACCCAAGGCTTACTTGATTTTCTGCATTCAGATTGCGGCAAAGCCGATGGAGTAAGAACGGATTTCGGGGAGATTCAGGTGTTAATTCTGTTGGTCCCGGGATGTATTCATAGGACACCCACCAGGTGAAGCCAGGAAGTGGAGAAAGCCCGAGATTTGGTCAAATCGCAGAGAAATTCCCCGTCTACAGAGGGGTGCTGAAAAATGCTCAGAAGGCCAGCTCATCCCACAAGCTGAGTTGGTATGGAGGCAGGGAAGTCTCGTGAGGAGCGTCCAGTACCAGATCCATTGCCAAGACTGAAAGAGACCTCAGTAGGGCTGTCCTCTATTACCCTTCCTAATCTCAAAGGGGAATAATACCCCTTCCTTCTTACCTGTGAACATGTTGTGTAGATTAGCACGATGGAGTTTGAAAGGTGCTATTTAAATATAATATGCTATTAAAGTATTATCATTCTAGTTGCTGGTGATTATCTAGAAAGCTTTAAATCACCTGGTTATTTCCGGGATTCAATTTTCTTTGTCGGTTTCTATTTCTCCTTTCAAAGACATAACATTTCTTTGTCACATAGCCTAGACTTTATGGTTCTGAGCTTTGGATTGTGAACACGAGTCTGCGTTTCGCTTGAATGCATTCAGAATTGTGGTAGCGGGGGCTCTCAGATATGGGTTGCTGCCATAATTTAAAAGGGAGAACGTCGGGTGTCTTCAGAATAAGTTTTCACCTTGTCTGTGAATTTTTATCTTAGGGGGAACAAAGGGAAAACTTTGGTCAAGGCCAATTAAAATACCACGTCATCATTTAGCCACAGATACAATAAAAATATGAAAATAGAGATTTACTGGCGTAGCAGTTCCATATGCCTGGCATATGTCTGCATGGATTCTATCCATTAGTCTATTTATTTCCCAGCTTTTTAAACTGTGTGCCGTTCCCCCAGAAGGCTGTCTTGTCGTTGCTGTTTTCATTACAGATATTTCTCATTCAACAACTCTGACCCAGAATTTTTTTCCTCTATCACGAGTGTATATCTGTACGAGGTGGAAACTCTTGCAGTCTGGGCCGTGGAAAATTCTTTGTAGCCCACGTGAAATGAACGTTACCTTTCCGACGTCTTTTTGCCTTTTGACCCCCATATAATCAATACTGGGTTGTTTTCACTTCTACGTATTGGGTGGTTGAAAGAAACGTGATTGAATGTCTGTTTACTTCCTGAGCCGAGCTATTTCCAGCCGGTTATACAAGTCAGTGGTTAATGGAACATGTAGAAGATGGAGTGGGGATAGAAAACAATAACATACCCTCTCCTGCGCATTTCAGAAAGCATTTTAATATTAATTTTTTTAACGAGTCTTAAGATTTTTTTCCCTTTAATTTCACTACATTTACAGACTTGCCAAAGAATCAAAAGACCCATTCACACTTCGCGCTTCCATTTCTCCTTCAATATCGATAATTATTTTCCCTAAAAATATCACTCCAAATCCCTTCAAAATGTAGGCTCTTCCTCCTTCTGGAATCTTCAGCAAACCTTGAAACTCTAAGTACTCCCTTTCCACTGGAGAGACTTGGTGGCTTGACCAGCGGGTGTATGTTAGGGGACGACTTAAGTTTGAGAGTTCTGCTCTGTAAGTGTTCCTTGTATGACTCTCCTGCCGGGTCCATGTCCTTGCTGACAATTTACAACAAATGAATGTATTTAAAGAGCAATAAACCTAAAAACGAATTACTTTTCCTTCTTGTCGTCTTTTCCTTTTCCTTTTTCAACATGGGGTGGGGCCTTACCTTAGTACAACTCTCAGTTTATAACTTTACGTATAAATCACTCAGGGAGAACTTCTCAGTATGTTTCCCATTGAGAATTACCATACTCGCCTGCGCTAACTAAAGCAAAAGAGAAAAAGAGTCATTTTTTAAAGTAGATGTCAAGGCCGCTGTTATATCTACAACGCCGGAGCCCCACAATGCCCCAGACGAAGAAAGCATGTGGTGAGGGATAGTACAATCCCCACTACCTTCGCTGTCCAGCGCTGAACAACCACCCCTTTTTTCTTATCTGCAGGGCAGGGCCTTCCTGACTGCTGTGCTCACGTGAACAAGGGGGGGACTTCTTTACCTCGCCCTCTGCTGTCTCTTGTGCGAATCACATTCTTCCCATGCCGACATTTCCAGTTCCTGCTGGGAGCAGAAGAGAAGAAAGCTGAGTACCACAGCCGGCGGTGGAAGGTCTAAAGGGGCTCACCGAGATTAATGTGAAATGACACTGGAGAGCTCCATAATCCACGATGGCTATTTTCACTTATTGGACAATTTTGCATGCTTCTTGCCCGAAAATCTTCCTTGGGAAATAAGCCCGTTTTATTGATTGTTATCCTCAATGAAGTCAGGTTCAGGGCAAGCGATGAGCGGACCCTCACGAGCGACGTATAAATCGCTGTGCGAGATAATCTTTTCAGTAAACAATTACTGGCCGATAGTCAAGAAATGCAAAGTAAGAGGTGATGCAACATTGAATCAGTACATACTTTCGCGTTATTGCTTTGCAAACTATTTTCCCTTTCCATGTGGAAATACCATGTCAATGAATTAACACTCACTATTTGGTTTAATTGGCATGCTCACTTAAAGCAACTGTTGCTCATAAATTAGGATTCATGGAACATTTTCTAAAAATCTGTCAAACTCTCCAATTTTAGCAGGCAAGAGTTTGTTGAGGCAAACCCTAATGCTCAGTTTACTATGTGAGTTGAGACGCTGAAAAGCTGGTGGAGTGTGAGACCAGCTGCCGAAGGCTGCTATTTATTAGAAAATTGTGCGGGGATGTGTGAGTCTAAAACTGTCTTTTCTCTTTCTAAAATATACTCTTGTTTAAAAGAGAAGTTTATACCCTCGGCATGAACACTTTATCATCTTAATGTGTGACAACCTATAAACTAACTAAACCAAACCCCGTCTCTCTTCCGCATCCTTGAAATTCCTGTCTCTTTTCTCCTCCATACTCTTGATTCAGAACACGGCTTCCAAAATATCTTAGTTACCCCGCTAGTTTTCCACACTATCACTTCAATCAGTCATGCTTCGTGTGTTCCTTCTATTTGAAATTGCAAGATCTAAATAAAAAAGTAAAAAAAAAAAAAAAAAAAAAAAAGGCCAGGCACCCGATCATTTTTTTCTTTTTCCCTCTTGAAGCCGAATGTCCGGATGCCTGGTGTTAGATACACAATTTGAATGAGTGACCTAATTTTCATTTCATCTGGACATCGGGATTGGAGAGGGAGAGAGAGAGAGAGCAAGAGATCATAAACCCTTTTGCTTATTATTCTTAGAGGCCCTCATCTTGTTCACGCAGATGACCTCATCCTTTTCCTGGCCCCTTGTCCGTTCCTTTCCATCTCTTTGATCTATTTTACTATTTTTCTGCAATTACTGAATGATGAATCAATTAGCAAATTCCAGTTACCTATTAAACTTCTATAGAATGCCTAGTACGGTGCAGATCGGGGGGAGGAGGGAACCCTGACTTGCTGGGGTTTATATTTTTAGGATATGATGATGAAAACATCAAATGACTCAAGAGCATGATAATATTGCATATTTATGGATGCAAAACAGTGTAATTTAAGCTGAATACATAAACCTGGGCATGGGAGAAGTTTGGTTTAAGATATTTTTTTTTTTTAAGTTGCAAATTACAGTTACTGTTGGTAAAAGCAGATGAGCAGTTACTTAAAGTGAAACTGGATTTTCAGGTTCTGGAAGTTGGAAGATATTCAGAGGAAGAAAAAGACAAGAGGATTGAAGTATTTTTAGTTCTTTTCCTTGCTATAGCATAAAAGTATGGAAATCCTATGGACTTATTTGTTGTGCTAATTGCCTAATCTAATACTACGGGAGTCACTTACTGGTTTGCATAGTGGCTGTGGTCATGGATGGTTCCATGTGTTCCATGACGGGATGGTAGGTGCTATTCTCTTCCTACTATTACTCCCATTAGGGGTCTAGAAGGGAGAATGTTTTTATGGTTATTTTTGTTGACTTCCAGGGGGTGGCTGGGTGGCCCCGTCAGCTCAGCGTCCGACTTTTGACTTCAGCTCGGGTCACAATTCCAAGGGCGTGGGATCGAGCCCTGAGTTCAACTCTTGCTGAGTTTGGAGCTTGCCTAAGATTCTCAATCTCTCTCTCTCTTTCTTTGACTCTCTCTCTCTCTCCTTCTGCCCCACTCCCCAGCTCACATGTGTCTCTATCTCTCTAAAAAAAAAAAAAGAAAGAAAAAGAAAAAAGAAAAAGTCAGGTTTCCAGATTTCATTTTCAACACGATAACTTCATTATGTTCACCCTTTCTTCCTCCTTTCCTCCCTTCTCTCTCTCTCTCTCTCTCTCTGTCTGTCTCCTTTCCTTCTTTTCACTCATGTCTGTCACAGATGGCGTGGAACAGAACTACCTGCTCAGCCTTGACACTGAGCATCACCTCATGCCTTCCCTCCACAGCCTATTGTCATAATGCGGTTCAGTAGGAAAAAGAAAAACAACAGAAACAACATGGAAAAGTCACCAATTGGGTACTTATTTTAAATGAAGAACATTTGGGGAAAATTGTATTCTCTAAGTTCAACAGAGTGCTCGTCTGACCTCTCCTGATCTGCACAATGTCTTAAGTCTGAAAAACGTGTCTCATCCATCTGTCGTACTTGTCTGGCAATTTGGAAATGTTCTATGGCTCAGTCTTTCCTGAAAGGACATAGCAAGTCATTGTTAGCGGTCGGTAGTCATCTATATTGTAACAAATACCTTTGCATATGGTGACCTCCGCTCTTTCTCAGTCTTTCTCATGATGGTGGTAGGGGTGGTGAGGCACTGAAAGTCCTTGTCAGGCAGGGGGTGAAATCGTCTTTGGTGAACTCGATAGTCAGCAGGACTTTCTTTCCTCCTTACCTGGAAAGTGTAAAATGTCCTGGCAGAAGATGGTCCTCTTGCTGTTAGATGTGGGTCTACTTAGGAGAGTAGAATTCACTCTGAGTTATTCTTAGGTCCTGTCTATCCTCTCCACATGGGGGCCTTCAGATCATTATTTCTTGGGCAAAGCTGAAGGAGAAGGGAAAACGTGAATCTATCTTAGCCTTAATCGTGTCTTTGTAAGTCCAGACTTGAACCTAAATATTTTAGCAGAGACACTACAAACGTTTTATAGCATATTACTTTAATTTCCAACAGACCAAAGTCTATTACAGAATTGGCTCATCTTGAAGATTCTAGAACATGCTGGTGACTCTGCTTCCTTCCTAAAAAAAGCGGTGTCAATTCCATGAAGAACTGCTTAGGCTGGTGGTTTTACCAATACTGAGAAAACAGAGATAGTTAATGGGTTTATACATATATATATAAACATTACGTTAATATTAATATATATTAATTAATATCTATATATATTTAATGTTTGTCGAGTGAGTCTAATTAATTATTCTTAATTAAGGAAAAGAAGAGTAAAAAACACATCATAAATAAATGGCAATTTGTTCTTCTTTTCCAAAGAATTAAATGTATATATTTCTTCCTCTAAATTGGGAGAAATAAACTCCCTAAATTAAACACGTATTATCCAGTGTGGCGCAATATGAAGCCAGTTTGTTCCTCGAGGAAAATGATGTTGTGTGTTAAGGAAATAGTTTTGATGGCTTTGAGTCGATCTCATGGGACCACAGACAACTAACCATTCGGTTTTGTCACACCCTTGTTCCATTTTTCACTCAAGGGGACAGAGTTATTGGCTGGTGGGTTGTGATACAAATAGAAGCGCACAGAAAAATTAAGTGAAAACCAAACCAAACCAAAGAAAACATCTGAGGGTTAACAGATCTCAGAGGCCTCAAAAGATTGAGTCTACAGCCGACTTTCCTTTGTCTTTCTTCAGACCTTTCTCTAACCACAGTGTGTGAAGGGGTAAAGCGTCACCATCACCGATAGCACAAAACGAAAAGCTGCGGGAAGTGAATGCGTTTAGAGAAGTGTTTTAAAGGGCTTTTGGCTAGCAGAGGGTGGGTGTTCCAACAGAAGAAACTTCTCAATCTTCCTGGAGTTAAAAGACTACAGAGAAGGGAAGATCATTTTTGTTTAAACAACAACAACAACAAAAAGGTGGAATCTACCTTTATATCATATGGCAGAGTAAATATGTTTATAATTTGGGGAATTGTTACCTCTTCCTATACAGAGGGGTCATTTTACGAGACCTTGAAGTCTGAGTTAGGTGAAAATGGGCAAGTTTTCTTAATGATTTCTTTCTTCTATCTTAATTTTGCCTCAAGTGTAAGTGGATTCAGGGGTGGAGGGTTATTGGTTAGAGAAGGTATACATGAACTCTCCAAAAGTGATTCCCCCCCCCCACCCCCGCACAGTGGATATCAACGGGCAGCTAGCTGTCTTCCGGAAATTTTTGTGGGTTTGCACTACCAGGAATTATCCCTAAGGGCATATACTTTTTATTATTGTGGTAATGATTGCCTCTGTCCAATATTTACTTAATTTTCTCTCTCTCTGTCTCTATATATGAGTTATAAATATCTATGTAATATATACTATATATGTATAATAATATACTATATGCTATATTTAATATACTATATATAATATGCTATATACTGTATATGTATATATAGTATGCTATATACTATGTATTACATACACATATATGTTCCAACAAACAACTTTCCATACATTTACAATTTTTGACCTTCGTTATTATTCCTCATTGAATTTTACCAGTATTAGATAATACAACTAATTTATATTTATTTCTTTTTACTGCCGAAGGAAATCCTAATAAGGTTCAGACTCACCGGGAAAGCCCCGGTTTAGTGCTGATTGTTAATGAACCTTCCTGTGCACCTGGTTTTACGGTTGGAAAGAAATCATTTCTCTCAAGAGTCCTATTTCTGTAAACCTCCTTTAAACTACTAAGAAGATAGTATATAGGCAAAACTCAGGTTACTTCGACGATTCGGTCTAGAATTTGCTTTTGAAATCCGGTGGATATTAGAAGTAGGAATTCAAAATCCCCTGGGTACAATTGGTTACTATTAAATCTGTGAATGTTTTAAAAGGATTTAATTCAGATAAAAATCCTTAATTTTCGATTTATATCACAGACAGTCTTAACCCTAAAAGGCTAAACTAGATTACGTGACAATTTCCTTAACCATTTGAAAAACAAACAAACAAAAAACAAACAAAAAAACCCCTGCTTTGTTTAAGTTTTTTTTTTTTTTAAACCAAGTTAAACAGTGATAACGTTTTCTATTTGGAGTAGGGATTTAAGAAAGTGCTATTTTGGATTTACTACAGAGCTTTAGTCTCTCAATTTTATTAAAAAGTGTTTCTTTCAGTGGCTCACCAAGCTCAGCTAGAAAAGTAGTAGAAAGAACATAGCTCTTGGCCCTGCGTGTCCCAGAAAGTAATTGTTCTCTTTAAAAGGTAGTTTTGTGGTCTTTGGTTCAAATTAATGCCCCATAGGTAGGGGGTTACATTTGGTTTATTTTTGGGTAAATATAACTCTTGAGTTTGAAATACAACAAGTTTCCTGAGAAAAGCTTGTAAAATCTCTGGGGCAGCCTTAACATTGCCGTTCATGTCAATCAGAAACATATGGGTTCGAATTTCTCTGAAAACACGTGGTGACGTGTGTCTGGGAGGATGACGCGGGGTTTTACTGTGCCCCAAACTTGAGCTATGTGGCTTCAGGAAAGAGTTTCAGATGTGCGGGACTGTCCCCTACAGAACTGTGTTCACTCGTCCCTTACAGAAACCCTCCTCAGAAAGGGTGGGTTAATATTTTTTGTTTGGGAGAAAAAGCACAGTGTGAATTTATCTTTCACGCCCCAAGTGGTCTTGATGACCGCCACAAAGAGTTTAGTTGAACCAACATTGTGCCCAATCTTTCCAAAGGGTGAAATATTTCCTACGATCTGGAGCCGTTTGGTTTTCAGGGGACCTCACCGTTGACAAAATGAAAGATGTGATTTGCTCCCTGAACCTCCGTTTCCTGTTCTGCCGTGGAAGGAATGAGCCGGGCCTGACCACACAGGCTGGTCTGGGCTCAAAGATGGCCAAGAAGAATGTCTCACACTCAGAAGGGTTGTTTCAATTCATTTTACTATCAAACCTGCGAACGAGCCATGCAGAGACCAGAAGGGTCATGGTCAAAAGCGAGTGTATGCAACCATACCTGTTACTTTTCCTTTAGCTTTTTTTTTTTTTTTTTAAGAAAATGGTCATGAAGTTTGTGGTTCTCTCATGCTGTTGGGGAGAGAAACATCATCAGGGCGGAGACAACAGAGCCTGCTGCTTTTTGTAAAATGACTTTCCTTGCAGAGGTTGGGGGAACAGAGGCCTCTCACCACCAATCAAAGGCCTACCCTGTGTCAACAAAAGAAAATGTTGCTGTGGCTCGCTGACCTATTTCCCATTATTAGTCCCTTTCCCCTTGTTGGGATCCTACTTGACCCTCCTTTGGCCTTCCACAGTTGGGTCAGATCATCAGAAAATAAAAATAAGGTCTATTCCAGATGTAGATTCCCGATATATTAAACCTGGAATTATCCCGTGATATGTCCACCGAGACCCTCTCGGTCAAAAATTATGACATTCACTTTGATGGAACAAGGAAAATATGTTCCAGAAGCAAATGACATTTAAATTTCTAAACAAGCTGGCAAAACGTGATTCACTGAATTCTCAGTGTGTTTTTAACTGACGTGCTTCATCTGAAGGGTAACAGCACTTGGTTAACTTGGCATGAGAGAAGGACTGCGGTGTTCCGTGAAAGAAATTTTCCAGATACCGAAGGGATGCTCGATTACCGATGCTACGTTCTAACTATTTTTAGAAAATATTCTTTTCTGAATGTATTTCGTGCTTCCCCACCATGTTTATAGGTGGCAGAAAATTTTATCTTTTCAGCAGTCTCTGGGTCATTATTAAAAATACAGGGAAAAAAGCTGAAAATGTGTTGAAATTATTATTTTATTACTTTTATTATGTTACATATAATTGTGAAAATTATTCCATTATCTCATTAGTTTGATGACACGAGTTACCATACCAACTTAGAAAAGTTTTTTTTAATGTTTATTTGTTTTTGAGGGAGAGAGAGACAGAGCGTGTGCAGGGGAGGGGCAGAGAGAGAGGGAGACACAGAATCCGAAGCAGGCTCCAGGCTCCGAGCTGTCAGCACAGAGCCCGACCTGGGGCTTGAACTCACGAACCATGAGATCATGACCTGAGCCAACATTGGACGCTTAGCTGACCGAGCTGCCCAGTCACTATTTCGTGTGGAACAAAATACAACAAGTTAATCTGAGTTTTCCTTTGTGTAAACATCTTCTGCTCAGTTTTTGAGTAGGTTGACACATCATAGGAGGGATGAAAATCTTTCCCTTCCTGTCCAGGGAAGGGAAACCAGATTTTATGTTTCTAAGGGTTGGGGTATTCATTGTGATGAGACATCAAATTCTTCTTGATGGTCATTAAATACATTTTGAAAGGAAATATTTTTTAAGGGCTTCTCTCTTCAAGGGCCCGGAGTGAAAGGTGAGAGGAGAAACAGGGCTGGGGGGCTACAGGGGGGTGTAAACAATGGTGGTGCTGGCTTGGGGGCTGTGTCAGCCAGCTGGGGTCACTGTGACAGAATACCACAGGAGGCGGCTTCAACAACAGAACGTTATCATCTCAGTTCTGGAAGCTGGAAGTCCGAGATCACAGTGCTGGTGGGGTTGGTTTCCGGCTCAGCCTCTCTCCTTGACTTGTGGCTGACTGCCTTCTCACTGCGTCTTTAGCATGGCCTTTTCTCTGTGTGCATGCCCTTGTGGTGTCTCTTACTCTTCTTACACAGTCACTAGTCCTTTTGGATCAGGACTCCCCCCACCGCTTATTACTTCCTTTGACATCACCCCCTTCAAGACCCTATCTCCAAAGATAGTCACATTGGGAGTTAGGGCTTCAACATATGGACTTTAAGGGAGGGGGCACAATTCAGTCTATAATAGAACCAATGTTGGAAGTCTGGGGCTCTAAAGAGACAATGGGCTCATAGTGTTTCTCCAGCACAGAATGTGCTTGGGCCAATAGGAACACCATGAAGAACTAAGCTTAAATGCCAGGCAGTTGTAGACGAAAGAAGCAGTCAGCAGTGAGTGGAGGCATTACTTGAGATGGCCAGTCGACCAGTTGAACAGGTCAACCCCCACGGTGTTCAACAGGCTGGGCTTTGCATGGGTGGGGTCAGAGAGCTGATCACCTTTTGCGTCCTTGTGTATCCAGCCATTCAGTCAGCTTGGGTAGATGTCTCATTGTAGCACCCCAGGGAAATTGTGTCAGAAGGGGTTCTGTCTATGTACTGGAATCATCTAAGACATGACACTGTATCTTCAGCTGGGGGACAAGGTCGAAGGGGTGCTTTCCAGAGATTGTGCTTCAGGTCACTTTAACCAACTAGAACATCACTGCAAATGGAAAAGTTGGTGACCATCCAATGCTGCGCCGGAATGTGGCAGTGCTTTGAGCAGCTACGGAGCTGTGTAGAACGGTTTATCTCCGAGATATGTGTCCACAAAAGGCTGTCATTTTAAAGGTCTGCTAGAAACTGCTACCGCATTTTTCTGCTTCTGTTGTGCTGCTTCGTTCTACACAAAATTGCTTCCCATTACGTTCAGAGATAGTTCCCCTTTTGTAGAGTAAAGCTGGTGGATTTAAGTTCTGGAAAAAATTGTTGCATTCAGATTTTTTTCCTGTGACATTTGACGCTGAATAGCACAATTTGCTAGAAGGCGGATCTGGTTATTCTCTAGAAGTTTAGAAGTTAGGGAAAAAGTTTGTAATGTAAATTTTAAAGCATCTATGTTTAAAAATATTTGATAATAGTCGTTTGGGTTGAAGATGCCTCACATTTGCACAGACACTGCCCTACTGTCAGCTCATTTCACATGCCGGCCAATCGGAAGTAAGTCAGGGGGCACCTGAGGGGCTCAGTCGGTTGAGCGGCCGCCTCTTGATTTCCGGTTCAGGTCATGATCTCACGGTTCATGAGTTCAAGCCCCATGCGTAGGGCTCCAGCTCGGAGCCTGCTTGGGATTCTCTCTCTCCCTGCCCCTCCTCTTCCCACCCCTCTCAAAATAAATAAACTTGAAAAAAAAAGTCTGTCTGCCAAACTGAAGTGAGACGGGGAGGCGGGGTGGTGGCCTGACAAGCCTAATTGTCTCTGCCAAAGTGGGACGGGTTTAGACTCCAGTGTCTAACGCTGAATCCTTGATTCCAATGCCTGTTTTTTTTTTTTTCTTTTTAAAAATCCTCTGAAGCTTTTTGCATAAAAAAACTTACTTTTCTAAGATATTTCACAGAAATTATGTAAAAGACGGGGGTAGAGAAAATGTAGAAACGTAAACGTGAACAAAAGCGATATACGTCCTATTTTTACAGCGGTAGAGCTCACCACATCGTTTCCTTGCCAGATTCAACAACATGTCCCTTTTCACTGTAAACCCACTGACAGTCGCTGTTGGCGTGCCAATTTCTACTCGGGGGTAGTGAGTCTGTCCCTTGTCGTGCTCTGTAGGCCTCCCTTGTTTGCATTCAGCTCAGGCCGCCTAAGGATCTATTTTTTGCACCTGCCCCCAAACTTGGTGAGGCTAATTATGTTAGGTTTGTGATGAGACGGTATAACGAAGCAGGGCATAAAATGATGAAAAATGAGTGCACAAAAGAAGAGCACCAGTGCCCTGAAAAGCAAGTGGAACGCTTTGCGACGATTCAGTAAAAGCTCATCACTAAAAATAATTGCTACCAACTAATCGTAGGCAGGTCAACCTGAAGAAGAAAAGTTACAAAAATCTGCAGAGATTCCACACTCAGGTGCTTTCACAACTATCTTTGTAATCTCGCTTCACTTTGAAGAAATAAAAACCTGGAGGCCCCCCCCCCCACCCCGACCCCGGGTGGCTCAGTTGGTTAGACTTCTGCCTCTTGATTTTGGTCGGGGTCGTGATCTCACCATTCGGTGTCATGGAGCCGTGCGTTGGGCTCTGGGCTGACAGCGCTGAGCCTACCTAGGATTTTCTCTCTCCCTCTCTCTCTGTCCCTCTCTTGCTCATGTGCTGTCTCTCAAAACAAATAAATAACATTTTTTTTTAAAAAAAGAAATAAAAACCTGGAAATCACCAGCAATGTGTTAAAGGGAATGACATTGAACTCCAGCCAGACCACTCATATTCAGAGACTGGGTCTTGGCCTTACATCCATTCACTGGCAAGGATTAGTCAGTTGCACATGTTTAGTTAAAATGTTTAGAATAGGCTGCATTGTTTTCATCTTACTCTTCTTTAATCAATGTTTTCACCAAGTACAGGTGCCAACCATCTCAGCCAGGAGGGCTTCTTCCGCATGACACAGACATGTGTTGTTTAATCAGGAGGGAAGTTTTTCTGTTATGGGACGGGCAGAAAATTCAAAACGATACTGCTCGTGTGGGATTATTGGGTAAAATTTAATAAGGTTGCAAAAGACAATTGCATAATTTCAGGATAAGAAAACCTGGCCTCTGATCACTGCAAGTGAATTTTTGCTGGGAAGGGGGAGCCCAGGTAAAGGGTGAGCTGTGACCAAAGAGCTTCAAAGGTACGTGTGGCTTTGGGGAACAAGGAGGGAGAGTGGGGTAGATAGTATTGGCTACAGGTGAGATAATATACAGATGATTCTGTAGGAAGTGGAGAATCAAGGTAGCCCTGGTGAATTTACAAAAAGGCGGATTTCAATGTTCGGCTTCAGGGTACATGTGTCACTGATGAAATGTGTTTGAGAAGGCATTTGGGCTTTCTTCTGAGACATTAAACAGCTAATGCCAGTAGGTCAGGAGTTCTCAACCTACTTTTGTGCTGTGGATTCCCTTTGGCAACTCCTTCCTTCTCAAAACAATAGTCACAAATGTGTTAAATAAAATATATAGAATTTTATTGAAAAAGTTTTTATCAATGTTTATTTTCGAGAGAAGACAGAGCGTGAGTGGGGAAGGGGCAGAGAAAGAGAGGGAGACACAGAATCTGAAACAGGCTCCAGGCTCTGGCTGTCAGCACAGAGCTCGACGCGGGGCTCGAACTCATGAACCACGAGATCGTGACCTGAGCTGAAGTCGGACACTTAGCCGGCTGAGCCACTCAGGCAGCCCCCAATACATAGAATTTTAAAGACAACAATTCTTATTTTAAACATAATTATGTAAGGGATGCTTGGGTGGCTTAGTCGGTTAATCATCTGACTTCAGTTCAGGTCATGATCTCCTGGTTCGTGAGTTCAAGCCCTGCATCGTTGGGCTTGGTGCTGACCGCTCAGAGCCTGGAGCCTGCTTTGGATTTTCTGTCTCCCTCTCCCTCTGCTCCTCCCCTGCTCACGCTCAGTCTCTCTCTCTCTCTCAAAAATAAACGTTTAAAAATTTAAAAAATAATTATGAAAATAATGAAAAAAGCACACATTTAGTCTGTGTATTTCATTACAAATATGCAGAGTAACGGGATCTAGGAGCGGGTCTATCTGATGAGCACAATGAATAATATCCCATGTGAAATAATATCGATTAAGGACAAAGTATCAGAGGCCGCTGGTGTTACTGTGGTCTGTTACTAGCATTCGCCATTGGAGGAAGTGAAAAGGAAGGTACAGTTTTAGTTTGTTCTCTATCCAAGTTCATGGGTTTTCTGAATTCCACCCTTTGAAATGAAGACATTCAGGCTTCTATGACTTTATGAAGTGTCCCAAGAAGTTTTGAATGATAATGACCAGTTAGAAGCATTCAGAAGATTCAATAATATACAGAGAGTAACTAATATACATCCTTTACCCTGAGATTTTCAGTCCTTCAGGAGAGGGAATTTATGCGACCTACTTCCTCTAAACCATACATTTATTTCCGGTGTGTTGAAATGTTTACAATAAGCATGTGTTACCATTAAATGAAGAAAAATAATGTGAAAGGTGAACTTTTTAGAAAAATCCTGTGTTTTGGAATAGCAGAAAGAAAGGAAGAAAATATTCCTACCTCTACATGAGGAAGTACAACATGTATATGGCACATTATCTTCACCAGCTGGGAACTACATTGAAGATGGACTTCTGATAATGCAGAGTGATGCAGTCTTAACAGGGCCACATTGACATGAAGCATATGAGTCAATGGTTATGGCAGGATTAACTTTCAACTGTATCATAGCAACAAAAACATCAACAAGGAAACAGAAGGATCAAATCCCGTCTAAGGCCATCTAATTTAAACAGAACCATTCTGGAAGTTGAGAACTAGCAATCCTGAATAATTAAAAAGCCTTCACTGAAGCCATTTAGAATTAAATTCAGGGAATTTCACTGTTTAATTGCATTCAAGTAAACAGCAGTCTTCGAAATAAATACAAACACCTTTGTTTTGTTTTTCAAAGGACAAAACTTTAATATTTTAAGGATATTCTAAATGAATTACTGGTAGGGTTTACAGAAGCTTTTATTCATGCCACCACAATGAGAATCAAGAATTGTGAAAGTTAAAGCAATTACTGCTTTGGATACATAAAAAAAGAAAAGAAAAGAAAAAAAGACAGAAAGAAAGAGAGAAAGGAAGGAAGGAAAAAAAGAAAGAAAGAAAAGAAAAGAAAGAAAGAAAGAAAGAAAGAAAAAAAAAAAAGAAAGAGAAGAAAGAAAGCCAGAAAGGAAAGAAAGAAATAAAGAAAGAACGAGAAAAGCACGAAAGGAAGGAAGGAAGGAAGGAAAGAAAGAAGAAGAAGAAAGAAAGAAAGAAAGAAAAAGAAAGAGAAAGAAAGAGAGAAGAAAGAAAGAAAGAAAGAAAGAAAGAAAGAAAGAAGAAGGGGGCACCTGGGTGGCTCAGTCGGTTGAGCGTCCGACTTCGGCTCAGATCATGATCTCGTGGTTCATGGGTTTGAGCCCCTTGTCGGGCTCTGTGCTGACAGCTCAGAGCCTGGAGCCTGCTTCGGATTCTGTGCCTCCCTCTCTCTCTGCCCCAACCCACTCGCATTCTGTCTCTGTCTCTCTCAAAAATAAATAAACATCAAAAAAAAAATTTAGAAAGAAAGAAAGAAAGAAAGAAAGAAAGAAAGAAAGAAAGAGGCAGGGAGGAAATAAGGAAGAACAGGAAGGAAAGACAAAAGACAGGATTGGTCTTTCCATCAGTATGGAAATGGTAACTAGATTACAGTAGTTTCTACCTGTAGAATACTAAAGATGTTTGATACGATTCTATTTTTGTGGGCTTCAAAAACAAAACCTTAACGATGTATATATATTCACTGAGTTCTACATTTGAGATGTTTGTGCTTCCTTGTATGTAGGTTAAACCTCCATAAGAAAAAGTTAAACACAAACAATTAAACTTTGAGGGAGAAAAATCAGAGGAGACTAACCAGGATAGCGAGCGGGAGGTCTGGGAATTGATGTTATATACGAAATGACAGGAAGGACTGGAGAAATTTAATTAGAAGGGAGAAGGATCAGGGGTTACAGAGTAGTGGATGGAAATAGTTGAAGGCTTGTCTTGCAAAATAGGTTGACAAATTAACATAAAAAAGCCAGGCAACCGATATTGAGACACAGGGATGAAACACAAGGTTGACAATTTATGTGAAGTTAGCCAAAGTAATAAATTGCCTCTGTGGAAGAATTCCAGGAAAGACTAGAAGCCAAGAGTCACAGGTTTCTGAGGATCCCTTAGAAGGAGAGAATCACTAAGATCCTTTCCAGTTTTAGCCGTCTCTGGTTCTTTGGTGATTGGTGGGGACTGCGAGAATGTTAAGATCATTGAGAGCTCTGTTTCTTGAACAGCCCCACAGCACTCTGTGTTTCTGCACCTCAGATTCATCTCTGTGAAAGGGCACCATACTGACACATTCTCTGATGCCCAGGCCTCTGAACCAAATGAACAATGAGTGTCTAGATATTACAGATCTTGTACACAGCAATCTCTAAACAAATATGTGTTCAAGAGCAAATGTGAAATGAGCTTCTTTGAATCTGAGGACACTCATGTATTTTTTTAATGTGTATTTATTTTTGAGAGAGAGAGAGAGAGTCAGAGCGCAAGCAGGGGAGGAGCAGAGAGAAAGGGAGACACAGACTCCGAAGCAGACTCTCGTCTCTGAGCTGTCAGCAGAGTCTGACGCAGGGCTCGAACTCACAAACCAACCACGAGATCATGATCTGAGCTGAAGTCAGGTGCTTAACTGACTGAGCCACCCAGGTGCCTGTGGAATCTGAGGAAACTTAATAAACGGTTTTAGAATCATCACCATGGACTCAGGAGCTACCAAATATCTGTACATATAATTTTAATAATTAATAAAATCCAAGTTACAATCAGTGCCTCATAAAATGAATTGTAACTGGAGACTGAGAACTTTAATTAAATATTAACATCTGCAATGAATTTCCGAAATTTTAGTCTGTCTGGATTTACATAAAGTGTATATCTGATTATGTGATGCACTTTTTAAGTTGGTTTTACTCTTTTAAACTCCCTTGGTATCGGTTATATTTTATATGAGTTGATGTCGTCAAATACTCAAACACTGAATTTATTTCCCAAGGTTGAACAACTGGTTAAGGTTTTGATTATCTGATCATGAATCTAAGCATAATTGTGATTTATTTGGGCTAGACATTGATAAAAAATAGTGTACAATTTTGAAATTCTGCTAATAGTGGTATTATTTGCTTATCCATTCAGTTCCTTGAATAATAACTTAGTATTATTTCAAGAGCAGTACTTAGACTATATCAAATGCACGTTGAAGAGTAAGGTCACGGTGCTGAGATTCAAAATGTGTCAGATGTAAAACCATCAGGGATTTGGGCAAGATGAAAAGATGAGACTTTTGATGTGACCTGATGTAGTTGAGTAACTCACAAGTCACAAGTCAGTTTCTGACTATAAAAGAGACATCTGATCAGATTGTCATGCTCTATGTTTAATGGAGTGTTGCAAGGACTTTGACACAAACCATTACCCACTATTTACTTATTCAAGGCAGAAACCTACTGGAAAATTGAGTGAAATTATCCATACTTTAACAGCTTTGAGCAGATTGCATTATGATCAAAATTACTAAAACACGCCCTTCTGAAGACATAGGTATTAAATACTATGAGTTCTGTTATAGTACTTTAATCGTCATGTTTTACAAGATGGCTTCTGTCCTCTGAAGATGAAGTAACATTGTGTGAATGTGGGAGAGCTGAATACCCTCAGTTGGATCCGTAAGTTGTCAGTAGCTGTGGTATTTGGAGAAATACTGTTTGCCCAGAAAGTCGGTGAATTTTCACACTACTCTTTTCTCAACATTCTTGTTTTATTTCCAAATTTCCAACATTTGTTCCTTATTTGGGTTCCTTGGACAGAGTTACCTAGTAAACCAAACATGAACTTTGTGTGTGTGTTTTAGGCTAATTGAAAGAAAACTTTTCAAATAAGATGTACAAAAACTCTGACACTTAGTGAACCATTCAGGTATTTTTTTTTTTTAATCAGCTGTTAACAGTACAGAAGTTCTTTGACTTATGATGGGGTTGCATACTGATAAAACCATCAGAATTTGAAAATATTGGAAATATTGAATATCTTGAACCCACTGAACATCATAGCTTAGCCTAGCCTGAGTGTGTGCTCAGAACACTTCCATTACCCTACAGTTGGGCAGAAGGAACTAATGCAAAGCCTATATTACAACAAAGTATTGCATTTCTCATGTAATTTCTCTTTTTTTTAAATTTTTAATGTTTATTTTTGAGAGAGAGACAGAGTGTGAGTGGGAGAGGGGCAGAGAGAGAGAGAGGGAGACACAGAATCTGAAGCAGGGTCCAGGCTCTGAGCTGTCAGTACAGAGCCTAACATGCGCTAGCCCAGAAGAACATCCAAATTCAACCCTTCCAAGTATGGCTTCTACAGAATACGTCTTACCTGGAAGTCGAAAAATCCTAAGTCGAACCATTGTAAGTTGGGGACCATCTGTATATGGGGATGTGCTTTGACCTGTGCCTGTTGGTGCCACCAAAAATTGAGAAAGCTATTTTTAAAACTCTCTTTTCAGGGGCACCTGGGTGGCTCAATCAGTTGAGTGTCCCACTCTTGGTTTGAGCTTAGGTCATGATCCTAGAGTTGGGGAATGAAACCCAAGGTTGGGCTCTGTGTGGAGCATAGAGCCTGCCTGAGATTCTCTCTCTCCCTCTCTCTCTCTGCCCCTCTCCTGCTTGCACCCGTGCTATCTCTCTCTTAAAAAAATGTAAACAAACCCCCCCCCAAACGGTCTTTTCAGGCCCTGCAAGGTCATAATGAACATAAACAGAGGAGATCATCAACAAATATTGTGAGATCGTTAAAAGGAAACTTTTTAAAAACTTAAATGTTTTCCAAAGACTCCTTTTAGCCAAAATAACTAAATAAACTGGCTTATTGACAAATGTCTTATATATACCATATTATATTATCTTTTATTAAAGAATATAATACCTAACAGTGGACTTTGAAAAAAAAGTTTTCCTGTTTTCCTTACTAAGTATTTCAAAACAGATTGCATATTTTTAATACTTTTAAAAAGCATCGTTGAAGAGTTTTGCAAAAATGAATGAATTTAATAACAAAGAACTGTTCATGATCTAAAAATCAATCATTAATATCATGATCTTTGTCCCAGAACAATGCTCTGATTCCAGTTTTCTTAGCAGCTGAAAGCCTGGCACATAGTAAGATAAAATTAATTTTTTCATCATACAGTCTAGCGGCATCAAGATGGGGCCTAAGGTTAATCATATCATTCAGATACCCAACTTGAGAAAAATTCCACTGGAAAGCTCTTCAAATATCAACCATGACATTTGAAGTAATTGCAAAGCTCAAGCACCAATTTAAATGAAAGGCTACCCCCCTCTGTTAAGTCCTCTTTCACTAGTTGAATATTATAATGTAAAAAAGCATCAATGTACTATCAGGTGAATTAATAATGTGGTATTTTATTGATTGCCTATGTATTCTTTGGAGAATTCTATTTTCAGTCTAGAGATCTTATGGAAAGACCATTTCTAAGCACATAGTGGACAAATTCCTGAAAGCTATTTCTTAAAAAAATATACTGTTTAAAGGGCCATCCATTTGGAAGGACCCTTAGGTCTTGTTTGAGCCATATATTTTGCTTCTAAAGTGACAGTCATAACAGAATTCCTCAGACAGTGCTACCTAATGAGGCTTCAAATGGTCATGAAAGCCACATTGCGATTTCATTATCAATCCAGGAGTTTAGAAGCAGACTACTATCTTTTATGCAATATATTTCAGCAGATGCAATGAGAGTGGATGGGAAGAAACAAACTGAAATAGAACTTGCATTTTCTACAAGTTACAACTTTTTGTAAGAAGCAATTTGATAGGCATTTTTAAAAATGTTTTTATTTATTTTTGAGACAGAGAGAGACGGAGCATGAGCAGGGGAGGGGCAGAGAGAGAGAGAGAGGGAGACACAGAATCTGAAGCAGGCTCCAGGCTCCAGGCTCCGAGCCATCAGCACAGAGCCCAACGCGGGGCTCGAACTCACGGACTGTGAGATCATGACCTCATGGACTGTGAGATTATGACCTGAGCCAAAGTCGGATGTTTAATCGACTGAGCCACCACCCGGGAGCCCCATAGGCATTTAACAGATATGACACTTGACAAAGCTATGACAAAACAAACTATTTATATGCTTTCAATACGGTAACGGGTTCCAGTGAGAGACTGCATAGAATTTTGTGCCTTGACTTCGAGTAGGATGCACGTGAAGAAAGGAGGAGTAGAACAGACAATCCTGGACCTAGAAATTATACAACCGGACAGAAAGGAAGAAAAGCGAGCAGGCTTGTTTCAAAGCCATGTTGTGTGGAATGTGCTGGGCACATGTATGTCCATCAGCGTGGCCAGGACTTGCATTCCGTGGTAACGACAGGCTGGGGACACATCCTCTCAAATTCAGGTTTGCTGGCTGGATCCATCCTGGTTTTGATTTTCGATTGGTGTTCAATGCCCAGTGTTGAAATGATAACGTGGGGACTATGCTTTTATTTTAGTTATTTTATTTTATTTTTTTAAGTTTACTTATTTATTTTGAGAGACACAGAGAGAGAGAGTGGGGGAGGGGCAGAGAGAGAGGGAGAGAGAGAGAATCCCAAGTAGTTTCTGCAAGTAGAGTCCCAAGTAGAGCCTGACGTGGGGGATCAAACTCATGAAACACAAGATCATGATCTGAGCTTAAACCAAGAGTCGGGCACCCAACCGACTGAGCCACCCAGTACCTCTATACTTTTATTTTATAAACAGTATTTGCTTTGTTTTATGATTACCAAAGTAGCATATGCTGAGAATACAAGAAATTAGAAATGGAGGAAGGCAAAAAGAAAATTGAACGCAGTGGTAAACCTACCATCAAGGGTTTTGTCTTGCTACAAGTCAAATATATACATTTATTTTATTTAAAACAATGCTTTTAAGAATGTATAATTATTTCAGTTGCCTGAAAAAGTGTGGGCTCTCTGGGATAGTCATGGGGGCAGTGAGGGGTCTTCAGGAGATGGCATCCTGTCTCTTCACCATTTTCTCCAAGGTGACCAGCTGGGTAATAAGTTCTCCAGAAACCCCAGTGCTGACCCCAGAGGGGTGATTTTTGGTTTTATATAGAAAATGCTTGTGCAGAAGTTAAGATGCTTTTGGGTATGAGTGTCAATACCTGACTTAGACAAAGAGGGCTGCCCTTTCTTCATGTAACCAGAAGGCCAACCTCCTTAAGGTGGATGGTTTCAGGGCTCTGGTTTCACTTCGTTTTCAGTGTCCTCATAGCTGCTACAAACACCATGAACTTCCAAACCATATCTAAGGCGGGAACACAATGTGGTCAGGAGGGAGGGATGTTTGTAGGATGGGACAGCAGTTTTTTTTTTTTTTTTATCACACAGAAACAGCTTTCCAGAAAGGTGCCCAAATGACATACATCTCCTTAATCGGTCACAAGGGGATCTTATGTCTGGTCCAAAACCAATCACTGGCTTGGGGAAGCAGAACTAGGTTATTTAGATCACCTTTCCTTCATGAACTAGGGATGGGAGAGGGCACACTGTCCCCAACAAATTGGATTTCTACAAAGAAAGGCCAAGAGAAGGCTTATAGAAAACAGGTAGTATCTGTCGCACTCCCCGTTTCAGTTCAGCAAATGGCCATCAGAATCTTGTCGCAATTCCTGTCCCCATCACTTTACCTAAACATAAGGCTCATGGTTCTGTTTCCTGACTGATTTTTCTTTAACAAATTAGAAAGTTCTTCCAAAACTTAAAATAATATCTTCGTTGATTTTTTTTTTCATGGCCCCACATTTTATACTGGTCTATTTACTAATTTTTAAAAAAATGAAAAAAAAGAATGAATGTATGAATGAATGAATGAAAGCTTGAAAAGAACCTCAAGAAAGGATTTAAAGTGTTTTACAAATCTGTATATTTTATAAAATAAGCAAAAAATTAAAATGACAGACAATGAAAATTTACGGGTTGAAAAGTAAAGTACTACAGACATAAAAATTATAAGATGAGAACACAAAAGATATCCCAAACTTCTGTATATTTTCTTGGAGTGTGCCATAAATTTTGCTCTAAATTGCTTAGAGGTTAAGGCATAGAGAGTCGTCTTACCAGTTATAAGATTTCTCCCATGAATTCCCACTGAGATCACACTGCATATAATGAATCTCATCCATTCGTAGAATGACCATTTATTGTAAGTCTCTTTCTGTTTTTATTTTGTTTTTCTTTTTTTATTTTGTAGAGAGAAGGAGAGGATGTAAGCAGAGGAGAAGGGCAGAGGGAGAGAGAGGGAGAATCCCAAGCAGGCTCCTTGCTCAATGTAGAGCCTAACACAAAGCTCTAGCCTATGACTCTGGGATCATGACCAGGGTCAAAATTAAGAGTAAGATGCTCACCCAACTGAACCAACCAGGCGTCCCTGTAAGTCTCTTTCTTAAGACAGCTCCTAGGGGCTCCTGGGTGGCCCAGTCGGTTAAGCGCCCGACTTCAGCTGAGGTCATGATCTCACGGTCTGTGAGTTCAAGCCCCGAGTCAGGCTCTGTGCTGACAACTCAGAGCCTGGAGCCTGCTTCAGATTCTGTGTCTCCTTCTCTCTCTGCCCCTCCCCTGTTCATGATCTGTCTCTCTCTGTCTCAAAAATGAATAAAAACATTAAAAAAAAAAAAGACAGCTCCTAATAATAGGTTTCCATAATTTCCAAACAGGGACCCTTTGGAAAGAGAAACAATGATATGAACATAATAGGTACCCATTGGGACCATCCTTGGCTAACCATGGCATATGGCCATCCTCCCGGTATCAGAGGGTGCTATCACTTTAAGGGAAACATCTCTAGCCAGTTCTTTTTCTTAATCCCCACAAGTTGGTTCAACCCTTTAGTGTTCTCTTTAAATTCTCTAGCTCTTCATTTACCTTGTTCCTTTTGGCAAATAGCCTCATCTCCAACTTCTGGTGTAAAATGAAAATGATTTGGTGTAAACTCCTCCCACATGAGCTCTCCTTTCTCTCTAGCTGCCTTACTCAAGCTTTCTTGTGTCCTTCGCTCCTGTCACAACGTGAATGGACCTCAGGTCCTTCTTCACCATTGTCACCTCCCTAAAGAAGCTTGGCTTTGAAGGAAAGGACAGAGTTTTCTGTGCTTTTCATTTTGAATTCCTCACCTCTCTTTCTCTCCTCTATTATCTTACTGCCTTTGCCCTTAACTCTGCACAGAAAGTACGGGAAAGCTCACTTATCACAGCTCAGGGGCCACCTTTTAGCCATTGACATTCAAGGTCCCTTTTTGTCACCCGGTCTTCTTGGTCACTGTCTCCTTTAAACCCATCCCTTCTTCAGATTCTGTGACATCACACCCTCAACTTTCCCTCTCTTTTCCCTGATCATGACTTATGGTTTACCTCCCTTGGATTTCCTTTTGCCCCTTATATGTGGTGTTCAACACAATCAGGGGCAGTACATCCACTGGTTAGAACGCACACTGCGACCAGATACACGGGTTTGGTTCCTCACTGTCACATTTACTGTATATGTCACCACGCACAGAATACTTCACCTACCTGGGCCTCCATTTCTTCGCCTGGCAGAAAAAGGACAAGGATGTATTTGGCTCACACATTTGTTGTGAAGATTAAGCAATCAAAATACGCAAGGCACACCGAGTTCTATACAGCTATGAATTTACGAACAAAACAAACAAAAACTAAGGTTTCCCCTCTTAGTTCTGTTTTCTTTGTTACCAGTCTTTCTAGATGAACGGATTTTCTCCGACGACTTCTTCTGTAAACTATATGCTGATACACAGGACCACCTCGCTTCAAGCCCACAGCTCCCTTCTGAGCAGTTGGGGCAGGCTGATGAATGGACGTCTCCACTCACCTCAGACTTGGTCCTCCAAAATGAACTCATCACCTCCCCAGAACTGTTACTTTTCTTTTCCTTTCTGTCTTGACAAAAGGTGTCCAAATGCATAGACTGGAATCCTGGGAGTGATTTTTCAGCCTTCCTTCCATTCCCTCTGCCCCTCCCTAGACGGGGACGCCCACTAAGGCATGCTGGGATTACTGGATCAGATCCTCATTAGTCTCGTGGCCTCCGATCTTACTCCTCTGCAGTCCCCTCTCCACGGAGCTACTAGAGGGATTTGACTTGACGAAGAGCTGATCAGGTTACTCCCTGTTTTAAAGTGATTCATAGTCTTCGGGATAAAGTCGAAGCCTCTAGCATGGCATGTCTGATCCTTTGTAATCTGCTTCCTCCTACTCCTATGGCTTCGTTTTTTGACACATTTTCCCTTGAAATGTACACTTCAACCAAATTGATGTACATATGGAATCAATAGCTTCTAATCCCACTGAATTAACTTCAAGGTGAGTTTTGCTGAGAGGATATTCTCTCTCGCTGATACAGTAAACCAAATTACTGCCTGTCTAAATGTTTATGTAACACAATTGAATTGTATACAGTTTATTTTGACTCTTCTAATTGAAACAATCTCATTGGGAAAATTACATCTGTGTTCATTTTATACTTGATATTTGATTTATTGATCAGGCATCCCTGTATCAGAGTACTTAGAATATTATTTCACAAAATTAAAATTTCGAATTCCGTTTTCTTCCATTGTACGATGCACGGTGTGCCTGTCATTTCTACCAAGTCTGTGTTTCTCTTGGTGAAATTTTTAGATTCAAATTTTTACCATGTCTAGGTTGAGCCCTTATTAAATTTTTAATCTTGTTCATTATAATCTTCAACATTTGTTTATTATGAATTGGATGAAAACCTTATTACATGTACCTTTATTTAATTCAGGGGACTATATGAAACGATTCTCACAGGTGTTCCAAGATTGTCCAGAATGGTCGGATGATCCGTTTGTTTCGGTCATCGATTTCTTTTGTGCACATCCTACCATTTCATCCACTGCATACTTACAGTCCAGGTCTTGGCAGGACACAGAAAAAAGCGACGGGGTTAAAATGTCAGCGTCGAACTGTGAAAATAATATGGGCAAAGTGAGGGGTTGGAGTGGGAGAGGACAGATGTCTCTTTTCTCTATTAGCTGCACCATGAAGGTGCCACGTTCTTGCCATCCCTGGTTGTTTTCTTCCTAGAATGCCTCTGTGCCAGGTAAGATTCATTCGGTTGTGAGTGAACAAAGCCCGATTCAAGGAAATGTAAGAAAAAATGCACGTTCATTGGCTAACATTATGGCTTTTCTCTTTGAGCGTCTGTGAAGAAAATCTCAAGAAGTGTTTCAGATTGGTCGTCTACTCATCCTGGACCAAACACTGTGGCCAGGAGGATGGGGGCCATTTTGGGGCCCACTGCGGGGGGGGGGGGGGAGGCCCAGAGCTAGGAGGGTGGCTTCAGCGGACGGTGGGGCAGCTTTCAGATCAAAGAAGGATGCTGTCTCCAGACACAGGATGGATGCTGGAGATACAGCAACTGTCTACTGCCCTTCGGCTGCCTCTCCTATTTGCCGCCCAAACACGTTACGCCGTTTCTCATGGCCAGTATGACAAAATGCTGTGATGCCTCTTAAGCCTGATTGTCTCTCCCACTAGCTGGGAACATCTTAGGTGGCAGAAAAATCACTGTTTACTATTGTGCACCCTCATTGACTCAATTCTGAGCAAAGGGTATGTGATAAACAACATCACATATGAGAGTGATGTGAGTGATGAGAGTGAGTGAAATGGGGACAGTCTGGGAACTCACTACTTCCTATCGTTTACATCTGACCCATGAAACCCTATTTTTTTTAATGTTTATTTATTTTTGAGAGACAGAGTGTTATGCCCAGAATTTGTGATCCCCAAAGACCACCAGGGAGCCGAGTCCGATGCAAAAGCAAAGAGCCTTTATTCAAGCTAGCTCGAGCTCAATCCCCTACCTGCACCGACAGAGCGGTGAGAAACTGCGGTGGGGGGGGGGGCGGGTTTCAAAAGCACAAAGGTTTTATAGGGATCATGGCCTTAGCCGATTGGCTGGGGAAGGGTTATGGCCTCAGCCGATTGGCTGGGGAAGGATAGAACAATGGCTGCCAAGGTGTGGTCCCAGATCAGCAACTATCAGCGTCACCTGTAACTTGCTAAAAATGCAAATGTTGGGCCTGGTGGTCACAGACCCACTGAATCAGAAACTCTGGGGGTGGGGCTCAGCAATCTGTGTTTGAACAAGTCTTCCAGGAGATTCTGATGCACCTGAAGTTTAAGAACCACTGTGTCTGAGGATCTCTAACATGTTTGGCCTCAGTGTATACAGAACGTTTCTCTCTGGTCACCTATTAACCATTGGCTGTCAGCCTTGCTATGCTATATAAATACCTAGCACCAAACACCATCCCCAGAGACTCTGATTAATTGGTCTGGGGAGGGGTAACATGCTCCCAGGTCATTCTAAGCCTGGACCGGGTTGAGGGCTCCTGCCTCTGGCCCCTACCTGAGAGAAGCCCTCCCTCTTCTACTCACACTTTCCACGCCTCTCATACTCCCCTTCCTCCCACCTTAGACTTCGGAAGAATGCATCAATCGGTAGCCTGCTTTCTTAGAAAACATGAGTTACTCGGGGCGCCTGGGTGGCGCAGTCGGTTGAGCGTCCGACTTCAGCCAGGTCACGATCTCGCGGTCCGTGAGTTCGAGTCCCGCATCAGGCTCTGGGCTGATGGCTCAGAGCCTGGAGCCTGTTTCCGACTCTGTGTCTCCCTCTCTCTCTGCCCCTTCCCCGTTCATGCTCTGTCTCTCTCTGTCCCAAAAATAAATAAACGTTGAAAAAAAAAAAAAAAAAAGAAAACATGAGTTTCTCAAGGGGAGGAGGCGTGGTCTGAGGTTTGAGCGGGAACCTCTTTCTGCGGCCATGTCAGGGACATAGTCACTAGTCGGCCGGCCTAGGTCTGCTCTTTCAAGAGTGAGAGAGAGCATGAGCAGGGGAGGGGTAGAGAGAGAGGGAGACACAGAATCCAAAGCAGGCTCCAGGCTCCGAGCTGTCAGCACAGAGCCCGACGCGGGGCTCGAACTCATGAGCTGTGAGATCATGACCTGAGCTGAAGTCTGACGCTTAACTGCCTGAGACACCCAGGCACCCCGAAACCCTATTCTAAATCAACCAAGTCCACTGTGGAGATTTTGTTCATCTCAAACTCACCTGACACATTTGCATTTAATTTACTTTAATTTTTATGTTTTTAAGCTTATTTATTTTGAGAGAGAGACAGAATGAGGGAAGGGTATAGGGAGGGAGAGAGAGAATCCCAAGCAGACTCTGCACTGTCTGAGCAGAGCCTGATGTGGAGCTCGAACCCACAAACCTTGGGATCACGACCTGAGCTGGGATATCAAGAGTCAGACACTTAACCGACTGAGCCACCTAGGTGTCCCTGCATTTAATGCTAAAGATGAGACTTACAACTGATCATGAAATGACTTAAGATGATAGCAAGAAAAATTGAAAAATAAAGCCCCACGTTTGGCAATTCTTGAACCTTAGAAAGTAACCAAAAATGGTGCTTCAATCAAGAGAACAGAATAGAAATTTTTTTTTCTTTCTAGTTACTAGAGATGTTAAGTACCATGGGGACCCAATCTTTTTAAACGATGGTGTAGCAACATGTGAAATTTGGGGAATGAATAGGGATAAGTTATCACCAGGGTTGATAAAATGCAACGTCTGTAGCCCATTTTAGACAGAGGTAACATTTTTGCAACCCTTTTAAGTCATCGCCTCACGGAAGGTGAAGCCGCCTATGGAAATCATGGACGAGGGAATAAACCTGCCATTGCCCAAGATTTACAACACTGCCAGGCAGTGAACTCAAAGGTCACCCCTGAATTAAGTTACCTTTGTATGACTTTCTGTTCTGGGTGTGAAAATACACGGGATGGTGAAATCCATTAAACTCCACTGACAGCAAGAGGGCTTCATTAATTCAGGAGTGGCGCTAGGTTTGACTTTCTGCAAAACTCTTGTGGGAATTCTCTGGGCACGGTTAGATCCTGGGAGCTGAACAGAGCACGAAAATAGAAGGTGGCTGTGGGAATGGAACCAGGGACCAGGACCTCTGCCTAAAAATAGTCATTTCCTGAACGGGCCATGTCATAGCTGGGGAGAAATCACATCTGTCACAGCGTACAAGGGCTTTGTGATAATTACATGGTGACAGGAAATGGCAAACTGCTCCCAGTATACATTGGAGAGAGACCCCAGATAAATGCACTACAATGGCAGCTGGTGTCATCGCCCCAGGTAGAAAATGAGCGACCAGTAGAAGCTGGCGTGGCTTTGCTGTGAGGCTGCAGGCTGCATGGGGCAAAGGTCAGCGTTTCTCCTAGGAGGAATTTATCATTCCTTGAAAGCCAGAACTTTGATGGGAGCAGAAATACTCCATTTTCTCCCCAAAGTGGGTTTAGATGATGCTGTCTCCATGGTTTCAGATTTTACCATGTCTTTAACTAATAGGTTATTAAATAAGGGAATCACCCAGCTGTCACTGGTGAAAGACTGATCCAGAATGAGAGGACCCTGTCCTCCCTTGCTCGTGGGCAAAGAACCAAAACAACCAGCAAACCCCCCAGGTCTGAATGGTATTTTCCAGAAAGAGGTGTTTCCATGGTAGATTAGCGGGAGTGCATGTGGTTGGTCCTGGGTCAAATCTAAAAGCAAGAGAACTGGGTTAGGAGTGGAGGGGAGGTCATCTTCTGGGAAGACCATCTGGTAAGGATCTAAGTCTAGATGCGCTGCTCCTTTTTGTTGTACAAGGAAAAGTTCAAGTGAGTTAAACTTCAAGCTTATCACCTTCTCATTGGGAGACTTTCAGGAGCTAATCTTGGGTGTGCATATGGTCCCACCTAGGCCTGTTGGGGGCAAGAGGGCAGGGGACAGGGTGATAGAGCGCATCTATAGCCTGGAAGGGGACAAAGGAGGTCTATGAGAGGGAAGTGTTCTGGTTATCAGGTGTTGTGTAAGTCAGCAAAAGCTATATCTGCGCTAAATTTTACGCATAAATATAGTCCCTTATCCTGGAATACTTGGTTGTATTGGAGGAAGTGGGAGACTCATGAGTGAAGCAGAGTCTCTGACATTTTCTGCATCTGCCATGCTTCTGCTAGCTGGGCCACCCCATCTGGAAGATCCTCTCCCGCCAGCAGCCTTCAGAGGCCAGCCCATGGTCCCAGGCACGGCCTACAGCCCCCATACCCCACCCTTGTGCTCTGGACCCCTTTCCCCCTTGCTCTGTGAGACAATTGAAGCCACCCCCGCAACTTCACCACCCCTGGATCCTGTGTGTCTGCTCAACATTCAGACGATTTCCTTGACTCTTGATGGCAAAATTCTCCCCTGGATTCCATTTTCCTCTTCGACAACTTCCTACGGCTGTGCACTCTTCCTCCCCGGTCAATTGGTCTTTGTGTGTGTATGTGTGTGTGTGTTGTTTGGTGGCGGTGGGATGGGGACATTTTCAAAGGTCAGAGATAACCTTCACCTGTCTGCTCCTTCTAAAGATGCTAATTGTGTGGACGCACACACACCTCCATCTGCCAACACGACGTCTACTCCATTTCCATGGTTGCTAATGTTCGTTGTGAATCTTATCCAGAGGTTTTCTTTCATACATATAAGCAGATGCTTACAAATGTGCATGAATACCCACACTTTTTAAAACATAAATGAGATGATATTATATATGTTGTTCTGCAACTCTCTTTTCTGTTTAAAAATGCATTGTGGATATCCTTCATGTCAATAATGTACATAAGCCTCATTCTTTAAAATTTTCACATAGTATAGATGTCTTATTGTTTATTAATTACTGATTGATAATTTTGACATTACTTTCCATTTTAATTATTGCAAAACATGCCACAATGAACATCTCTGTTCCTATATATGTGTGTGTGTGTGTGTGTGTGTGTGTGTGTGTACGTGTGTATGTATATATATGTTTCCCACAGGCTAGAGTCCTACTAGTAGAAATGGTAAAGTTAACAGTATGTGAATTAAGTTAAAAAATAAAATAAAATAAAATTTAAAAATG
Organism: Lynx canadensis; assembly: GCF_007474595.2. Classification (NCBI taxonomy): domain Eukaryota; kingdom Metazoa; phylum Chordata; class Mammalia; order Carnivora; family Felidae; genus Lynx; species Lynx canadensis. Next base: position 76,743,406 of record NC_044303.2, on the reverse strand, counting down.
ACACAAATTGCTTTCCATAAAAGTATACACACTGTCATATTAGTTCGTAAAGGTATCGATTTTCCGAGGCAGCCACTGAAACTATGTTTACCCGTCATTTTAACTTTTGCCAATCAGATGGAAGAAAAAAGTTGTCTCCTTGTTACTTTAATTTGTATTTCTCTCATATAGCTTATGAGCATCTTTTTTTAAAAATTTATGTACTTTGAGAGAGGGAGTATAAGCAAAGGAGGGGGAGAGAGAGAGAGAGAGAGAGAGAGAGAGAGAATCCCAAGCAGGCTCCATGCTGTCAGTCTTGACCTCACAAACCATAGATCATGACCTGAGCTGAAACCAAGAGTTGAGTGCTTAGCTGACTGAACTACCCATGTGCCCCTTATGAGATTTTTTTACAGGCTTGTTTATCATTTATACTTTTTTCTGGGAATTGCCTTTTCATATTCCTTGTCCATTTTTTGTATTGAGCTCTTTTTCTTTTTTATTGACTCGCAGCAGCTCTCTACATATTACGGGCATGCATTCTTTGTGATCTAACAACTTAAACCAACAAGGTATCATCTCATACAGTTCTGTGAGCTGACTGGGCACCACAGTGAGAATCTCTTGCTTAGTCTTTCATGTGGTTATGGTAACGAAGCAACTAAGAGGAGAATCGTCTAAAGGCTTGACCCCATGAAGTCTCGCACACAGGGTGGTAGTCGGTGTTACTGTCCCTGGAAACTCTGCTGGAGGCTCAGTTGAGGCTGTCAGTTAATGTGTCTACACGTGAGTTTCATTTAATTTCATCTGTCCATGTGTTTGGGGCCCTCACAGCATGGTGGATTGTTTCCGGTACAAGAGACAAGATGTGCAATGGCCAGTCTCTTAAATCCTAGGCATGAAAAGTGGCAAAGCATTACTTTTGCTCTAATCTGTGGGTCAAGGCAGTCAGAGAGCCCACCAAATTCAAAGGAGGAGACAGGATGAATATTAAAAAAATGTCGTGACCTACTTTTTTTGTGTGACTACTTTAAACCACCAAGCTCCACTCTTTTACCAAAATTATTCCCATATTTACATATTTCCCACATGCAAAATTTATGCCGCTGCCCCCCTCTACTTCCTAACACTCCTCCTCCCACCTACAGCCTCATTTATACCCTGATGGCTTCAAGTTCAAGTTCAAAGTTCAGGCTTTTATCATCTAAATCAGGTCCAGGTGTGAATGAGGTGCCTTGGGTGTGGGCCCTCTCTATTTGAAGACCTGTGAACCAAAGAGGCAAGTTATATCCACACACACACTAGACATACAATGTTGGACAGGCATAGAGAAACCACAAATGGCGTTCTCATTCAAAAGTGAGGAAAATAGGAGGCACATGGCAGTCATTGGTCCATAGCAATTATGAAATCCAGCTGGGCACATATTGCCAATTCTTTGAATTGTTCTGTTTCCTGGGAATGATTCTCCACGGCTTTTGGCTTTGGGCCCTAGTTTCTTGTTTCTTCCTTCACGTCATCTTTCTTTTTCCATAAAATATAGACTGTTCACATCTGAACGTTTCCTCTGCCTTCTTTCTGCCCATTGTAGTTTGCAGAGGGGGTATCCAAAGGCCCTTTTCATTTTGTACTACCCCCAACCCCATCAGCCAAAACTGATAGGATTCTCTTCAAAAGTTTGTAGATTCCTTGCAGATCAGATTATACATCATTAGACAAAAGCCATACTCACATTTTCCCGACATAAGCTGTTTATTTGAGCCAAGAGTCAGGGTGCTGTGGAACAACCTCTTTAGGGTTTTCGGAAGCCTTTTTGCTTCACGTCGGATGTGTCTTTGAGACGTTCACTTAGGACTATTATGGTACCTATTGTCTGAGAGAGAAGATCCATGGGTAGTGACCTGAGGATTATTTGAGGCCCTACTGGGTACGCACCTAAAACACTCTGAGGGCTCACCAAAAGGTTGGCTAGCACACTATTAAAGTCATTACTCTGAAGCCATGGTTACTGATAGTGCTCTGGATTTTATATTTGTCCTGAAGCCAGTTCTCATTTTTTGAGCCTTTGACACCTCTGGAGCAACTCAGGATGAGAAATAGTTTAATTTTCTATCTCAGTAAGTATCACCTTCAATTTAGTTTTTGGAAATTCAACATGAAACCCGAACTGTTCTTATTTAAAAAAAAAAAAAAGGTTAGCTATCTTTCTCGCACATGATTAACAAATAGTTGGGACATTTAACATTCTGATGAGAAATATCCTTAGCCAAATCCATCCGTGCATTAAATATATTTTCTGTTTTCCACATTACCGTTGGTGACAGTATTATCTACCAGGTCACCTTTTCTCCAAGTACAATGATTTTCACTCCCATCAAACCCCACTAATGGTTGTCTCAAGGCTATTCTACCTTTCTCTAACAGTATCTTCAAAACTCGTCTGTCTTCTCTCCACCGTTGGGTCCCAGAGCCACTGTCACCGGTCTTCGAACTTATGGAAGCACCCTATACGCAGTACCAAATTGCGTTCCAATGTTCCAATGCTCTGTCCCTGCTTTACATAAAATGTTAAAATGTAGTTCCTTGGGGCGCCTGGGTGGCGCAGTCGGTTAAGCGTCCGACTTCAGCCAGGTCACGATCTCACGGTCCGTGAGTTCGAGCCCCGCGTCGGGCTCTGGGCTGATGGCTCGGAGCCTGGAGCCTGTTTCCGATTCTGTGTCTCCCTCTCTCTCTGCCCCTCCCCCGTTCATGCTCTGTCTCTCTCTGTCCCAAAAATAAATTAAAAAAAGTTGAAAAAAAAAATTTAAAAAAAAAAAAAATAAAATAAAATGTAGTTCCTTAAGACCACATGTAATTATCATCTCTCACAATTTTATGAGTTGCCCAGGGCTCAGATGGGTAGTTTTCATTTAGAATCATTAAGCTCAGGAGTAGGGACTGGAGTTACCTGAACTGGGCTGAATACTCACTTAGATTCAAGGGGAGGAATCATAGAACTCACCCTTCCGTGGAAGAAGTGCAATAAAGTGTGGTTACCTTCAATCTGCCATGTGTCTTCATCTCAGGCCATACTTTCCACCTTTCACTTTAGTGGCTTCAGAATTTTGTGTTTTGCAAAGGAAGCCACGAATACACTGAAATCCTAAAGAGAAACACTCCTGTATCTTTTCACATGGATTCTCTTTTTTCTTCCCTACCTCTTTTAACCATTTGGAATTCATCTTAGTAGATGGTTTGAGGTGGTAATCCAACTGTAGTTTTTTCAAATAAGAAATTATGCGACACCATTTGTAAGTAATCAGTTTTAAAACGTTTGAATCTTCATATTATAGAATATTTGGCATACATTAATTAGTTTCTCATTCATCCATCTTGCTCCATTGATTTCTTATTTTTGCACAAATAAGACATTGTTTTAACTTCTATTGATTCATATTTTATTTGATTTCAAATAAATCCTCCTTTCCAGTGGTCTTCATCAAAAGATATTCTCCCAGGTAAATTTTAGAATTAGTTGTCAAAATTTATAAAAAGAAAATGATAAAAAGTTTTTAAAATTCTGATTATTAGATTTACATGGAATTTGGTAAAATAACTTTTAGAGAAAATTGTTTTTCATAGTTTTTCTTTGCTTGCTTTTATAATATTTTATTCAGACATTTCTTTCTCTCTGAAGTTCTGAGAAATTTTCTTTTCTTTAAACTTCAAAACAATTTCTTCTCCTTTCTTTGCTCATTGTCCTTTTCAGAACACCTCCTAAACGTATGGGTAAGCTACTGGATCCATTCTTTTTTTTAAACCTGTCTCTTAAAAAATAATTTCACATTTTCTATGTCTTTTAGAAGAATCACTGTTCCATACACTTCGGTTTATTTATTTGATTCATTTTGTATCTCTTCTTCTGAAATCATTTAAAAATTTTTTAATTCATGTTTTTAATTTCTTGGAACACTGATCCACCTGTTTTGTGTAGTATTCTGTTTAAAGTAATTGCCTATGATTTATCTTTCCAAATTTGAGAATGACAGCTGTCCCTATTTTGAAGGTTTTTGTTTGTTTCTTTCATTTAACACTGCATTAGGAATTGCTTGCAACGTGTGGGATGGGTACATAGCTCCGATTCTTAATATATAAAACTCTACTGGAAATCAATACTAAGAAAGCATTTCAGAAGCAAAGGGGCAAAGACGTGAATAGGCAAATCATTTCAGAAGAAACACAAAGAGCCAATAAATGAACCTATGAAGGGAGGCCCAAATCAAATGATGAATTTATGCCAACTTAAACCATGAAGTGTCTTTTTTCACACAGGTGGGCAAAAATGAGAGACATGATACAGCAAGGGTGTATGGGATCAGGTAAGTCTCTACACAGTTGGTGGCCAAGTGTATTTCAATGCAACTTTCCTCCAGAAAACTGTTTGACAGTAATGTATATTGATATTGAAGATGTGAGTGCTCTTTGACTTGTTAATTCCACCTCGAGGATTTTTTCTCTTTAATTTTTTTAAAACTTATTTTTTACTTTTTAATATTTGTTTATTTTTTATATAATTTATTGTCAGATTGGTTTCCAGACCACACCCAGTGCTTGTCCCAACAGGTGCCCTCCTCAATGCCCATCACCCACTTTCCCCTCCCCCCCCCCCCCATCTACCCTCAGTTTGTTCTCAGTATTTAAGAGTCTCTTACGGTTTGTCTCCTTCCCTCTCTGTAACTTTTTTTGCCCCCCTTCCCCTCCCCCCGATCTTCTGTTAAGTTTCTCATGATCCACATATGAGTGAAAACATATGGTATCTTGTCTTTCTCTGCCTGACTTATTTCACTTAGCATAATACCTTCCAGTTCCATCCATGTTGCTGCAAATGGTATGATTTCATTCTTTCTCATTACCAGGTAGTATTCCATTGTATATATAAACCACAACTTCTTTATCCATTCATCAGTGGATGGACATTTAGGCTCTTCCCATAATTTGGCTATTGTTGAAAGTGCTGCTATAAACATCGGGGTACAAGTGCCCCTATGCATCAGTACTCCTGTATCCCTTGGGTAAATTCCCAGCAGTGCTATTGCTGGGTCATAGGGGAGATCTATTTTTAGTTTTCTGAGGAACCTCCACACTGTTTTGCAGAGTGGCTGCACCAGTTTGCATTCCCAGCAACAGTGCAAGGGGGTTCCCGTTTCTCCACATCCTCTCCAGCATCTATAGTCTCCTGATTTGTTCGTTTTGGCCACTCTAGGATTTTATCTTAAGGAAATCATCTGACAAATTTCAAAAGATATGTGCATGGGGGTCTGTAGTGTCAACCTGCTAGTTAAAAGAAAGAAGAAAGAAAGAGAGAAAGAAAGAAAGGCACAAAGAGGAGAGGAAGGAAGCAAGGAAGGGAGAGAAGAAGGAAGGAAAGAAGGAGGGAGAAAGAATATAAGGTCTAATAGTAGGAATTCTGTTAAACATATTTCAGTCCATCCATTAAGAAATAAAACAAAGCAACATGTATTAACCTGGAAAGGTGTATATAATTTTGGGACAGAACCCCAGTGATAATCTCCTTTTAAAAATATATACATATATGTGGATAAAAAAATGAGGATTTCTATAAAACACATCGACGCTGGTGGTTATTTCTGAGAGTTGAGACTAAGAAGAAACATTTGCTTCTTATTTGAACCATTTCTATTTTACACTATTTGATCTATTTGCGAATAAACATGTTATTTTAAAATCAGTAAAGGAACCTGTTTCCATTAAAAACTCAGTACATGCTTATTGCAAAAATGTTCAGAAAATACATGAAGGTGCAAAAAAGGAAGGGACCTACCGTCTTTTTTATTTTATTTTATTTTATTTAACGTTTATTTATTTTTGAGACAGAGAGAGACAGAGTATGAACGGGGGAGGGGCAGAGAGAGAGGGACACAGAATCGGAAGCAGGCTCCAGGCTCTGGGCCATCATCAGCCCAGAGCCCGACGCGGGGCTCGAACTCACAGACCTCGAGATCGTGACCTGAGCTGAAGTCAGACGCTTAACCGACCGAGCCACCCAGGCGCCCCAGGGACCTACCGTCTTAACAGCTTAACACTTCCTTGTTTATTTTCCGGTGCCTACAGATTGATGCTCACATGTACTTACCCGAAGGACATACGACAAGCACACACCCTTCTTACTTTTTTTTTTTTTTTTCAACGTTTATTTATTTTTGGGACAGAGAGAGACAGAGCATGAACGGGGGAGGGGCAGAGAGAGAGGGAGACACAGAATCGGAAACAGGCTCCAGGCTCTGAGCCATCAGCCTAGAGCCTGATGCGGGGCTCGAACTCACGGACCGCGAGATCGTGACCTGGTTGAAGTCGGACGCTTAACCGACTGCGCCACCCAGGCGCCCCCTTACTTGTTTTTTAAGCTGGGTTTTACTGGCCAGAACTTGCTGTGTGTCTTTTATGTCACTGAAGGTATATTTGAATCTCCATGAGGAGATATACAGCATCAGCCGTATGCTACAAGAAAATGTACGCGTCCTTAATAGAGTACTGTCTTCTCCTCATAGTATACCGTGCCCGCCTCTTTGGTCTTCTCACCTCAGTGCCTGTCAAGGTGCTCTACTCATCCCTGCCCGCCCCCCCCCCCCCCCCATGTCCTGAGTGCAGTGCCTCACACAGAATGGATTCTCCACATTTCCTGTTGAGTGACCAAGTGGATAAGCAAATGAATGAGTGACTCAGTCCATCAAAGCCATTTAACTGAGCGCACTGAGACTCAGCCATCATGTGCCTTTGGGAAGATCATACATTTCTCTGCGGTTAGTTGTCCATCTGGAAGCTGAGAGTAATAAATGCCACATCACAGGAAGTTTAAAAGGATGAAAGAGATAATATTTATAAAATACTTAATGTCTTTAGAAGGAAAATCCCCACCAAGCCCAATGTGTATACTATTATCATTGATTCTCCGCAACCCCATCCATCACACAGAGGATTCTCTGGCTCGTGTTTTCTCTCAGCAGCTGGATTTCTAACAGTTCTTTCCATTAAAGTAGTGCAGGACGGGAAACTGAACACTAGCCTGTGCGAACGTCACACCTTCCTTAAAATCGCAGAGTTTCTACACTAATTAAAAAGGTGATATTTTTTAATCCTCCCAACATCTCGCCGAGATAGGGGAGGAAAGCTATTATTATCCTAATTTTGCAGCTAGGGAAACCAACAGGAGAGACGCTCTCTCGCTCAGCATTAGATGGAAGATGATGATAAAGACAGAACTTGAACCTCAATCTTTTGGTTTTCATCCTTAAGCTGATGAGCTCAAAATAAAACCAAACCTTGGAATGCAGTAAGCTTTCTGGAGTCTGTGAGAAACAAACAAACAAACAAACAAACACTTTCCCCCCACCAAATGATATTAAGTTATAGAAATATAGTATTTACTATGAAGCTATTCAGACAGTAATTTACATCAACGAAATTGCCCAGTTATAATGTCTTTTATCAAAAGCATGTGGAGAAGGGTGAAGGGGGTTGGCGAGCCCCCACCATTTGCGTTCTAAGGTTGGTGTGAAATTTTAAAACAGATACGGTGTTCGTGCTTCATATATAAGGCTGTGATCATACTCGTTTGAAATGCTAAAATCAAAGCACTCCTGTATTACACTGGCAAATAATTTTGCCTTGTTTTCTTTCAGCGATGAAAACAAATCTCCTGTTAAAAACACACTGCCGTAGTATCACTGATTTCTCTGTTGGTTGCACGGATACTTATTGACCAGCGATGCTGGGTCGCACACTCTAGATGTTGGAGACACTAAGACGAACAAGAAAACCAAAGCCCTCTCGCTCCTGGAGCCCACAGTGCAATGGAAACTATAATGGGGAAATAGCAGATAGAATCATTAGAAGTCATCTGTAATCCTTAGAGCGATAACCATGAAGAAAATGAAGCAGAGTGAACTCTGGAGCTGGGTGGAGGAGGGGGGCCGAGAGAGGGTTCCAGGAAGACGGGCCCTGGGAGTAGAGACCTGCATCTTCAAGACGGGAGCACTGTCCAGTCTCTGCGAAGAATATTCCAAGCATAGGGGACAAAAAATCATAAGGGTCCCATTTCCTCTGCCTACGGGGCTTTTCTTTTTCTCGTGCATCTTTCAAGATCAGCTCCCGGGGGACTGTTAACCTTTCCTCCTCCTCGGTACCCTTCCTACTACTTCCCAGGCCCTTCATGTGGAAAGGGGTGTGTGTGAGCCGCTGTGCGCCGTGAGCTCCTCCAGCGCCAGGGGCTTGGGGTCGAAGGCACCCCACGAAGGATCTGACCCAGAAGTTGCTCGATAAGGCTTCTGTGAAATACTCAGAACACAGACTTAACGTTTTGGCCCCAAGCTTCCACATCCTTGCTGACTCCGAAACCATTAAACGCGGCGCTAGAGGCCCGATTGGAGAGGAACCGTCTAACTGTTGGAACCAAGCATTCAGATGCTTCCATCGCTCTTCTTATCTTGTTTTATTTGCCTCCTTTCTGTTTGGCACTGAGCTGAGGACGGGACATGGCCAACACCTTACCAAAACAATGATTTCTTCCTGAAACGTCACTGGTTTCTGGAACACTCTCTCGGCACCGTGTGTGGGGGGGTATCTCAACCCCGGGAGGTAATAAATTGTGTTTTATGCTCTCAGGACACATTGCTCCCTCTCTGAGGCTCAGGCATCTCAGAGAAGACGGGAACTGAACCAGTTGTTGCTTGTTTGAGCCCAAATCACCAGTTTGTTGAGCCACAGAGCCCGCCAATTCTCTCGTAAGCCTGTTTTGAATTTCTGCGTCTCCCTTTGCCATTCTGGTTTTGTTTGGAGAGTAAAGGAAGTTTCTAAATATTTTGAACCCCGGGGTCCTCTGTGGCATTCTTGGGTCTCCTCTCCTTTCACTGAAACATGAAACAGCCCACAGTTTTTTGCTTGTGTAACCCTTTCTCTTTTAGACATGGGCAGGAGGATTGGGAGTCATTCAACAGATCGGTCCTCTCCCGGCTTCTGTCCCGTTCCCTCTGATGTGAAAGGTTTTAGGAGCCTCACAAGCAGCATTCAGGAGTCAAAATGGAGTCAACCCAGGTAGGTTATCTCGGAGATGCAGCCTGTGAGACAAGGCGCGGTCTCCGGGTTCGAGTTAGACAAGGTGCAATTAAGAACTCTCCCATTTGCCTCCTACGTCCCTAATAAGGTATTCCCGGCAAATGATAATTAAGTCATGGCTTTGAGGCACTACGGTGGGACTCTGACAAATGGGCCAACGCATTCCATCAAATCCATTCCCAAACGCTCCTTTGATCCCACCCTGCAGCCCACACCTGTTTTTCTCTGACTCTGGCTGGGCAGCCTGCAGGGTGGTTCCGGGCCTCGTCTCCTGCAACACCCCCACCCTGTTCCCCGGGGAACGTGTTCACCTGCTGCCCTAGCCCGTGTCCCCTGGCTTTGATCTTTAGTCCCCATGGAAGCTGTCGGCTGTGGCAGAGCTCTGGTTCGGCCTCACTGCCTTGGAATGCAAGCTTCAAGGGTTCTGGAAATTTGATAATGAGGTGGTACCTGTTCCAAGGGGGGAGGCCGGCATGTTGGGATGTTTCAAAGATGCTATTCCAAAACTTCACTCTTCTAGGGATGAGTAGCCCATGACGCCAGAGGTTGAAGAAGCTTCCAGAGCATAGGGTGAACTCATTCCCACCCCCAGGTTCATTACCGTCTGGATACAACTGTACTTTGCAAAGAGGGGCACTGTGCCTTTCCCCCCACCATCCAGTGTTCTGAGTCAGTAGGCTTAACCCCCTCCTCGCAGACAGGTGCGCAATCTCTAGAAAAGTGGGGCTTCAGGCATTGTAAGGGACTGGGAATGTTTTTACGAGAAGTAAAACAACACAGTTGACCCTTATTCAAATGGAATCAGCAGATAAGGTGAAAGCTTTCAAAAAAAAAATGTTTTAAACGGGCCACCTAAAACGAAGGGGTTGTTTGCCAAAAGCCACATCTGACTCGAATAAGCAAATCTGTCGTATATAGCCTGTGCATGTAAAACAAAATCCAAATGCAAGTACGCATACTTTTATGTCGCTCAACTACAGCAATCCGTATCTTATTTGTGTGTATCTTTGATGTCTATTCTGTTACGTCCTCTGAAGTGATTACATTGCTTTTATTTAATAAAAATTGTAAAGTTGTTTTAAGTCTCTGAACGGAAAGACAAAAAAAGCAAAAGCCAAAGCCGAATTCTTACTTGCTGCATCTCTGGTTTTATGTCGAAATTCTTAGTCTAAATGATCTACAGTTTTCCGGATTAAGATCAAGTGGGGGAAAGATGAGAATCTTAAAAGCAGCATCATACAAATACTTTTGCTCTTGGTGGGGAAATTAGACATTTGTGGACTCTACCTGCTGGGCACGATGGGAATGTTCTGAAGTGGGCAGAAGGTGGGAGTCTTTGGGGAAAGTTACTGGCAATCTTTTGGGGAAAGATTAAATCTGCTCCCCAAGCCTCAGTGCCCACAAAGGGAAGCATGGACCTGCACCCCCACAAGGAGTGAGCACGAACCACCTTTCGAGCTGGTCTGGGAGGGGGGAAAACAGATCGGTCACTGCCCATCTGCTGATAGGAATTGTAGGAAGGGCTGTGGTTGCTGACGGAGCAGTTCCCCATGAATCTATTATTTCAGGTCTCTTGTCTTTTCCTCTTTGGTAGGAAGATATTAAAAATGAGTCTCTGGCAGAAAGTACAGAAAAACACCGCGTCTCTGAAATTGCAACAAGTACAAATTCCTGGCCAACAACCTAAATTGCTGGTGCTTGTCATCAATGAACGGTTTGCAGTCTGCTCTCCTAAAGGACAGGAAAACACTGGGCTGCAGTAGATTCCAGGGCTATCTGGAAGCCCAGACCTCTACCCACTCCTGAGAACCCTGCGTGGACTTTGAGTACTAGGGATCACGACACATATAAAAGCTATCCTTTGCACGTGTGGAAGCCACCTTGAAACTTTCTCATTTAGAACGATTACAGTTGGCCTACTTGTTTCTGGCGGGATTTGCAGGCTGCCACATCCCGGTGCCCGAGCTCAAAAAGGGTTCGGAAGACCGAATAGGAGCACCGTGGACATTTTTCCAGCACCACATTTCGTGGGTGAGAGCCTTCTTTGGGGGAGTTGGCGGCGGGTGAGGGGGGAACCTGAAAACACTTGTGGAATTCAAACGCTTGAAGTTACCAACGGTTAGGATCGAGATAGTGGTTCTCACTTCCTGCCGCGCGTGGGAGAAATATGTTACCCTGCGTTCTGTTCTGCCCGCATTCGTTCAAAAATGACCTCTACTTTCGTCGCGTCCTGATAGCGCCCAGTCTCCAATCTCACCGCTCCCGTCTTTGTTTGTCCTTGCCACCGCCAGCGTGCTTGCTCCACACCAAATCTGAATATTTTGAATGAGAAAATCTTCAGTGACTCCCCCGGGGCCTCCAAGAAGGTCACGATGCTTGGCTCCCCCATTGGGCAGCCATCCACCATTTTCTCCTGTGGGTTCTGGGCTTCTTGAGGTCTACTCTTGCATCGTATGGAGCCACTGAGAGAAAGCCACACCCTCCCTTGTATCTGTGACTGCTCTCTCTTTCTGGGACCATCTCCAAAACTTTGTTAACTCATTTATTTTTGAGAGAGAGAGAGAAAAAGAACAAGTGGGGGAGGGGCAGATGAGACAAGGAAAGAGAATCGCAAGCAGGCTCTTCACCTGTCAGCACAGAACCCGAGGTGGGCGTGACCTCACAAACCACGAGATCATGACCTGAGTGAAGTCGGATGCTTAACCGACTGAGCCAGCCAGGTGCCCTTTATTTTCTCTTTTAGTGCAAGAAACAGGGGCATTTAGGACAAAGCAAAGCCGATTTTGAACCTGCTTGCGAGGCACATCAGGATGTTGCTATGAGCCGTTTCTTGCAGCAGCAAGCACACAGGGGCATTTTTGGCTCGATCAGCCTACCTGGGAGGAAACAGAATGCCCTTGAAGAATCATGTAGTTTAATCGACCTGAGCCAGAGCTCCTCAGTCGGCACTGCAGCCGATACTCCCTGGTAAGAGCCCATACTCCCTGACCGGTTAGGAACCTGGGCTCTGGACCCCGGACGCCTGGGTTTAAACCTCGCTTCTGTCCTTTTCCAATCTGAGCATGTTTCCTAGCGACTTCTGCCTACATCGCCTCATTTGTCAAGGGACCTAATGAGATGCTCCACCTCGCAGGGCTGGTGGGAGACCCGTCGACCCAGAGCACTGCGTGTTTGATGCACTGTCAACAGTCGGCAAGTGTCAGCTCGGCTCATGGCTACTGTCCTCGCCTCTCCACAGAGTAAATCGCTAAGCTTTATCCCCTTTTGTGCAACCCTGGCCTTCGAGGGAAGAGACATGACCCTCCTGGTTCTTGAACTCCCTGCCCCAGCACAGACCCGGTGTAGGGCCTGAGCTCACTCTGCCCACCTGCCGGCCCCTCGGCCTTCAGTGCTTGATTTGGGGCGTGGAAACCTTCTGGGTGGTGCTGAGTGAAGGCAGATGGGAAGAGGCAGAGATTAGGCGAGGTGAGCTCTCTCTCCCTGGCTTCACATTTAAACACGATTCCCACTCTGCTCAGGAGCAAATCCAGAGCTCATCGGCTCAAAGGATGGAAAAAAAAAAGCCCAGTTTGTGTCACGGAGGTTTTTCATCTCCAAATACACAAGCAGCCTGCAGAACTTTCTGTAAAAATCTGGAGAATGAGACTGACGTGAGTTTCTGGTATCATCTTCTCAAGGATGTATTAGCGGGACGAGATAGTGCTCATGAGGGAAATTCCCATGAGGGATTTCAGATGAGGCACTCTTGGTGAACTGCATTTTTTACACAGAAAGCTAAGCCTGGAACCCACTCCCCACAGGGGATCTCTTTATGTTGTACGTGATTAGCGGCTACAGCCATAGAGGAGGCAAAGAATAAAGTAGGATTCACTTGAAGAGGCGTGTTTGTTGCAAATTTCCATAATCACACAAGTTTAGAAAAACCGGTATTAAGATTTCCATTGTGGAGGGCAACTTGGGTTTAAAATTTGGGGGAAAAAAGTAATTATTTTTAGATAATTTTTTTTTCCTAGATTTAAAAAGAAATGGTTCATTCCTGAAAGGTCTTTGTGAAGATACACCTTACCGTCTCGTAAAACCACGAACTGTGATGTATGATGTAATCTAATGACAGAGATAGTGTGTTTTTGATTTGGTTCTGGCTCCAAACCCAGACTCCAGCGGCAGCAGGTGGTTGGGGGGGGCAGGCGCCCAACACAAGTGGGGCCCAGCGAGGCCGGCCAATCAAGGCATGCCTACGCTTTTGCTTTGAGCGGAATGTTGTTTCCGATGGCTTTAATGATGAGTTCTAATCGAAACACATTTACCACTTTGTGGGGGGATGAAGAGAAATGAGTCCTTTCAGGCAGATCGTTTGAATCATCACCACACGACGATTTGCAGCTAAAGTATAAGGTTATCTTATGGAGAATAGCTGGTTAGGGAGTAGGAGATAACATTAGCAAATGAAAATATAAGTGACCTAAATATAATTAGATAGGCTAATCATTATTTTTTGCTTAAGAAGCTGCTACGAAGCCTAATTCATACAAAGTTGCATTATTAACCACATTGCTAATGAGTAAATGCAGACGGGGGGGGGGCAAAGTTTGAATTCTGGTTCTTTCACTTAGTAACTGTGTGACCTTGTGCACACTAGGTTTCATACCACGGTTTCCTCATCTATAAAATGAGGATGATGATAAAAAGCTAGGTGTCACGATTGTATTAAATGAGATAATCTATATCGCCTAGAATGGTTGGCATATAGTGAACATGTTATTCATTTAGCTATCATTGTTATGTTGATATTAATTTCATGATCAATACCTGTTCATAAATTGTTCTGAACTTTTTTCTTTTCTTTTTTTTTTTTAAAGTTTATTTATTTTGAGAGAGAGAGAGAGAGAGAGAGCATGAGTGGTGGAGGGATGGAGAGAAAGGCAGAGAGAGAATCCCAAGCAGGCTCTACGCTCAGTGCAGAGCCAGACATGGGGCTCAATCTCATGACCTGAGCTGATATCAAGAGTCAGTTGCTTCACTGACTGAGGCACCCAGGCGTCCCCTCAACTTTTCTTAATGAGCGATAGAACATTGGGATTACTAGGTCAAAGGATAAACTCATCATTTTTTTCTTTTTAGTTTTTGCAATTCATTTCTTTAAGTAAAGTAATACTTGAACCGATTTTCTGTCACAACACGTTGGTACAGCCAACCTATGTGCAGGTTCGTAAATAGCTGCTGTATGAGCCCCTCCTCCCTGGCCATCCAGTCCGTTCCCGGGAGCCCTCAGACTTTCCCAAGGCACAGGGTGAACTCTAGGACCCTCTCCACATCTGTGGCCTCAATCCTTTCTGACTGGGCAGGCCATACCAAGCTGGTATTAATTGACTTGGACTCTACTAATATGTAGACCAATAACGCCATAACGTTTATTTTAGTAAATGCTCACCGGTGTTACCTAGTTTTATTATCCAAAATCTGCTTATTTACTAGCTATAAAAAGTCTATTGCAATTTAATTCCCATTTATTTGCTTATTAGTGAGTTGAACCTTTGTTAACATAGATTTACCACCCCTGTGCATTTCCTGCCTTGTAGTTTTCATGCTTGTGACTTAGCCTCTTTCTCCATTGGAGGTCTTAGTGCTCTCCTCAATGAGAAGTGTTCTTTACAAATTCAAGCTATTAACCCATTTTACATATGTTTACTGTGAATATAGTCTCTCATTGGCTTGTCTTTTAATGTCATTAGTGATCTCTTTTTGTATCTGGAGTTTGCTTTAAAATATCGAAAGTTTTCAATGTCTACCATAGCCTGGTGCTTAGAAAGTTTCCTTCCTCTGCATTAGAAGTCAGAAAAACAACTAAATTCTGTCTTCCAGCTTCTTTATGTTTTTGTTTATACGTCACATACGTTAAACTCTCAATTCATCTGTAATTAATCGTAGTGTATGATGAGAATGAGGGAACTCACTGTACTTGGTTTTCAAACAGCCTGTGTCCCCAATTCCGCTGACTTCGATGCTTCATTTATTTTACATGACTTTTGGCTTACATGCCTATTTTAACACTTTTTTTAAGGAAGGCCATCCTGTGTTAATATTTGTTCTTTTAAGTATTATTTAGTGTCTTCAAAATGAGCAAACACGATGCCTGTAGCTTGTTTGTACAGATTTGCTGGCTCGGGAGCCAGGGCCACACTGGCAAGCGTGGAAAGCACTATTCTTACCAGGCTGGGCCAGAGCACAGGCACTCATTACCCGCCTAAGCAGCAATGATTTGCCAGGACGTTGTGCTATGGCCTTTTGAATTAGGACTGGAATGCTTTCTTGGAGAAAATGAGTTGAGAAGATTTACTCATCAGGTCTGACTCCACAGACATTTGGAGAGGACAGCCTGATCTGGACTATCAAGTTAGTGCTTTCATAAAATAAGTTTACAAAAGAATAAGAAAAAAAAAGAGTATGAGTTTCCAAGGATTCATTTTCATTGAATTCATAGAATAAAGACCTTCTGAGTGAAAGGGATTCTTGGATCAAAAAAGAAATTTAATTGCTTCTTCAAGCTCTAATGACGGTACTTTTCCGTAATTTTAAAAATAATTTGGGTGAACTTTCCTTTTTACTTCACAACCAACGGGAGGCAGGGAGCAGGGATAGTCCAGTGTAGAAACAAGTATTGCTTTGTTTCTTTCTTTGACCCTTCGGTAATTCCAGTTAAAGATACCTGAGGTGATAAAATTTCTTCACTGGCATCCTTGCATGTTGCTGTTTTACCCCCAAAACTATGTATTTTCAAGTACTGACCTTTTAACATATTTGACATTGAAAAGTCTATGCTATAATTTGCCCTTCCTCTGTCTCCTAGCACTGACTTTTCAGTGACGTTGACAAGCAAATTTCAAAGAAACGTAGAGGGATGTAGAGTAGAAGAACACGCAAATTTAACGCATGTGAATACTACAGAGAAGATGTGTAATAAATACCAGAATTGTAGCGTGATACAATTTACTCTTACAATAGATGATAGGATAAGATTATATCTTACAAGGTCATTGGTGTACAATTAAAATTTTTTTAAATGTTTATTTTTGAGAGAGTGGGAGAGAGGCAGAGGGCGAGTGGGGGGAGGGGCAGAGAGAGAGGGAGACACAGAATCCAAAGCACCAGGCTCTGAGCTGTCAGCACAGAGCTCGACGCGGGGCTCGAACCCATGAACCACAAGATCATGATCTGAGCTGAAGTCGGACATTCAACCAACTGAGCCACCCAGGGGCCCCAATGTGCATTATCAGAAGATCCAGCAATCTTAGTGCAGGAAACTTACAAGAAATATATCTTCTATTACATCTAATATAATGTTATATGTCAATTATATTTCCATAAAAAAGAAACGCATTTATAGCTTCTTTTGACAGAGATGAATTTATGATATTGTAGCTTATGTCACTGGCAACTTATTTCCTACCTCGTGTATGTGAAGTTTTAGGGGGAAAAAAAAGAACAGAATTTACATTTCAAACTTTATTTTAGGATTTATTTAAATCATGTTAGGCTGTCAACGTGTCACAGGTCTTTTTGCACTATGTTTTTTGTTAGCCTATCATCTTTAAAGAAACCTTAAGCAAATAGCATTTAGAACTAATACATAACTCTGTCAGTGTTTTCAAAGTGCTAGAGTGTTCCAAAGAGCAAAAAGCATTGTTCTTTACCTTGCCCAATATAGCAATGAAAGTAGGACAGGCTGATTTAGTAGAAGATTCCAAAGCTACCCTGTCATGTCACTAATGCTTAAAAGCCCTTAATTTACATTTTCAGAAAAAAAATATAGAATTAAATATCTTTGAACCAGCAAGACTGTTCATTACAGGAAGTTATTATTTTGATCAGGCTGTTGGTTTCTGAAGTCTCTTGGCAACAATACAAAAATAGCTTTCCCTTGTTAATAAAGAACAATCTGCAAAAACAAATTAGAAATGTGTTAAGGACAAAATAAACAGACATTTTATTTTTTAAACTTGGGGGCCTCTGCATTTCACAGACTTCTGGAATCTGGGGAGCTCCACCCAACTGCTAAACATTTTATTGCTCTATTATAGGTTTGGCACGAGAGGAATAATTTTCCAACTGTTGGAACAATGTGGATTCACATTTTTCCAGAAAGAAAAAAAAAAAAAAAGCCCTCTATCTTACATATTAAATTCCGAATAGAGAAGCACTGTCTGTATCACTCTGCCCATTTTTATGATGGAATTTGAGAACTCAGGGAAAAATTATATATATGAACACGGTATATCTACGTGTAGTTGAAACCTACATCTGGTGAAAGGATTTTTAAACCAGTGTAGAAAAGTCAGTCCACAGAGCTAAGTTCCCATGTTTGTGAATTCCCACTTAAAACTGACTGGAGGCCAGTCACCTGGGATTTGTTGAAATAACTCCTGTCTAGTTCTTACTGTGACAATGTACTATCCGCATACTGTTGGCTGCTAAAGAGAGCTTGGTGGGACCGGCTGAAAAACACCTCTTTGGATATTCACTTAGGCTAATAGTTCCTTCTAGGTGATCAGAAATGCATCCTGACCTAACAGCCATTGCGACCCACGCGCCTGTGTGCGTGGGGTGGGGGCAGGCTGGTGCTCTAAGAAATTGCAATTTTTCATTTTCGGACGAACGGGGGATTTAGGTAACTTGCAACGGAAAAAGATAATTCTGTCTCCCCCCGCCCCCGCCCAGGAAAACAATCCAGAGCTGTTCATGAGACCTGGAGGAACAAATTGCTCAGTTGGCATGGAACCCTGGCGTGGGCACCTGGGTAAGCCTCTTCACACGTGACGCCTCCCAGATGGGTTCGTGTTCACCTGGTGAGCGGGTAACACCACCGCGTCGAGACACGCGCAGCGGGTGGCTGTTTGCGTCTGTGAGGATCCGTGCCAGTGAGCGGAGAGCCGTGCCTTTTGGACAGTCCTTATCTCTTCTGCTCTGACATGAGAAGTCAGGGTCCTCTCTGGGCCATCCGTCAAGTTCATATCCAGATGACGTGCTTGCTGGAAAGTCAGCCTAGAATGCTGTGTTTTCTCTGGCCTGTCCCTGACACTTCCTGATGTCTGCACTTCTGCTCGCCCCAGGCTGGTCCTGTGTCCTCAACCTTCCCTCTCCCTGGTCCCCCACCTCCCCGGTGCTCACTCCCCTCTGTCTCTGTCCACTTCCCGAGGCCTCCCCAGCTTGCTGCCACACCCCGTCCTCATGCAAAGCTTCCCTTGGGGTCTCTGCAGGAGCCACGGAGCCAGCTTGGACCAGGACTGCACTTGTCCCTCTCGGATGCAGGGGACAGGCTGCAAAGGAGTCCAGTGGCACCTGAAGGTAGGGGAGGGGCAGTGAGATCTGTGACTTTTGTCTCCGGGGAGGCAGGTGGAGCTGACCTGGCCGTGTTAAGAACTAAAGCATCTCAGAGACCATCTGGTGCAGCCCTGGGCTCTCAGCGGGGTCAGGTGTCATTCCCCGTCCCCGTCCCCCCCCCCCCCGGGAGACTCCTCAGGTCTTGAGAGGTTAAGTGATGTGCTCCGAATCTCACAGCTAACGAACGGTGGAGGGCTCTGTGGTGTGCGTGCCTGTGTGAATGTGAGAAATGAAAACGCTGGTAACCTCCTTCTAGAATTCACTTTTTCTCATTTGAAGAAAATTTAAAAATTCAGGATAAAATATCCACATTGAAGACTGCTAGTATTTTGTGTTATTTGCTGCCTATGTCTTTTTTGCTATCTATCTATATTTTTTAATTTTTTAAAGTGTATTTATTTCGAGAGAGAGCCTGCATACGCATGAAAGGGAGGGGCAGAGAGAGACAGAATCCCAAGCAGGCTCTGTACTGTCAGCACAGAGCCTGACGCGGGGCGCTAACTCCCGAACCATGAGATCAGGACTTGAGCCAAAATTAAGAGTCAGATGCTTAACCGACTGAGCCACCCGGGTCTCCCTCTATCTATATTATTTAAAAATCACACAGGAAGGGAGCCGGGTGGCTTAGTCGGTTAAGCATCCGACTTTGGCTCAGGTCATGATCCCCCGGTTCGTGGGTTCGAGCCCTGCGTCGGGCTCTGTGCTGACAGATGGAGCCTGCTTCCGATTCTGTGGCTTCCCTCTCTCTCTGCCCCTCCCCTTCTTGTGCTCTGTCTCTCAAAAATAAATAAAAACAATTGTTTAAAAAAAATCACACAGGAAAGGTAGGTGTTAATTTTCTTGGTATGGGGAGGAGATGGGCAACAAAAAGTAAAAAGAAAGTATGCATTAATTCTCTTAAGAAGAAGGGAGTGAAAAGAAAGTGCATCCTGTAGACATAACCTCAGCACCTCTTTGACCACCTTGACCCCATCTCCTCAGTCTGTATCCCTCTTCAGAAACAAAACAACAGCCAGCTTGAGTCAGGTGAGAATCTTTCCAATATCTTTCCCACCTATCGATTGCTTTTCCTGTGTCCCTGTCCTATTTTATGGGTCAGCCTGACGCTTTTTTCATTGCCATCGTGTGCTGCGATGAGACATGCATACAGTCATGGACTGCATCAAGTTTAACCATTGTGCCTAATGCATTGTGTGCGCCTACCACACTTTACCCAGACAGTCCCTTTCTCGTCTGAAGGTTCGATTCTGATTTGGGCTATTCCCTTTTTATTCCAGTCATGCCATTGCAAGCATCCTTGGATTTGCCTCTCTGTGCACATATGAGGGTCTCCCCAGACATGGGATTGCACTGGTTCATGGGACACGCACGTTTCCACTTGTCACCCCAAAGTCGTTGTGACATCTATAATCCTCCCAAATCCAATGGGGGATTCTGTTTCCATTAATTCTTCCGAGTACTCGATGGTCTTAGTCTTTTTTTTGTTGTTGTTTTTAATTTTGGGAGAGCGAGAGCATGAAGAGGGGAGGGGCAGAGAGAGAGAGAAAGAGGAAGAGAGCATCCCAAGCAGCCTCCGCAGTGTCAGCACAGAGCCCGAGGCAGGGCTTGAACCCACGACCCTGAGATCATGACCTGAGCCGAAACCGAGAGTCAGACTCTCAACCGACTGAGCCACCCGGGTGCCCCGGTCTTAGTCTTCTTAGTTCTCCTAGAGCCAATTGAAATATAGCTCCTTCCCTGGCTGTACACGTAAGAATAAGACAGTAGGTGAGTGTTCAGAACTCCCCCTCCCCCACACATGGAAATGCAAGTGTGACAGACCCTAGGAGAAAGCATTACAGCTTCTACCAAGATGATGAAGTAACACCTCCGCCCGGGAAGCTGTGATTTTACTGTCTTCATGCATTTGGGGCCTGTTGATGATTTAGCTGTTGCGTGTTAGAGACGGTGATGCAGCCTGATTCCCTGGTATAAAAAAAAGCATTTGGCAAACAACATTCTATTGTCCACATGTAAACGTTTTCTCACAAGTCAATGGCTTGGCTCTAGAGACAGAAAACTAAAATGCAGAGCGTTTAAATGACTTACCCAGGATCTCGCAGGAAGCCAGCCTTCTTCTAGGAAGATAAGTTTCAGAGAGGTTGAACCATTGGCCAAGAAACACTGAAGTCAAAGTGACTGGTGCTTACGGGACTCCACCTCCTGACGAGGCCTCCTGATTCTGTGCCGCTCATCTCTGATGAGAAAAAGGTCCCATTTCTGCCGGGGATTTCCTCCCGCACAGAGGGCAGAGCTGGGTTATAGAAGATGCTAAACAAATATTAGCTGAATTAACAAGTCAAAAGGGGAGCATATCGAAATCTCTGTGGTGCATTCATGTGTTTGAAACAGGACCCCAGGGGCGCCTGGGTGGCTCAGTGGAGTAAGTGTCCTACTTCGGCTCAGGTCATGATCTCACGGTTCATGAGTCTGAGCCCCACGTCGGGCTCTGTGTTGACAGTTCAGAGCCTGGAGCCTGCTTCGGATTCTCTCTCTTTGCCTCTCCCCTGCTCGTACGTTCTCTCTCTCTCTCAAAATAATAAACTTAAAAAAAAAAAAAAGAAAAACAGGACCCCAGAAGGTAAATGTACTCTGCCTCACAGGGAAGCATGTCCTCTATCCTTTCTTTCATGGCTCTCCTTGCCTCTCCAGTCCCTACGTGAGAATCTTAACCACAGACTGGTCCAAGCAGGGGGGAGGTTGGGTAAAACACTCCCTGCTGGATAAACAGATTTTTACGGAGAAATTTTAGGCAATAAAAACAGGGAACATGAGGTATAAACATCATTAGGGAAATGGGTGCATTGACTATTTATTTAAATTTTATGACCGATATCCTCACTAGCATGTGCAATATGTCACAGGACAAAGGACAGCGGTTTCTATATGAATTCTGATAACTCTGTGCAGAAACAACGTCTTTTTGAACACCTGTCCCAGTGGGATGACAGATCGTTAAGCAAAACTTAGTCAGAAGGTCGGCCGCGTAAAATTAACAAGAGGTGATTTGGGTAGGGAGAAGCGATTAACCTGATTGATTAAAGGAAGTGTTTCTCGAATGAAATGCCAGCGCCTGAGAGTGCCGTTCATGGGCTGGAGGACGTCTGCCTGCTTGGTTTCAGGGACGCCACGCGTCATAAAGGGAAGCTAGTTCGTGAGATTCAGGAGAATGGGCTCGTGTCGAAACCGAGCAATACGTACGTGAATATCAAGTGAACGAGCACAGAATAAACAGAGGAGGAGACTCCGTGGAAGGGGCCCGCGGAGCAGCTGGCGAACCAGACGGAGTGTTGACCATGCCTCCAGTCCTAACCCAACCCAAGAGACCATCCGCTGCCTTCACTCCTGTGATTTCTATGGCCGTGACTCACTCCCGCGGTGTCCGGGAGCAAGTGTTGGCACCTCTGTGCTCTCGACCAGAAGTCACGCTTTGGAAGGGGACATGAGGAAGAACATTCCCATATTTGGAGAGAACAAATCTGGGAAGCTGGCATAATAGCTCTCTCTCGGAGGAGCGCTGAGGTTTTTGCTAATCACGGTTATGACTCATCTGAAGGCCAACGCCTCCACCTGCACAGGGTCCCCTGTCCCTCGCTGGAACATTCTTTTATTATAGAGCATTTATGTGTCACATTAGAAGCATTTACCAAGCATTTTATAATCGTTATTTACTGTTCTTCGTGGCAACCCTGCGCTACGCCTCAGCCCTGCCCTTTAAACTTCAGGAAGCAGCTGCGTATGCTACTAGGTACCAACCTTCTGAAGGATCTTCTCGAAATCTCTTGCCAGGGTGCTGTTTAACCCAAATCAAAGGTAAACGTTAGACGCTGCTCTGGTCAGAACGCGGGATAGATAATTTAGCTGTCTTTTGTACTTCTAGGATTACAGCGAGAGCAGATTTGCAAGAAAAGAAAATTCCTTTAAAATTAAAGGCCGTGCCTGTGACTCTGGCAATTTCTCTTTGTTCAAAAACAAACGAGAAGATATTGAAAGCAACACACACACACACACACACACACACACACAGGTACAAAAGGAGTCGTTGATATTTATATGTCAAGTGATTTGGTGAATACAATACTGAAAAGAGTCAGGAACAGGGTATTTTATACTAAAGGGATTAAAGTTACAAATAGAGATGCCCAGCGTAGTTTATGTGTTTCAGATCTAATTGTTTCCAGCATTTACGCTGCATATGCCACACTTGTGCAAAATGTGTTAAAAAAAAAATAGCATCTGTTAATTATTCAGTGTGCAAGGAATTCAATAAAGTCAGTGTCTCAGTTCTGCTTGCAAATTATGTGGGAAGGGACTTCACTAGGAATTTATTCAGTTCCTTTAAATTTTTGAGCTTTACTGCGTATCTTAGAGAAGAAAACGTGGCTTGTGATTCCAGCAAGCAGGGTGGGGTAGGTCTGTGACGCGGAACTCTGGAGAACTCCTACATACCTGAGTCATTTTAAGCTAGACTGGACTCAACCTTCAGGAACAGCCCCTGGGAATTTCCTGCAGTTAATGAGTAAGGGAGCCCAGGAGAATCCATTCCATCTCTGGGGTCCCGAGCTCCGGGTCAGCCTTCTGAGGAACAAAGAAACCCCAGTGTGTGCCTCTCTGCTCAGTGCATATGCGTCCGGACACGTGTACGTCACTTACCCAGGAAAATAATATTTGTCAAGACAAAAGAAAACAGGCTGAGAAGAGTATGAGGTTGATACACAAAAACAGATTTTCAAGAAGACATGCTAACCGCCAGTTGATTTCAAGAACTTTTTTTGAGACTGTTGCATTTCATTTAAATAAGGAAGCAGAGTGAAATCTGCTGGTTACTCCTTTGTTCCTGAGTCCAAAGTGGAAAGAAGGCACACAGAGCATTAAAATCTCATATTAAGGACAGAAGCATGGAAGAATAATTCCATTTCCCCCCATTCATGAATCATTTTCATTTCATAAATCAATAACCATTGGTATAAGAAAAACAAAGTTTTGCTCATTTTTTCCCCTAGTGAAACAATATGGAACTCTCTGAAATTGATCACGGCAGGTGGGAGTATACTGGTTTGAGTGGTCCCGGACCCGACTGAACTGAACGTGGTCTAAACCACAGGGTGGTTCACAGGGTGAATGCAATTTCTAGCACTCGGGGGACCCTCCTCCCAACTACCTTTTGTTGTTGCTGTTTTAATTTTACAAACCACACCTGGCTTACATGCCCTGTAATGATGATGATGTGACCCTGCTAAGAGATCGAGGCGTTTCTATGGAGTGAACACAGAATTGACATATTTATGCCGCGTATGTACAGGCTCCCAGACACAGCTTCGCCATCACTACAGCCGGAACCAGGGGCAGAGCCCAAGAATTTAGCATCTGGGGCCTTATTCTTGCAACAGGCCATTCCTCTGGGGGGGAAGAAAGCCAGCTTACCCTGTCAGGAAGAGAGGGCCTTCTTCAGCTCCAGTAAATTGAAGGGCTTGTCATTAAAAAAGAAAAAAGAAAGAAAAAGGAAGGAAGGAAGGAAGGAAGGAAGGAAGGAAGGAAGGAAGGAAGGAAGGAGGGAGGAGAGAAAAAGTAAGGCCACCTTCCTTCAAAATGTTTAGGGTCCTAGTAGGACGGATTGCTTTGATATCTTTGAGTGCAGCTCAGAGATTTCTGCTGAAATGCTGCAATTTTCCCTAAGTGCACGGAGAGCTCAGGCCCCCCGGGGGCAGGGGAGGGGGGTGGGGGGCGCTTCCCCTCAGCTCTGCTTTCTTGCCAGGGGCGGAGAGGCAGGAAGCTGAGCTCGGAGGGGACGGACCCGGGCTGCGGCCCTTGTGCTCTCTGCCGTCCTGCAGTGATGCACCCTCTGGATAATGGGCTGAAAGCCTCACATTTTGGCAGTGGGTCCTGCTCACTGTTGTGGCGTTGCTCTAGGATTTGACTTCTTGGAGCAAGCAAGATGCCCCCCACCCCCACCCCCACCGCCCAATAGCTCAAAGATTGGTTTTAAAATGTGTTTTCCCTGACGTTAGGGATGTTGGGATTCCTGTGAGATCTGCCGGTTAAGTGCGGACCTGGAGAAAAGAGAGGGGGGCTGCTGCTGGGCTGGGCGGGGGAGCTTTGATCTTCTCCTGCCCCCCTGCTTTCCCGAGCTCATCAAAATCAAATCAGTTTCAGAAAGGTCTTCGCCTGGGGAGGCACAGCGCCAACCCTGCTCCGGGCTCCGAAACCCTCACCGGCAGGGAGAAGACAGTGAACTGCCATGTCCCACCACACTCGGCCAGTTTTTATTTTTGTCCCTGCGTATCGTGTTCCCATTTTGCAGCTAGGCTCTGAGTTGGAGTTACCGAGTAGTGTTTTCTGCACTATTTCCCTTATGAAGTGGGTGTGTGCGCAATTTTCACTTTGTGTGGAAGATAGTCCTATGTGTATTTTTTTGCCAGTATGAAATGCCGAGGGGTGCCTGGGTGGCTCAGTCGGGTGAGCACTGACTCTTGGTTTCTGCTCACGTCATGATCTCGTGGGTTTGTTGGGTCGAGCCCCGTGTTGGGCTCTGCACGCTGACTGCACAGAGACTGCTTGGGATTCTCTCTCTCCTTCTCTCTGTCCCGCCCTAGCTCGCGTGCACAGGCTCTCTCTGTTGCTCTCAAAATAAATAAGTTGAAGAAATCCTTAAAAAAAACCCAAAATGACAAAACCATATTCTCACTTCTGTGCAATATTATTTGCTAGAACATAAAGGAGTTTCGGGCACATGGTTCTGATGCATCGCTTGGACAATTGTATCACTGGAGTCAGCCAGTGAATCCATTAGCTCTGCAATGACAATAAATCGCTCTCATGTTGGAGGGCTCAGGACTCAGTCCTCCCACCTCTTTTCTCCTCTAGCTCCATCCATCCCCTCGGTGACCTCGTCCGTCTCCTGCCCTACTGGGATGGTTGGACAACCTGTCTCTGGTTCTCTGACCTCTGAGCCTTCGTGCAGACTGTTCCTTCTACTTAGACACCCTTCCCTCTCTTTTCACCTAGCCAACTCCAACTTTCTGAGTGTGCACCTCACCTCCTCAAGGTCCTCCTGGAGCCTCTCCCTTCCCTGCAGGACTGGCTTCCTCTGCTCAGCGCTCCTGGCGCTCTGGACTTTCTCATCAGACTGGCTTTTGCAGTCTTTCTTCCTGACCAGTCTGTAAGTCCCTCAGGGCAAGGAGTATCTTTGTCCTGTTCCCAGCTACAGCCCTAACACCCAGGAGCAGTGGAATGTTTGTGGGAAGGGTGACTGTCCACCACACCCTAACCCAGGTCATATTAGCAATTATCCCCACAGAGAACCGGGAGCTGGCTCTGGCAGGACTCTGATTTCCCAGGCAGACTGTCTCCTGGTCCCACTGTACCTAGTGCCTTTTATTCCCAAATGACACGTCAGAAATATTTTGCAGGAGGAGGGGCGCCCGGGTGGCTCAGTCGGTTAAGTGTCCGACTTCAGCTCAGGTCATGATCTCATGGTTCCTGGGTTTGAGCCCCGCATTAGGCTCGGTGCCTGGAGCCTGCTTCGGATTCTGTGTCTCCCTCTCTTTCTGCTCCTCTCCCGCTCACACTCTGTGTGTGTATGTGTCTCTCTCTCTCACTCAAAATAAACAAACAAACAAACAAGCAAGCAAACATTAAGAAAAGAAAATACTTTGCAGGAGGAGAGAAAGGAGTCTGAAAATTTGAGTCTCCTCGCTTTATGTAACTATTAATTTGGCACAGGTTGAGGGCTTGGTGGGAAACAAAATTGCTTTAAGAGTTTTTGCTGCTTATAAAGAGCTCAGAGCCTGGTTAGGAGGAATGGTAGGAAACATTTAAAATATTGAAAAAGCAGTTTCAGAGAGCTGTATTACTATGACCACGGCAGCCCTTTGCCTGGGTGTGGAAGGTTCCAGAACTGTCTGGAAGAGTTAGTTTGGCACATAAGTAGACTCAGGCCATATACCTAGAGCAGGGCTCACCAACTGTGGCCTGGGGCCAAATCTGGCCCACTGCCCGTTTTTGTGTGGCCTGGGAGCTAGAAATGTTTTTTTTTTAATATTTATTTATTTATTTTTATTTTTAAATAATTATTTATTATTGGCAGAGAGAGAGCATGAGCATGGGAAGGGCAGACAGAGGAGGAGACACAGAACCCGAAGCAGGCTCCAGGCTCTGAGCTGTCAGCACAGAGCCTGACATGGGGCTCGAACTCACTGACTTTGAGATCATGACCTGAGTCGGATGCCCAACCGGCTGAGCCACCCAGGTGCCCCTATATATATATATATATATATATATATATATATACCTATTTAGATGGTAGGGGACAATGGAAACATTATATCTTATGACACATACAAATTATATGAAATTCAAATGTTAGTGTCTGTAAATCACATTTTATTGGGACACAACCATGCCCATTCCCTTTACGGCCAATGGCAGAGTCAGTTGCAACTATGGTTCTATTTCAAAAGCTGAAAGTGTTCACCGTTGGCCCCTTTACAAAAAAAAAAAAAAAAAAAAAATTGCTGACCCCTGAGGTAGGCGCCACAGCATGTGCAAAGCCCTATCCGCAAGACTTTCAGCTTGGCCGGGGTGTGGGGGATGTGTGGGAGCGTGAGTGTGTGCACATGCGTGTGTGTGCGAGTGAGCGTGTGGTGGTAGAGAGGTGCGCATGTGTAGCAGGGGGAGGGCTATGGCGGGGGCGGGGGTGAGATTGGAAAGAGGCAGGGCGCGACCTTGAATAGATTTTGCACACCACCCTAAAGCTGTCGCCTCCTGGGCCGGCAGAGGGGAGCTGATGTGGGGCTTCAGGTGAGAGACTGAGGGCTCAGACTTACCCATGAGCCAGCTAGCCTCTGGGTAGCTAGTGTCTGTGGAGGGGGGCCTAGTAGGTAGAGATCCGGAGGCCCCAGCACACTTGATAATTAATCCTGTCATTGTCATTGAAATATCCCATTTTTTTTTTCTGTCTCCATCAAATCGCACTCGGCCTATAGCACTTAGGTTTTGCCCCTGGATCCTTTCAAGAAATGCTTTCGAAATGATTATCTTTGTTATGGTGATTGTTCTTCTGATGGGGGCATATATAGAGGCTTTTAGAGGTTTTTTTTGGCGGGGGTGGGGTGGCGGGGGACGCTGCATTTCAATCCCAACACAGTGGTGGCTCAGGATCTTTTGGTTTTTGTTTTTTGTTTCTGGCGCGATTTGTCAGGAGTGTCCCTGGCCCATTATCCTGGCAACATTTCTCCGCATCTCCCCTCAAGGATTCCTCAGACTTCAAAGAAGACGGCTTGCAAATAGCTGGCAGGAGGAATAGGCCCCAGATGGAGATGTTATCAGCACGCACACATGCCCACCTCTGGAAATGTTCACATTTGAAAATCGCAGCGATGGCACGCCATGGTCACCTTCTGGGGCCCTGTTTGGGGTGTCCAGTTTAACCATTAATTTTATACTTCAAAGAGAGTGCAGCCCACGAATGCAGCTGCGGAGAATTTAAAATATGATCCCCACCATTGTGGTCTTGCCCCAGTTTTGTCTTTAAAGCAGGAGGAGTCGAAGGTAAACCCGTGGGTGTGAGCAGGGAGCGTGGTAGCGTTTCTAGAACAGAAGACCACCTAAGCCTCGTGTCTTCTTCCAAGAAGAAACTTCCTTCTTGCTTCTCGATGGTATTTGTGAGGTTTGACGTTGCTGTCGTTCGGGGAAGTGTTCGTGTAGGGAGGAGAAGATTTACAAATGGCAGTGTCTTTGAGGGACAGAGAATGTGGAATAAGTTATATTATAGATTCCCTTTAACAGATGAGTTTCACTGAGTAGGGAGGAAATGAAAGGTCAAGTTTTTTTTTTTAATACTTTTTTTAATATTTATTTATTTTTGAGACAGAGAGAGACAGAGCGTGAACGAGGAAGGGTCAGAGAGAGAGGGAGACACAGAATCCGAAGCAGGCTCCAGGCTCTGAGATGTCAGCACAGAGCCCGACGCGGGGCTCGAACTCACAACCCACAAGATCATGACCGGAGCCGAAGTCGGACGCTTAACCGACTGAGCCACCCAGGCGCCCCATGAAAGGTCAAGTTTTAAAACATTCTTGGGGTTGTTCTTGCTAATAATTTCCTCTTCCTTTATCTTTTACTTGTTTCAAAAATGACAGTGTTATTAATGCCAGAGCAACAACCTGGAAAACAGTGAGAACCATCTTTAAAAAAAAAAAAAAAAAGTCACGTAGATTATACGGAAACTTTCGTAAGTGATGTAAGTGATGACATTCTATTTTGTTTGCCAGCATCAATTAGGAATCGCGATTACTGTTCACGTTAGTTCATTGGTATTTCCCAGGCAGGACACGTCTCCGAGGGGTGCAAAAACACCTTATACACTTTGTTACCATCATCTGCAAACTGCTATACTTCCCACATGCGGCCTGTGTCATCAGTTGTGTACTTTTATCCATAATGTTCGTTACTTTTTACCCGAGTATGAAGGAGTAACGTGGTCACCAGCCCTTGAAAAATAACAAAATAGTTGGAAGATATATGGGAAATCGTGGTAAAAGTACATGGCATTTTAGCACTCTTTAAAGTTTATATTATTTTTTAAATGTTTATTTATTTATTTTGAGAGCGAGTGAGCAAGGGAGGGGCAAAGAGAGAGAGGGAGAGAGAGACAACCCCAAGCAGGCTCCGTGCCGTGAGCACAGAGCCCGATGGAGGCTCAAACCCACAAACCATGAGATAATAACCTGACCTGAAGTCAAGAGTCGGATGCTTAGCCAACTGAGCCACCCAGGCACCCTGTTTATTTTTTATTTATTTATTTATTTATTTTTCAACGTTTATTTATTTTTGGGACAGAGAGAGACAGAGCATGAACGGGCGAGGGGCAGAGAGAGAGGGAGACACAGAATCGGAAACAGGCTCCAGGCTCCGAGCCATCAGCCCAGAGCCCAATGCGGGGCTCGAACTCACGGACCGCGAGATCGTGGCCTGGCTGAAGTCGGACGCTTAACTGACTGCGCCACCCAGGCGCCCCCAGGCACCCTGTTTAAAGTGCATATTCATAATAATTATTACTTAGGAATAAAACTGAACTGATGAGCTATAAAAGGTTAATATTGGTAAATGTAACAGTTAAGCCTCCGGGTTGTACATTACGGAAAACCTAATTCGAACTGGCTTAAGCCAGAAGGGGATCAATCCACGGCCTCGTTTAACTCAACATCACAGAATTAGCTGGATGTAGGGGCTCAGAGGGTATAATTAGGCTTTTGCCTTTTTCCACCTCCCTCCAGATTTCACTTCTGTGGTCACAGGATGGCAGCCAGCAGACTGCACACCATGTCACGCTCTTCTGGTCTCTTCCTGAGGGGGACAAGCAAGTCTCCTCAGCACCTCACTCACAGCTCCCATTGCCTGTCGTGGCCTCTGGTGAGCGGAAGGTGACGTACTGACGGTTCAGGCCTGGCCACACACTCCTCAATAATCTTCTAGCAAGTAGACTGAAGGTAGTGGAGAGGATGGAGGCCTAGAGAAAAATCTGGCACAATTACTGGAAGACTTTGTTGGGTGTTCACTAGGGCACATCCCTGGAAAGGAGATCTTTGTCAACCCCTGACTGAGCGCATCTCCAGGGTAGCAAGGAATGAAGCTCATGAAATCAAGAAATTTTCCTTAGAGGAGGTTAGTACTTGGTGTTGGCCTCCTCTGTGCCAAAGACAGGGACACAGGGTTTCTCCCCGACTTTCTGCTGCGAAACTCAGGGAAGTATGGTGGAGTGGTGTTGAAGACTTGAGGAAAGCAGGTATGAATGCTATTGTTCTGGAGGTAAGTGAGGAGCTGGGCCAGACACCGGTGCAGTCCTCCCACACTCAGAGGGACTCACAGTTGGCCTAACGTTCTGTTGTCGCCATCTTGGAATTCTCCTTTTTTGAACAAGAGACCCTGCAGTTTCCTCTCACACTGGGCCCTGTAAATATGTAGCCGGTCCTGTGAGGGGCCACAGCTACCCTGGGAGCTAGAAGACCAGAAGTAAGCCCCGGGGAAGGACCCAGCTTGTTACAGCGACCCCATCAGGGAGCACTTACTGCCAACAGCAAAAGCTTGGAGGGTTGCCACAGACGCTGAGGGGTACCTTGAGTAACAGCCAGAGAATTCATTTTTATCCCATGAAGGGAACTAGAAGGAGAGATCTTTCTTGGGAATGGGGTCTCCAAAGAACTCACAAATATATTCCAGACATAAAGAGTTAGCTTTGAAGACTCAGCCGTCCTGAGAATACCAGTGACTGATCAGCACCTTTTCTGCCTTCTTACCTCTCCTTCCTCCCCCTGGCTCACTCCAGCCCAGGAAGAGCCAGAAGGCAGCCTAGTGGGCCAGGGTAGGGCAAGAAAAGGAGAAGGTGTTGAGATGGAGAAGCCAACCCCTTTTCCATTCCAGGCCCCTGCAAGTAGGCCCAAAGTGTGGGGGAGACAAACTACCTCTAAACCAAATTCGGAACTTCGGCAGGTACACTGGTGTAGACATTTACATGACTGAAATTAGACTATTTTTATATTAGAATAACTGCAGAACTTTCCTTACCTGAGAACGATCACGAACATCGGGTGACCTACTTGAGATGTCGCCCAGGGATCCGCTCAGTGTCCACAGCGAAGGGTTTCGAAAGGAGAGGGCAGTCTGAAAAAGTGAGCATCGTTTTCTCAGGTCCAATGGAATCTTTCCCTTTCAACCCACCAATGATGGCTATGGATGCGTTCTTGTAAATCACGGTAGTAATTTTACACAGAAGGTGGATTTCCTTTTTTTTTTTAAACGATTATCCATTTATTTTGAGAGAGAGAGAGAGAGATTGAGTGTGCGTGCACACACGCACCGGTGCAAGCGAGTGGGGGAGGGGCAGACAGAGAGGGAGAGAGAGAGAATCCCAAGCAGGCCACGAGTGGTTAGGGCAGAGCCTGAGCGGGGTTCCGTGCCACCAACCCTGAGATCCTGACCTGAGCCGAAAGCAAGAGTGACTCGGCCACCCAGGCGCCCTAGAAGGTAGATTTCTTGATCATGTTTTTGAAACCACAAAACACAAGTTAAAAAGCATTTAGATACAAAATTGTATTAACATCAGGAAATAAATTGTATGCTAATATTCCAAAAACGTTTTATGAAGATGGGGCCTCCCCAAAAGCCTGTTTGTGGCGACCTGTGGGATCTGGTCATAAATCAAAACCTACCACGTTTGGGGACTCAAACTAGAACAATCCCTCCACTTGGCGATAATTGACTCTCAGTTGTGGTAGCTTACCCTCTCAGGGTCATACGATGTTGTTAAAGAGAGGAAATTAAATGTACTAACCAGAAAGTCGCTCAGAGAACACCAGGGTCATGACAGAAACTAATCATAAGGAAATTCACAGTTTAAGCTGACCTTCCTCGATGGACTCAAAGGGACATCTAAGGGAAGTAGTTAGGAAGACACCGTGTTGTGCGAGGCATTGGAAGTCAGCCTTAACTGCACATTTCCTTGTTTTCATTAGCTTGGGTTACCAACTGAGCATTTTCTGAATGCCCCTTTGGAAAGCGAACTTCCTCTGTTTTTCTTACAAGTTCCAGGGTAGGTAAGAGAACTCCTGTAATCAGTAATCACTCTACTTTATTTCTATTTTCTGTTAAGTTCACTGCGAAAGACAAACTTATCCATTATCTCCTAATTACCTATCTTGTCCCGAGGAACAATGCTCTCTTTGTGTAACAAAACATTCTTCTAAGGATTTGGTAAAACCTGTTTTCCAAGTTTTCCTCCAGAGCAGAGACCAAAGCAAACTAGCTTGCGGATGGAATGCCAGGTATTTATTTTCACCTATGAACAGGTAAATATTAAATATGTGACCGGCAAACTTTTCCATTTTTTTTTTTTTGAACACTCAAAGATAGCATGGAATTGGTGTTTGAGAATAAAACATAAAGACCTCAGCCATTTCACGATCAGTCAAGGCAGAGAAGCCAGCCCCCCTCCCCCCGCCCCCTGCTGGGAATCTGGGGACAGACGCGCTGCTCAGACTGGAGCCCACCCCCTGCATCTGCACCACTAAAGTCACCTGCTTGGCCACAACCTTGACCCCTACCTGTGGCCCACAGGACTTGAAGTTGTGGCTCTATTTTTCTAAAAAAAAAAAAAAAAAAAGACTCAAAAATTACCATGTGAATCTTACTGAATTCATTTGTTGACTAAACACTGAAATTACACGGTTTATTTTTTTAATGACCCAAGTGAGTATGCAGCTTCGTGCTGTTTAGTCTTGATGGACATCAGTGAAATTGAGAGAGACAGAATAACCCACCTCTGAAATAATAGCTTTGATTATGAACATGAGGAAAAAAAGGACAGTTAGGTCAAAGTTTAAGACAAATTCCTCAGCTCCTTTTAACGTAAAAATAGCATTTGATGGGGCACTTGGGTGGCTCAGTCCGTTAAGCATCTGGCTTCCGCTCAGGTCATGATCTCAAGGTTCAGTTCGTGGGTTCGAGCCCCTCGTCGGGCTCTGTGCTGACAGCTCAGAGCCTGGAGCCTGTTTTGGATTCTGTGTCTCCCTCTCTCAGCCCCTCCCCACTCACGTGTGCTCTCTCTCTCTCTCCCCCCTCTCAAAAATAAATAAACATTAAGTTTTTTTTTTTTTAAATAGCATTTGATCAACATTAATAAATGCTGGTATAATTCTCATTCCTGGAGCCTCTTCCGAGGAAAAACAGTCATTCCTGGCTGTGTTTTCTGCAGCAACATGCTTAGCAAAAAACCCTTCAGTTTCTTTGCCAAGAATGAAATTCTAGTTCCCAAATATTTGCATAGGTAAACATTTTCAAATTCATATTCCGCATACTGGCCGAACTTCTCCGTGTTTATAAATGTTTTTGCGATTAGTCTGCAAGTTTTTGTTGGACAGATGTATAAAACCCACAACTGGAAGTGGGGTGTCAGGAAATAAAAATAAGGAGAATTTAGTTCATTATTAGCACTTAATGTTATGCTTAGCTCTTCGGGTGAAATTATGAAAAATGAAGATCTCAGACACAAGAGTTCGCCATTTTAATTTTACCTGTCCGTGGGTGCGTGCCCCGTATTTGTCAGGATCGTTTAATTTGGCAACAGGAAAATAACTGGCTAAGACATGGGACGAAAGGTTTTCCATCCTGGTGGGATATCGTGGATTTCTTTTTCTCTCCAGTTGAGCCAACCTTAACTAGAGTTGTTTATGTGACGTCCAGTCTAAGACATCTCAATGAGTGCATGTGGGGCAAATTAAAACAGCACTATATAAGTACATCCGGGGCCCCTGGGTGGCTCAGTTGGTTAAGCATGCAACTTCGGCTGGGGTCATGGTCTTACAGCTCCTGAGTTCAAGCCCTCTGTAGGGCTCTGTGCTAATGGCTCAGAACCTGGAGCCTGAGTCAAATGCTGTGTCTCCTTCTCTCTCTGCCCCCGCCCTCATGCTCGGTCTCTCTCTCAAAAATGAATAAAATGTTTTTTTTTAAAAAAAATATATCTAATTATATCCAAGTCATTCTGAAAACCAATCCAAGTTCGAACTGTTGGAACCTAAGACCTTTTTAAAAAAATGTTCATTTATTTATTTTGAGAGAGAGAGAGAGAGAGACAGCACAAGAGAGTGTGAGCAGGGGAGGGACAGAGCGAGGGGAAAGAGAATCCCAAGCAGGCTCCTCGCTATCAGCGCAGAGCCTAATTCGGGGTTCGAACTCATGAACTGTGAGATCATCACCTGAGCCAAAATCAAGAGTCCAACACTTAACCGACTGAGCCACCCAGGCGCCCCCAACATAAGACCTTTCCAACACGGTGTGATTTGTCTTCCACAAAGGAAAGGATTGTGCCTTCGTTCCATATCACTTCAGTGCCTATGCATCTCACTGCACAAATAATTTATAAAAGCCTTACCTGAATAATTTCTTGAATAGGAATCATGACTATCAGCCATGCCAAAGACGGAACTGGTTGTTTTCCATGGTCCCAAAGAGAGCAGCTATCGTAAGTTCCCTGTTCCTTTCTCCAGTGTTATTTTTTGGTTTCTCCGTATGTAAGACCCCTTCATTTAGTGACCTGAGATACAGACGGGCTTTAGTGCTGCGGGGTTCTTCAGAGAAATTAGGCTGGTATGAAGGGAGGGGGGACCTCTCGAATTCCTCCACTGCACATTCTTCAAAAAATTTCCCTTGGACAGAAAAAAAAAAAAAGTTATTTCTGTCTCTGTCGCGCTTCGGCGTGTTTTGTGAGACATGGCTTGTTTACTCTTTCCTCGAGTATTTATTGAGCATTTACTATGTGCCAAGTAATTTCTAGGGCTAGAAACCCAGAGAAA
Source organism: Lynx canadensis (assembly GCF_007474595.2). Taxonomy (NCBI): domain Eukaryota; kingdom Metazoa; phylum Chordata; class Mammalia; order Carnivora; family Felidae; genus Lynx; species Lynx canadensis. Next base: position 76,708,553 of record NC_044303.2, on the reverse strand, counting down.
GATAATACATGCCCCCTGAAAGAGCTTCTAGTGCCAGGACACGTCATATTGATGCACTACTCTGCGTACTTCTAGGTATCAAATGGTCCCGTATCTTTGCAAAGAAGACTTTTGGTGTCAGGCTTTGCTTTTACAGTTGCTGCAGCGGACGTTGTCAGCTAAGTCACCGGTGTGGACGTCGGAGTTTCCAGTGGTGCTTATGGTGAGGTGGCGGTGACAAAATCGGGCTTCAGCGTGAATGATAAAGACATAACTGCTATCGATCGGCGAGTAACGAGGTATTAGATGGAGAAAAAAGGACAGAAAAAGAGAGGGGCACAGAAATCTTGGACAATCAAAGTGGTGTCTGAAAGGGACGGGGTTGTATTTTAAGGCGACCGAAACCGTTATCGGTCATCAGCAGAGAAAATAAATTGGCACCCTCATTTTTTAATATGTCTCCTAAAAATCAATCAGCACGTATTGACACCTGTCAACCCTTTCACATTTTCTTTTAGAAGGAGTAAGTTCAGTTACAAGCTTAGCGGGCGTCTATTGATTTTGTGTCTTTGAAAATGAAAGTTTAGACTGGTATATCGGGGGATCAGTGTTGAGGGGCATAGGAGATGGCTGTTTCTACCCTCGAAAGAAAGCCCTGCTCTTCAGGATGTGAGGGTCGATTTCCTTCAGGAGGGGAGGCCATTACCTGACACATGTCCACATAAGGTTGGCTTGCTACTTTAACTGCAACCTACTAGAATCCGTGATGTTTGGGACCCTGGTTGTTGTTGTTTTTTTAAAGTTTATTTATTTATTTTGAGAGAGAGAATGAGCAAAGTGGGGCACAGACAGGGGGGACAGAGGATCCAAAGCAGGATCCGTGCCAACAGCAGAGAACCTAACGTGGGGTTCGAACTCCCGAACTGTGAGATCATGACCTGAGCTGAAGTTGGACGCTTAACTGACTGAGCCACCCAGGCATCCCAGGACCAGGGTTTTACAGGAGATGACAATTGTCTCAGGAATTAAATACAAGCCCACCCCTCCCCAGTCAGCTCTTTTAAGGAATAAGCCTGGCGGTATGCCCCGCTTTTATTGAGATCTTACGAGGGCTGGGCATTGAAAGTAGAGGCTTTACAAACATTATTTGAGCCTTTAAACAGGCAGGCATGGTTGGCATAATTACTCTTATTTTCCTATTTGAGCCTTTAAACAGGCAGACTCAAAATTTTCCCAATTTTGAGTCTGAGTTTCAGAGAGGTCGATAGTTTGTCTCAGGCTCAAAGTGTCGGAATTGCCGATCAAATCCAAGTGTGCTTCTAAAATCTGTTACCAATGGTAAAATGGACTTGATGCCATAAACTACATGGCGAGGTATTTTTAGACAGAGTTCTCCATTTCTGACATTTTGTAATGTTCCCAATCACCCTCCATAGTGACAATAAAGCATTTAAAAGCTGTGGATGGGCTCAGCTGCATGGGTAGCATGAGGAAGCGAGTGTCTTGATTCACAGGGGGAATCATTATTCATGGTTGCAGTCGAGAGACGCTGCTGGGTAACCCGTATCTAGGAAATGTGGTAGCAAATCGAGGGCAGACCAATTTGTTTGTCATGGAACTGTTTGTCCAGAAGGGCAGTTGAGAGAGCAAAGGTGGAAATTCTCAGCAAAGGCTTTGAGCTGTTTATTTGAGGCTCTCCTACCTTTGTCAATTGCTCTGTCCTGAGCCGGTGACTTCCTGATAACTCGGGAGCAGCTGTAAAACGGCTTCGGAGCCAGAGATCAAAGTCGCTGTGTCAGAACTGGTGATGCTGCTGGTACCTTTGAAGTTATAAACACCTTTATTTTTAATCCAGTTTCTCTTCCCAGCTACTGTAAGGAGGACTTAATTTTATCACAGTTGCCTTTGGATGATGTTTACTGTGGATTGATATATTAGTTATTGAGCTTTTACTGTCACATCAAAATTTCCATTTACTCAAGAGAGGGACTGTACATAAATCAGAAGTGAATAAAACAATGGCTTTAGTGGATGTAATTTATTAGTATTATGACTTTAATTAACTTGTTCATAATAATGCGTATGTGAATTACCCATGATTCTGCCTGACAGATATATTAGCATTTGCTCCCCTTGAACGTGTTTAGTGTGTTAGGCAATAATGGCAATTCAACAAATCCTGGTATTTTTATATTCATGAAAAAATAACGTTATACACAAAATAATTTTTCATTAAGTTTGCTCGTGATGTACAGGAGAATATTGCAGCCTGTTACGTGGTTTGCAGTCTGAGTTTTCCCTCCGAGTTCTGTTGAGATGTATTTTAAATACAGTAACATTCACCCATTTTATTTTATTTTATTTTTTTCAACGTTTTTTATTTATTTTTGGGACAGAGAGAGACAGAGCATGAACGGGGGAGGGGCAGAGAGAGAGGGAGACACAGAATCGGAAACAGGCTCCAGGCTCTGAGCCATCAGCCCAGAGCCCGACGCGGGGCTCGAACTCACGGACCGCGAGATCGTGACCTGGCTGAAGTCGGACGCTTAACCGACTGCGCCACCCAGGCGCCCCTACATTCACCCATTTTAAGTACACATACACAGTTTGAGACATTTTGGTAATCGGTGCAATCACGCAGCCACTTGTGCATTTAGGTGCAAATGTGTGAAACATTTCCATTATCCTAAAGAGTTTCCTAAGAAGTTTCGCATTCTCCCAGCCCCACGGAACTACTCATCTGCACGGATGCGCTTCCTGTCACTACTGTTTTCATTTTTCCGTAATTTCATGGAAGTGGAATTACGGGATACGCAGCCTGTATTTGTCGGGGTCCTCCCGAGAAATAGGCGATCACACACACGTATCTATGAAATATATTTAATGTCTATGCAATGTATACCTATGGAGAGAGAAGAGAAGAGAGAAATATTTCTGTTATTTGAAGGAACTGAGTCATTTGGTTACAGGGGTTTGGCAAGTCTGAAATTTGGAATGCAGGCCAGGAGCCTGGACGTTCTGCCAAAGGTTGAAGAGTTGATGCCTTTTAAGTCCACAGGCAGCCCGGAGGCAGTTCTTTTTTTCTTTTTTTTTAAGGAAGCTCAGTCTTTTCTCTTAAGACCTTCAACTGATTGAACGAGGCCCACCCATATTATGGAGGGGGATCTGCTTTATTCAAAGTCTATTGACTTCAGTGTTAATCACATCTAAAAAATGCATTCACAGCACCAAGTTGATGGTGTTTCACAAAAACAATTGGGTACCACAACCTAACCAAATGGATATGTAAAATTAACTGTCACATGGCTTCTTGTGTTTGCTTTCATTTGCTCAAGCATAAGGTTTATGAGATTTACCCATGCTATTGCATGTATTAACACTTTATATTGTATAGTTGTATTCCATAGGAGGGATACACCACAATTATCTATCCATTTGCTAGTTGACGAACATTTGTGTGTCCAGTTTTCGTCCAACGTGAGAAATACTGCTATAAACTATGATAGTTCCATGGCTTTAATATGACTTTTTAAAAAAATTTTTTTTAATGTTTAGTTTTGAGACAGAGAGAGACAGAGCATGAACGGGGGAGGGGCAGAGAGAGAGGGAGACACAGAATCTGAAGCAGGCTCCAGGCTCTGAGCTATCAGCACAGAGCCCAACGTGGGGCTCGAACCCACAGACCGTGAGATCATGACCTGAGCCGAAGCTGGACGCTTAACTGACTGAGCCCCCCAGGCGCCCCTAATATGACTTTTTCAGTTACATTAAAATGTAATCCATTTTAGTCTATTTATGGCTGTATACAAATGGCTGATGTTTACATTGCCCTTCAGCATTTAGAGCATGTTTGCATCTAATTTCTACCATGTAATTAGCTAATAATATACCTGCAAAATAGTGCTTTTGGTGCATGTTTTTATGTAAGTTATCTCATTTAATATTTAGAACAAATCCACGATTTAAATATTTTTAGCTCCATTTTGATGGATGAAAAAGTAGAAAAGTAGGGAAAAGTAGGAACTTAAGATGACGATAGTAGGAAAAGTTACAGGGCTGAATCCGGACCAGGATGTTGTGACTCAAGCCCAATCAACTGTTTTCACTGATAATCGCCAAGGGTGTGTCTATAAAGTGATAACATTGTGATAAAGCATTGGAAAGAGTCATGGTCAAGGCTTAGTCAACTTAAAGAATTCATTTTCCTGAGTTAGAAAGAATACAAAGGCTTCCCTAATCATGCCAAATTTTAGGATTGGAAAAATCCATGAAATGACAATGAATTAGAATGGTTGCTTCCCCATATAATGGTGGTACAATTTGTCTCTTCACTCGGAATCTCTTTGTGCTTTCTTGAACTGATACAAGTAAGTCATGAGGAGGTCACTGGTGTGAAGTGGGAATTCATGTAGGGCACTTAACGTTTTCCCTACTCCTGCGATTGTTCTCAGATGATCTGCCTAAAGCTTCCTTGCCCTTGACGTCTACTGCAGCCTGCTATCCTTCCCTGGAGATGGTTCCTTCCTGGTACCAGAGGAGTTGCTTCGTATTGCTGTGATCAGTTCAGTAGGTAAAGACTTGGGGAGGATGCCTTCTAATATCCCAACATAATTCAGTCTTAGCATGACGCCATCTCATGACTTGGAAATCCAGATTACTCATTCATTCAAAAATACTTACAGAGCATCTGCTAAAGAGCAATGTTATTGTTAGAAGCATCTATTGCTTGTTTAGCTATTACTATGTAAGTTAATTTTTGAGGTGTTTAATATTTTATAGAATTGCAAAATAATTAATATATAATATTATTAATACATGCTCCCTTTGACAAATGTCCTATGCACTGTATTCTAGGCTTCAGTCTCCTCTAAGGTAGGTGTGGATATCTGTCTCCTCTACAAATAAAGAAAAATGAGGCTCCCTGAGATTAAATGCTTTGCCTCAAATGACATAGCTCTTCAGTGGTTGAGTCACCATTAGAACTTAAGTCTGTCTGACTCCAAAGAGAGTCCTTTAATCCAGGGGTCAGCCAATTTTTTCTGTGAAGAGTCAGGTGGAGGGGCGCCTGGGTGGCTCCGTTGGTTGAAAGTCCGACTTCGGCTCAGGTCATGATCTCACGGTTCATGAGTTCAAGCCCCACGTCGGGCTCCGTGCTGATAGCTCAGAGCCTGGAGTCTGCTTCTGATTCTGTGTGCGTCTCTCTCTCACTGCCCCTCCCTTGCTCGCACTCTCTCTGTCTCAAAAATAGATAAACATTAAAAAAAAAAAAGAAAGCCAGGTGGTAAGTATTTTAGGCTTTGTAGGCTGAAAGACAAAGTCAAGGGTGGTATATAGATACTCGTGCAGTGTATGGTCTGCGAAAACCACTCATCTCTGAGGTTGTAGCATGAGAGCAGGTCACTTATAATACATAAACTAAAAACGTGTCTGTGTTCTAATAAAACCTTATTTACAAAAACGGGTAGATGTGACCTGTATGCTAGTCTGCCAAAGTCTGCTCTAAACTATGTCCGCTCTTTTTGAAGTTAGTTTGAAGTTATTGGGGGAAGTGCAGGATTTTAGCTAACTGGTTCCTTTCGAGGGTTCGATTAAATGCCTTTGAATATAATTCCATTTTAGCACCTGCTGTTTACAGAAGTGCAGGGAGATGGGGTAATGGTCATCTTAGACAATGCTAGCAGACGTAAGACCTCAGAACATCGAGTCACCTGAACAGAAGAAGCATAGTTCAAACACACATCCCGAACACTAGATCACACGATAACCTTTAACTGCCTAAAAAGGGAAATATTTAAGTCCCTGTCTGTATAAATCTCTGGTTTATGTTTTCATTCTGTGAGCAGTACATTACTCCCTTGTATCAGCCACTGTAACAAACTACCACCAGCTTAGTGGCTTCGAAAATGTAACTTTAGGGGCGGCCGAGTGGCTCAGTCAGTTGAGCGTCCGACTTCGGCTCAGGTCATGATCTCACGGTTTGTGAGTTCGAGCCTCGCATCGGGCTCTGTGCTGACAGCTCGGAGCCTGGAGCCTGCTTCGGACTCTGTGTCTCCCTCTCTCTCTGTCCCTCCCCTGCTCACACTCTGTCTCTCTTGCAAAAATGAATAAAGATTAAAAACAAATTTTTTTTTTTAAATGTAATTTTACTCTCCTATAGTTCTGGATGTCAGAAGTCTCAGTGGGCTAAAATCAATGTGTCTATGGGGCTGTGTTCTTTCCAGAGGCTCAAAAGAACAGACCACTTCCTTACTGTTTCTAGCTTCCCAGGCTGCGCACTTCCCCCGGCTCATCGGCTTCTCCTCTCAGCAGTCGGGCCTTGGCCTCTACCTTTAGAGCCACATCCCCTCTGATGGTCACCCTCCGCCTCTCTCTTACAAAAACCCTTGTGATGACATTGGTCCCACCCGGATCATCTGGGATCATCTCCGCCTTCCAGGATCCTTGATGTGATTACATCTGCAAAGATCCTTTGGTCATGGAAGGTCCTATGTTCACAGGTTCTGGGGACGAGGGCATGTCCTCATGGGGACATGGGGGACACTTGGGGGAGCACTGTCTACCACGTCGATGATGACGAGCAGTGGGGGTGGTGGGGCCACTGTAACAAGACAGCGTTCGTACAGAGTCACATAGCGTCCTCCGGTTTCCGCAGGCCTGCTTAGGGAGAAGTCCTGTCAAGGGAGGTCTGTCATGTTTCACAAGACAAAATTGTAAGCATTTCTGCGGCCTCTCCACCGTGCCCCAGCAGAGCATATACGAGGTGACAGTCACACCGACTTCATTTGCGTTTGCTAGTTTATCAGTATGCTGGCATTCACCTTGTCTCTTTTAGCCAAGTAATTTGTACCATTCAAAATGGACCTATTGTTAAGGAAATGATTTAAAGATGATTCACATGTTGATGGTATTTAACACCTACTGAAAGGATTTGTTCAATTTTCTCCCTTGCCGGGGTGCATGGAAATATGTACAGGCTCCCTTTTAAAAGGATTTATATAAAAACGCCCTATGTTATTACGGCTGTAATAATACGAAACTTTACGGACATTATTCGCCCTTCCAACTGCTGAGTGACACTGTCATTGTTGCATAGACAGGTGTCTCAGAATTTCGTGAAGAGCATAGGGTAATGATTTTCTCACCGATGAGAAGCAACCATTGGGTGATGCTAGCCCGGTCTACACCAGGGGACGTTAAGGCAAACAGAATGATATTCTTTGCACAGAGTCATGTAGAGAAAGGGAAGGATGGAAGGGGTGGGCTGAACTCTGATTGCAAAGGCTCCCCAGGAGAAATTCTGGTGACTCTGGCATATAACCGTCTCTACTAGTGTTCTGTTGAGCTCTGAAAAGATGTGTAAGCATCTTGCTACCACAGGGAGGGAACCAAAGGGGACGGTAATGATCCCAGTGTTCTATGTCATAAATTTTTCGTAACGTTTATTCATTTTTTAGAGATGGAGAGAGACGGCGCATGAGTAGGGGAGGGGTAGAGAGAAAGGGAGACACACAACCCGAAGCAGGCCCCAGGCCCCGAGCTGTCAGGTACAGAGCCTGTCACGGGGCTCGAACCCATGAACCGTGAGATCATGACCTGAGTTGAAGTCGGACGCTTAACCCACTGAGCCACCCAGGCACCGCACTCCCCCCCCCCCAACTACCCAGTGTTCTATATTATTACGTAGGGATTGCTTCCATGAATCACGCCCGGCTGGACTGAGATTAGTGGGGAGTTTGGAGCTCGTTCTCACGGTTGGATCCGAGAGCCAGACTGCCTTCCTAAATAGGTTACAATACTATCTTGTGGCTCTGTCTTTGGCTGCAGAAAGTGTGAATAATGGCATTCTATTTTCAAAAGCATCAGGCTTCAGATATTTCCATGTGTGGTTAATTGCTGGCGGTAATACCCAGGCTGATGAGTAATTTTCTAACTTTAAAATTCTTTCATAGAAGGATATTCCCCAACTTAAGCACCAGGAAGCAGGATTTAAGTTAGATTTAAGAGCTGGCTGATGGAAAGGGTTATTAAATGCTGAAACCAGTTATTGAAGGAGATGGTGAAGTCTTCTCTGGAGGTCTCTAATAATGGTTTAGGTGTTGTCTCGCCTGAAGGCAGAGGATATTTTTAATGTGTTGAATTTGCATATTAGGGATTTCAGGAGATCTTTGAGAAAGCCCTTAAGATACTCATTGGGGCAAAATGAATATGTATGGACGGAGTTAAAGCACTGTGGCTCTTTGTGGCTTCTCTTTGAACAGCTGGTCATAATTTAGACATGAGCTACCCCACAGCTCTCCTGCGTAGAGGGGCTAGAAGGAAAAACAAGTCCGTTCTAGACCTTTCGAAGAGCGGGAACTTCAGACAAGGCACTCAATCTACAGTTGAGAAATGAGGAAATTCAGAAATCCCTCCAAGCGTGAGTCCTACAGCACATCTTGGTTCTGGGGTCCATTTTTTAGCCAGTGTTAGACTGAGGAATTTCAGGGTGATAAAGTTAGAAGCTTTATTAATTGTGCAGAGATCTGAGCTTCCTGGCGTGGAGAAAAGTTATGGTTCCTAAAGAACACAATCCTAGGCTTCTCCTCCCATATTGGAAGAGATATGCATGACTACATAGGAATGTCAGGCCAGGTGCAAGGAACATGTTAGTATTGACCTTAATCGTATCGATCTAGTGAACATCATTCCAGCAGAAGGGAACCTTCCCCGCTAAAGGAAAGGGTAGACTGGTATTGTCTCTTAGAAGCAGATCGGGGGCTCGGAGCTGGAATAGGGAGGCTCTTTCCTTTACTGGGCGAGCCTTCTCCTCTCTGGGCGCTCCTTTGTTTGCTTTGGCACAATAGGCAGCTGTTTGTCTTTAAGGACTTGCCCTGTCAGTGGAGACCATTGGACTTGCGTGTTTCTCATTCTTGATTAGAGCCCACGCTTGAAGTCAGGTGCAATTTCATGTTCTCGTTAATGACTTGAATTAAACCAGAGAAGCCTCTGCTTTGTGGGTTGCACAAAGCTGGCAGGAGCTAATACTGTGGATGGCCTTATCAGGAGGCTGGATCAATATGTGAATAGGCGAAACCACAGATGAGAAACTGAAAGATGAAATGTAATGGCATCGAGTGTAATGTCTTGTAACTCAGCTGTTGACAATTAGTTACACACGATAGTCTCTCATCACCGTGTATCCCATGAGGTCAATGCTATAGGCATCAGATAAAGAGAATGGCCTCATCCGATGACAAAGGCCTTACGTCAAAAGAAGTTGACAGGGGCGCCTTCGTGGCTCAATCGGTTGAGCATCCAACTTCTGCTCAGGTCGTGATCTCAAGGTTCATGAGTTCACATCCCACACTGGGTCTCGCTGCTGTCAGCACAGAGCCTGCTTCCTCTGTTCTCCTCTCTCTGCCCCTCCCTGCTTATACACACACACTCTCTCTCTCTCAAAAATAAACATTAAAAAAGAGGGGGGGGGCGCCTGGGTGGCGCAGTCGGTTAAGCGTCCGACTTCAGCCAGGTCACGATCTCGCGGTCCGTGAGTTCGAGCCCCGCGTCAGGCTCTGGGCTGATGGCTCGGAGCCTGGAGCCTGTTTCCGATTCTGTGTCTCCCTCTCTCTCTGCCCCTCCCCCGTTCATGCTCTGTCTCTCTCTGTCCCAAAAATAAATAAACATTGAAAAAAAAATAAAAAAAAAAAAAAAAAAAGAGGGGGGGGCGCCTGGGTGGCTCAGTCGGTTAAGCGTACAACTTCAGCTCAGGTCACGATCTCATGGTTCATGAGTTCGAGCCCCACATAGGGCTCTGTGCTGACAGCTCAGAGCCTGGAGCCTGCTTCGGGTTCTCTGTCTCCCTCTCTCTCTGCCCCTCCCCTGCTCATGCTCTGTCTCTCTCAAAAATAAACAATAAAAAAAAAAAAAAAAGCTGACAAGTCGCACAGGGGCTGGCAATTAGTAGGTGGCAAACAAACATTTATGCAAAGATTAAATACTTTATCTAAACTACAGGCCTCTTAAGAATTCTTTACTGTTCTCCCTTTTTTCCTCTCTGATAATATCTGTTCACATTTCCCAAGAGATTTTCTCAGTCTGCCCGTCCTTCCCTGAACCCCTTGTGCTTTTGTGTATTTTCCACCTTTGTACACACACTTCTCACCTGGAGTTAGTTCCCTGTATTTTCCTGGTCAATAAATAACATCATAGCCCAGATCAACCCCAGAAGAAGCTTCATTCCCTAAAGAAAATTTTCTAGATGCAATTCTATTTTAATCTGACTCCTGCTTTTCTTCATTATACGCACATTATGTGTTTACTGTAAGCAGTGACACTGGTAATTGCATTTAGTTCCTGGATTGTATTGTAAGAGTTTACACTTGCTGACAGAGAGCTTTATCATAACTTTGCACTCTGTGCTTGCTTTTGTGAGGCATGCGGTGCAGAATATTTCTATTTTGAGGACTATAACGAACATATGATTAATGTTAATGATTTACAGTCCTCGAGGTTTGTTCATACATTGCTCATCAGTTGAGATCTGTGGCCTTTTTACAATATTGGGGAGGGGAGGGAAAAGAATGATGCCACACAAAATCTCGCGGGTAACCCGGTATTCTGAAATTTGGTAACATGACCTTATTTACGTGATAGCCATCTTTGGGCAAATAATAAAACTCGCCACAAATGCGCTGATTATAAACGCGTGTGTTGGTGTGTACAAATAACACGTTGTAATCGTTGTCACTCTTTGTGGGCTGTTACTGGAGTGCTTATGAATAGAGCCTCGTATGCGAGCGCCCCCCGGCAAAATTTGGACCTAAATAAACGTTGGCAACGTGAAGCGATCATCCTCTTGGTCTGTAGGTTAGGGCTAGGCATCTACAGAGGATACGTGACCTCGGCTTCTTTTTTTTAAGGGAAGTCACTTGAAGCATAAGGAAGGAAATCCTTACTAGACACGCATATGCTTACGTGAAAAGCAGAGAAGGGAAACCAGCGAGAAGTTGTTTGGGGACAAAGACCAAAAGAGCTTTTGGATGAATGGCGCGAGGCCTCGGCCTTCCAGCTGAAGCTATGGGTTAAATACTCCAGCCTGGACTGACTCTGGGTGGCTGGGTCTGCGGCAAAGCGTTGGGGGCCTGCTACTAGCCAGGCGGGAGATAGAGAGTCCTCGCAGAGAAAACAATCAACGGCGGTGTGGCCACTGCAGGTGCTGTGGGAAACGTGAACACAGGGAGCTCATTGGAACCCAGCGATGGGACCACATCGTCCCACGCTAGGTAGACCCCGCCCGCCCCCCTCCACCCCAGCGTGCTGGGAGGGCCTCGCCAGAGGAGGTGGCGGATTCTGGAGAGCCGTAGGGGCGGATTGGGGGGGTTGTGTAAGAGAGACGTGTGCCCCCGGCACGGGGAACAGCCTGCGATGTCACCCAGAGTGGACAAAAGCACGAATGTTCATGGGGTGGCAAGACGGATAGGAATTGCGCGACTGGCGGAAGAATGGCCACCCGGGAGCCTCGCGACTACGGCAGATGTCGTTGGCCTGGTGGGGGGTGGGGGTTTAAGGTTGCAGGTGCCGTGAAGGTTGCTAATGAGCTGACTTCTGGGAGGGTCGGCCGAGTTCTGCAGGCGGGCCCCATGCGATCACAAGCGTCCTTGTTAAGGGTGGACGTGCGAGGCAGAAGGGAGTCAGAGTGGGGAGATTCCAGACGGGCTCGTTTTGCCGTTGGGTCGGAAGCTGGAGGAAGCGGCCAGGCACCGTGGATGTGGGGGACCTCTAGGAGCTGGAAGAGGTAAGGGAGTAGAGCTGCCCCCAGATGGGGGTGCAGCCCACCCAACGCCTTGACTTTGGCTCGGTGAGTCTTGTGTGGGCCTTGTGACTCCAGTAGAGTGAGGCAAGAGCTCTGTGTCGCTGTTTGGAGCCACTTGGTGGGATTGTGGTGGCTTGTTACGTCATAACCAGCCAGCCAGTGCACAAGGAGACTGTATTCCAGGCAGAGCAAGCAGCTGGCGGAGGCCGTGCAACAACTAGGAGCCAGTCTGGGAAGCGGGGGAGGCGCCGAGTGCTGGGACGTGGGGGGAGGGGCCAGGGGCCAGGGTCCCAGGAGGACAGTCTTGGTGTTTGGCAGGGTGCTGGGGGTGGGGAGGGCGGGAGGCTCCCTGGGGACCCGGCAGCAGAGGTGATGGGAAGTGGAACTGTCACCTCCAATGTCCTCCTAACCCTGAAAGCAGGAGGTAGAGACGCCTGGGAAGGAGGCTGGCCAGTGAGAATTCTAGGAAAGAAGAAAGCTGATCCCCCCTCCCCCCTTGGGACGGGAGTTAGGATTTCTGCTCCTAGTGAACACAGATACAGGGGGTCGTGAGGACCCAGTGCTGGGCTTCTGCACACTTCATTCCTTCTGCCTGGAACCGGTTCCCTCCTACCCTCAGCCTGACCAGTTACCAGCTTCCTTAAGGTCCTAACCAGGCGGGTCTTTGTGTCTCTAAGCCTTACCCGAACACTTAGGCAGTGTTGCAGACCCTTGCAAGTCTTGCCTCGCTCGCACCACGTTCTCCCTCTCCTGATACCTGGAAAGTTCTTTTCCTCTCCACCCCTGTTCCTCTACACCGTGTGGGGGTGTGAATCATAAAGGCCCCCTTTTCCGGGTAAAGTCAGACCTGTGGCCTCAGCTGCCAGTGGGCGTGTTGCTTCAAGAACTCCCATGGATGCTGAGAGTCTGAGCCCCTATCCCTGGAGGGAGGCTGCGGGGACCAGGGCAGCCTGTACCTGCTGGGGTTCTGCTTGCCTTTAGAGGGGGGGGCAGCCTGCCTGAGAAAGGACGGAGCAGGGGGGAGGGTCCTGACATGGGTGTTTCAACCCTTGGGTACTCGTCTATTCTGCGGTATTTGCTTGATTCTGTTGGGGTCCCGCTCCTGTCCCTTGCAAACAAAATGCTTCTCACTAACCTAGTTTTCACCGGCAGCTTCTTGTAATTCATTCACAGCACCTGCTTTACCATTAACTGCCCAATTGCTGCTCCTGTTAGGTTCCCAGGGCTGCCTTAAAGGACCAAGAATTGAAGGTTTTGGGGTCTTTTTTTTAATGTTTACTTTTGAGAGAGAGAGGGAGAGAGTATGAGCAGAAGGGCAGAGAGAGAGAGAGAGAGAGAGAGAGAGAGAGAGAGAGAGAGAGAATATCCCAAGCAGGCTCCACACTATCAGCACAGAGTCTGATGTGGGGCTCGAACTCACGAACCGTGAGATCATGACCTGCGCGGAAGTCGGATGCTTGGCCGACTGAGCCATCCAGGTGCCCCAAGAATTGGAGCTTTTAAAACCAAAACTTCTTCTCTGTTATGGAGTCTAGAAGTCCCAAATCAAAATGTTGGCAACGTCCTGCTCTCCCTGAAGGCTCGATGAGGAGAATCTGTCACATGCTTCTGTCTTAGCTTCTGGTGACCATGCTCCTTCTGTTCCTTGGCTTGTAGGTCTGTCCCTCCACCCTCTGCCTCCATCTTCCTGTGACATTTTCCTCTGTCTTCACCTCTTGTGTCTGTGTCTGAACATGGGTTTTCACAGGACCATCTCCTGTGTCTGGTGTCCAAATCCGCTTGTAAGGACTCCAGTTGTTGGATCATCCCCCCTCCCCACAGTATGGCCTCACTGTAACTTGCATCGTACCCACGTCGGTGAGGACCCTGTTCCCAAATAAGGTCCCACTCCTCGGTGCTAAGGTTTGGAACTCGAATGGACCTTTAGTGAGGTGCAGTTCAGTCCATGACACTTGTACGATTCCGAACAAAGTCATAAACCAAGCAGAAACCACATTTGTCCTCTTCAGAGTTGCCAGCTCCGTGCCCGACACCCCCAGCCCCAAAGAGCGATGAATTATCGCAGAAGCGAAAGAGCACATTGGAGCGGGGAAAGCCCAGCAGTACCCAGCACTCTCAGAACTTCATGTCAAGGCTGCACCTGTGAAGCCTCCGGAGGGTTCAACACCAGAGGCTCGGTAAAGGGTGTGGTAAAATCCTGTCCGCAGAGTGAACGGCGGCAGATGAGAAGTTAGAGGCAGGTCATTTATGAGTCTTCCCTGGGGAGGTGATAGCATGACCGAGCTGTTGGGGAAGAGTGTATGGTTGAAACCAGAGATTTGATTTCAATTTGTTAAAGTTTATTTGGAGAGAGAGCACAAGCAGAGGAGGGGCAGAGGGAGGCGGAGAGAGCGCATCCCAAGCAGGCTCTACCCTAACAGCGTGGAGCCGGATGTGGGGCTTCAACTCATGGTTTTGTGATCTCGTGACCTGAGCTGAAACCAAGAGTCCGAAGCTGAGCCAACTGAGCCACCTCGGCGCCCCCGAAGCAAAGTATTTTAATGTTTGAATGTGAAGTAAGGTTTGAGAAGTTCATTTTTTTTTTTTTTTAAATGCTTGTTTTTGAGAGTGTGAGTGAGGAGAAAGGCAGAGAGGGAGACAGAATCCCAAGCAGGCTGTGCACTGCAGAGTCTGATGGGGGGCTCGAACTCCTGAATTATAAGAGCATGACCTGAGTTGAAATCAGGAGTTGGACACTTAACCCACTGAGCCACCCAGGTGCCCCTGAGAAGCTTAAAGATCTACACAAAGAGGAAAATAGAGGGGACGACTGGCCAGCAGGGCTTTTAAGTTTGGACTGGATTCCTGGGGAGCCCTGGTTGAGTACCTGCCACAGGGACCTGATTCTGGTAGCTTCCTCCGTGGTCCTGTTCTGAGGCTCTGTCCTGGGCCTATTAGAAGATGACCTTTTTCATGAGTTTCTCCTTCTGTGATACAAAGTAGGGATACAGATCTTCATTTTTTCCATTTATCTATACAACTAATATTTAGGAGACTTTTAAAAATGTTCTTCTAAGACCATTAAGTGACATTGAACTAACTTCCTCTTGGGAATGTTGTCTACTGAACATGTTTGGGGCGCTGTCAGATGAGCTCAACAACCAGCTGAGGCAACAGCTGGCATGTTGGTCCCTCGGTTCTGCATTTGGATACCCTTCACAGCTTTGATAAAATTCTAGTCTCCAAGTTGGAAGGAACCCTAGTCATCCGGGCAAAGATCTTGACCTCACACCCAGATCCTTCCACGTTCTTCCTGAGCAGGGGTTGAACAATCCTTTGTGTGATGGAACTGCATGTCTTTCTGGTGATTTGATCCTTTGTTTTCAGACGCTCTAGCTTCTAGAAAGTTCTATTGAACTAACATCAACTTCAGTAATTCTCACGGTAGGATTTCTGGACCAACACCAAGCATTTAATCCTTCTCAAATCTGACCAGTCTAAGTATTTGAAGCCTGTGATCCTGTACCTCTCCATCTCTTCCTTCCCAGGCTAAGCCATCTCCGTGTTTCAGTCACCAGCTTTTTCAATGGTTCTTCAAATGTCAAATTTCCTTTCACTACCTTGGCTGTATTCCTCTTGAAGCACCACACAAAGTTTCCTCTTAAAGTATGGGCACCAGCATAGGAACAAAGCCCTCCAGGTATTGTTTGGCTGGCAAAACGTAGAGCAGAGCATCCTCCGCATTTTCTCTCCTCAGAGGAAATTGCTAGCACTCACTCCTACGATCCTCTTTTTCCTGTAAGCTTCTCTCCCATCTCCGCTTAGCCTTCTCTATTCTTACCTCCCTTCTTATCGTGATCGATTTCTTCTTTCGATACAGATCTATAGAGCCTATTCGGTTAAGTATTCTGAAGCACGTTGGACTTCCAGATGGAAGAAACCCACCTCTGCTATAAAGGAGGATAGAGTCTAGTTGATGTAAAATACAAGGAAATAATACCGAGGGGACAGTTGGATCAGAAGGAGCACTTCCTCCACTGGAGGAAGGAAATAGATGTAGTAGGACTAGAAGGTGTTGCATGGATGGATTTCTGTTATCCAGTGAACATTGGAGTCTGTGCCACCTGCTCTTGGCACCGAAGGTCCAGGAGTGGACAAAAGCATGTACCTTCTCTCACAGAGCTTGCAAGTCAATAATGGGAGATGAAGAAACCCAAGATTTATAGTAGCCTTCATCCAGAACAGGGGTCTGGAATGAGGGCATATTGGCCAAATCTGGCCAGCCACCTTATGTAAGTCTTACCCATCTGTTTATGGTCTATGGCTGCTTCTGTGCTACAATAAGAGTTGAAAGACCATCTGCAGAGACCCTATGGCCGAAAATACTTGCCCTGGCCCTTTAAGGAAAATTTTGCTAAACTCTGATAGAAAATCAGATGAGGAAGTGGTGAGCCCTGGGGGAGACAAGAGGGCCTCTTCCGAGAGAGGTCACTCAGAGGAACCCATGGTGACGAGACCACATTTGAGCACAGACCTAAAGAATTGCTGGAGCAGGACCCGTAGACACCGGGAGGAAGAATGTTCTAGACAGAATGTGTGGAAGCCCTGAGGGATTGAGTTTGGCTCAGAGTACCTGCAGCTGCATGGAGGGAGGGGAATGCTACATGGCGCCCATGAGGCCTTGATGACAGCCCTTACTGAGGGGACATGGGAACCACAGGCAGATTGTGAGCAGAGCAGGAATAGCCTTTGTCTGCTCTTACAGAAGGCCATGGTGGGGGGGGGGCAGGGCAGGAGTGGGGCAGAGCAGAGAACATGGCAACCGTGGGGGCTGGACTAGGGATGTTGCAGATGGTGACAAGGGGCCATATCTTGGGCATTATCGGAAAGTAGTGGCAACAGAATTTTCTGTTGACCTGGGTTGGAGGCGGTGAAGGAGGGAAGAGTCAGCATTAGTTCCATTTGAAAACCTTGGCTAAAAAATTCACACTTATGAAAAGCTGGGAGACTAGTTCAAGGAACACCAGTCATACCCTTTACCTAGACTCACCTGTTAACATTTTACCCCATTTGCTTCGCTTCTCCTCCTCCCCCTTTTGGGGTGTGTGTGTGTGTGTGTGTGTGTACATGTATGCAATCATCTTGAATGATCTGAGAATAGTTACATGGTTCTTCACTCCAAAATATATCGGCATATTTCCTAATGGGGATGTTCTCAAAGAATAACTTATGTATGTATTTACGTATATGTTTACGTATTTTGTTGGAGCAACTCCCGAGATGTACTTGATACAGGGCTTGATAGCAGGGCTATGTGAAAGGACAGTGGGAGCTACTTCTGGAGGTGGGAGAAATTGGGAGTTCAGTTTGGCATGTGAAACTTGACTTGGCTGTCGAACCCTTGAGAATGTGAAATGGGTAACTGGACAAGAATTCGGGGGTTCCTGACCTCCAGTGATCTGGGAGATGTGGAAGAAAAATAAAGGACCCAAAGAAAGATCAATATGAAAATGAGCATAGAAATAATGTCTGTGGGGATACCAGGGTTCTTTATCCTACCTTGGAATCCTCCCAGTGTTTCTCTACTGATGAGAAACAACCTCAGACTGACCAGGGGAGGATGCAGGAGAGAGGAAAGAATTCCTGGAGAGACTCCCTTGAGTAGGTGAGAAAGGATGGAGTAGGTGAGAAAGGACGACCAGTGTGGAAGCCTCAGCCTTCTGAAGCGGGAAGTTCTGCCATTATTATAGGTAGGAAGGCAAAGATGGGCTGTTGATAAAGTTGGGCCATACATATGGTTGAGAGTGAGTGGCCTTTTTCTCTGTCTTAAGTGTTTCTCCTAGAAATCAAAGACTCCCTGACTGTGAGGAGAGAGGAGATGAAATGCTACATGTCTGAGGAGCGAGGTGGTTCTTTCTGGGGGTAGCAAAAGAGATGGGTCAAGAGAACCTAGGGGGTTGGGGCACCTTGGTGGCTCAGTTGGATAAGTGTCCGACTTTGGCTCAGGTCATGGTCTCCAGGTTCGTGGGTTCCAGCCCCACATCGGGCTCGGTGCTGACAGCTCAGCACCTGGAGTTGCTTCAGATTCTGTGTCTCTTCCTCTCTCTGCCCCTCCCCTGCTCTCACTCTGTCACTCTCTCTGTCTCAAAAATAGATAAACATTAAAAAAATGGAAAAAAAAAAAAAGGAAACCTAGGTGGTTACTGGTGGCACTGAGGGGTCCCATGACTTTAGTGGACGTCTTTGAAGGCCACAATCAGTCACCTTACTCATGTTCTGTCCACGTGCCTTCAGCTATCCTGGCAAAGAATGGCCACTCAGATGGAACCAGGACTGGGGTTTGGCCAACAAATGTGAAGGAGGCGGGGAGGGAGTTCGGGGTTCACTCAAGCAGTGCCTGTGATGAAGGAGCTAGAATTGAAGCTGAGGAAGGAGGGAAGGGAGGAAGCAATGGGGCTACGTGAGAATGAAAAAGTGGGGAGATTGGGGGTTTACAGGTCTCACGTAATGGGCGGTCAATACCGTGATTAGAGCCGTGAAAGTAGAAGGTGGTATTTAGAGACTGGGCTCCTTCAGCTGAGCTTGCGTTTGGAGGAGACCATTCAGGTCTGTATTCTGGATGCTGCAGGGTGTTGGATGGTATCCTACAGGCAGAAGGTGTCCTGGGAACTCACAGGGCATCACACCGTCCAGGTGTCCTGTGGAAGGGAGCAAGGTCCGAGAAGGAAGCCCAAGGAGCCCACGACTGAGCAGAGCCATCCTTGCAGAATGCATTTGACTTTGAGGTTTTCACAAATCTGTTACGACCCTGAAATAGAGTTAAAATGAAAAACATTCCATCAGACACTGTTTTTACGAACCAGTTTTGTTTCAGGTTTTCTTCAGATCTCTCTGCAGTTGGCTACGTGTCCTGGCTTCTGGATTGCTACATGTTCTAAGGCCTCAAGCATATTAGTGTTTGTGTTGCACCCTTATTGTGGAAGAATTTCTCAGTCTAAGGGATATTTTGGTCTTCAAGGATCCTTAGTTGAATAAAACTCAACACCTCCTGTAAAGCACTTCTTATGACCGTGTTATCACAAATGCTAAAAACAGAGAAATGCAGACTTTAAAAAGAGGTGGATGTGCCTCAGATTTGAAGCTGTCTGTGACCTTTGACAATTAGGCATACTGTGTCAAAGCCTCGGAGCGATGCTCTGGTTTCTAAATGGCACTCCACTAATTTCGGATCTTCCTGTTTGGTCCCACCAGGCCATGTAGAACTTTATTTCCTTAAGCTTCCTGGTGGGCAACTGGGGAAGGGAGAAGTGAGGTAGGCTTAGTTTACTTGGTTAAGCCATTTCAGAGGACCTAAAAAAAAAAAAAAGTGTTGATTATAGAACATGAAGGCCAGGGGTAAGATTCAATAATACTTACAATCAATTACTTTTAGGTTTTCGTTTAATTTGGTTCTTTACTTGAAGCCAAACTTTGTCCTAAACTAATGGACAGATTCTTCACTTGTGAAACTTTTAATTACTTAGTAGTTCTCTCAGAAGAGACTCGGGCTCATGGTTTTGTTTTGTTTTGTTTTGTTTTGTTTTTGCCTCATCATAATCCTTGGATGAAGGCAAGCAGGATCCTTTTGAGAGATGAAGCTTTTGAAGGAAAATACATATGTAATTGGTTGTGTGGTTTGGATGAGAAGGAAAGAGATTTAAAATTGGTGGGCCTCATTTAAGGTTTAAAATGTGAGTTTTAATCAAGCACAGATCTGACAAAGCATAAGGGTCACTGCCAATGATTGGTTGTAACACAGCTCAGAGAACGTATTGCAAGTGTTACCTTGTCTCTGGAGTTCCTTACTGTAGCCAGATCTGATTTAATACAAGGGAAAATATCCATCAAAACACAGTACATTCAGCTAAGGTGTTCTTTTTCTTTGTGTGAAAACAGAAATCACACACCGAAATATCCTGGTTCTAATTGCCTGTTTTCTTACTAAAGTAACCTACTTCTATAAAGTAGTGTTTGAGTTGTGCTCTTTAGAGCAGAAATGGAGTCGTCCTTTGCAAATCAACTAAGATACAATCTTAGATGTAAAGGATGACCTGTTCGTAGTTACCTTAAAGTGTCATTTTGGGATTTGTTTTCAAGTAGCTGATTCGTAAGGCTTCGGGCCTCATCTGTTCAATAAACCTCATTCAATAGCCCTGCATTAAACACGTGCAGGGCTACATCATGTGCTTGATGCTGGGGATCAAGGTGAGCACTTCACCTAAGTGAAAACCCACCGTCTAGAGGACTAGTTGTCCAATCGGGACGATGGTCCCCGGGGAGTATTTAGCAATGTCTGTGGGTGTTTTTTTGACTGTCACGACCAGGGTAGACCTCTATCGAGTAGAGGTCAGGGATGCTACGAAACTTCTTAGCTGCAGCAGGATTATCCAGTCCAACATGCCTGTGGTGCTAAGATTGAGAAACCTGGATCTTGAAGGAGCCTGTAACAGCTACAGTGAAATAAGACAAGTGCTAAAATGGAGCTATCTTGTCTAATGTGCTCTCACAGCTCCCAGCAGGCGGTGTCTGATCTTGACAATGGTAGGAGGTGGTGGGTTGTGTGGAAGCCTCCCTAATCTGTGTCATCTTCGTGAAGGCTTGAATGCTGAGTAGGAGTTTGCTTGAGGAGGAAGATAGGTGCATTTTCTAGTGGGAGAAACCTTCTGTGGAAGGTGCTAGAAGCTAAGAGGTAGTCTAAGATGACTGGGGAATGGTGTAGTTAGTACTTTGGATTGCTGGAGCTTAGATCCACGTGAACGTGACCAGAACCAAAGCTTTGGGGTCAGATGGAGACTATCTAGTCTAGATTAGTGGAGGACCATTGAAGGATAGGCAGTGCCGTGACCTGCTTATGTGGAGTCTTAGGTCCTCTCGACAGCTTTCTAAAACATGGCGTGGTACTGATTGTTGGTACCAGTTAATTGTCTAAAGTAAATGAGAGACGTGGAGTGGATGAAGAGTCTTTGAAGATATTTAGGAAATCGGGAAGAGCAGACCTTTGTAACAAACTCACAGAAGAGCGAGGAGGGGAGTCAGAAAGGTCCCCGAAGCTTTTGGCTTAAGATGTTGAGTGGATACTGGTATCACTACCTGAAATAAATCTGTACTGAGAAAGATGGTAAACTCCAGTTGGGACTTAGTGCTGCTACCAGTGGGTCATCTGGTCAGGAATAAAAAGGTATGGGAGAGACCAGTGGTCTCTGAGTGCTCTGTGTCTCTTTAGAAGGAGAGGGATTCAGTGACTGGAATCTTAGGAACACTGAGCCTCAAGAGGCAAGGCAGCCATGGTGGGTCCATGAAGGAAACAAAGGATTGACCAGAAGTAGAGAGGAATCAGTATTGTCAACACTATAGACTGTTTCTTTTCCTATGAAATTCATGTGTTGAACTTCATCCCCAATGTGGTAATACTTGGGGATGGGGCCTTTGGTAGGTGATGAAGTCCTGCGGGCAGAGCCCTCATGAATGGGACTAGTGCCCTTAAGAAAGATACCTCAGTGAGCTGTCTAACTCCCTTGGCCATGTGAGGACACAAGGAGAAGATGGCCCTCTGTGAACCAGGAAGTAGGTCCTCAATAGACACCGTCGGTGCCGTGGTCCTCGACTTCCAGGCTCCAGAAAGAACTGTGCGAAATTTGTTGACAAGCCACCCAGTCTATGGTATTGTTATGGCAGCCTGAATGGACTAAGAAAGTCAGGGAGTCCACTTAGGACAGTTTCAGGGATGGTGTGTTTAGGTGTCTAAGAAGATAGAAGTTCATATGCTTAGAGCCCATTGAGTTGGGCACCATAGAGGTTGCTTGTCATCCAGTAGGAGGGCAATGGTGATGAGACGTGCCCAATTACAATGGGATAAGGAGGACCTAGGGAAGGTGGGGAACGGGAGACCGTGCAGTGCACTTTGAGAAGACTTGGCTGAGGACGGAAAGAGTGCTAGAGGGGAAATCGTGCTTAAGGCTGGAGTTGAAGGGGCTGTTTATCTGGGGAGATGCAAGGCCAGCAGTGTTTTAGTATCTGTTTTTTTTTTTTTAAATGGTTGTTGACATTGCTATTTTTAAGAGATTACAAATTGCTCCTATGATTACGGAACCATCAACCTCGGCTAGACATAATACCAAGGGCACCAAAGGATATAGACTCTATCGAAACCATTCACCACTTCCGTTTCCTTACAACAAAAGGGACATTCCTTTTAGATCAGATGGACCTCGGGAGGAAAGTAGCTCATGGTCGAAGACTAGTGGCCGAGAGAAGTATGGGTATAGTTTGTTCCTCCTGGCTTGTGTTGGGGTGGAGGGATGCAGAAGGAAAAAGGGGTAAACTGAACTGTAGCAGGCAGCAGGTTGGAAAGTGCTATTGGAAAGTGCTGTCGGAATAACAAGCCCAGATCAGAGAATAACTTCCTGCTTGGCATGTTGAAGACTTCATTGTCAGTGTGTGTCTGGCTGTGGGAATGCTGTCTGATGGGAGATTCTCCTGAAGCATCGTCAACTGAAATGAGACGGGGAGATGGCTGTAGGCTTCTGTGACCACCTGCTCGGTGTATGGCTATTCTGTGATCTAGTCCCACGTAGTTTCTATGGTATTCTGCTTATTTTCTTCATCAGTCTTTGCTAGTATTCTTCCACTGACTTTTTAGGTTCTAACTAATGAGCTGTGTTCCATTTCCCGGGAACTTTTCATACCTAACCTCATTCAATGAGGTGCTGGATACCTGTAGGCAGGCAACAATTGAAATTGAACTGAAATATACTCACCGAAATACATCTGGTATTTTTACTGGTATGATTGAACTCCTACCAGTGAGTAAGCAAGCATCTATGTACTTTTTCAGATCTATTGACATTACAAGCTTCAGCATTCATTTATTGGGCATGATTTAAATTCTCTGAAGGAGATTGTAAGTTCAGACTGTAGGCGTGGACTCCAGGCCAGATTCAAAGAGTAACTCTCTTGTTTGATTTAGAACTTCTCCTTAATGGGTTCCTCTCCAGAATGGAGATCTAGAAAGATCTAGATCTAGAAAGATCGTGTCAAAACACGATCTGGTTGACAGGGATGATACAAAATGTAAATCGAAGTGAGCATTCATGGGCTTCCTTTGGGGGAAGGATTTAGCTTTATTTTCCAAAGTGTTTTTGGAAGACCACGGAGACCGTGGTTTTTTGCGGATGGGTAGTGGAGAAACATGGTAACTCCTCCTCTTCAGATGGAGAATAATTCAAAAGCCACCTATGGTCATAGACTAAAAAGAACTAGATCTGTTGAACTTAATGAACCCATTGCACTCAATAGCTTTTTACAACTCAAATCGAACCTCTTGAGTGCTGCTTCTAGGTCCAAAGCCGAGGATTAACAATTTCATCTTGTTCCATCGGACACAGAAGCTACAGTCCCGTAAGCAACTGGCATTTTGAATTGTAATATGCTAACAGAAATGGTGGGGATGTGTGCGTTCTCCTCTAAGCCATTGGCCAAAAAGCATCCTCTCAACATGCAGAATTTTTTTTTTTATTGCTGTAAAATCCTTGACAAATTTAAATTGTGTAATCCCTCTACAAATTGGGGAGCGATGGGTCTATTTTTTTTTTTTTTTTTTTTTGAGTAGACTAAAGTTGGATCAGGTTAACACTTTAGAGTACACAAGCAAAGCCATGGGCATTGTTCAGCAGAGTAAACCCATGCTGAAGTTTATTTGGAAGTTAGGAATGGCTTTTAGAGTGTCCATTAAAAAAAACAACCAACCCTTATCTTAGTAGACAGTCTCTTTTGAGAACTATTCTTTTATTCATTAAATAGAACAAATCAAGTTCCAAATGCCATATTGAAATTAGTGTGCTTTTGTTGTTTATTATAAGAATAAAAGAGTCTGGTCTTTCTTTCTCTTTGCCTTTGAGTGGAGGTTTATAGAGGAAGTCAGGCATTATTTTGTTTATAATTAAAGACTCTGTACTAAAGCACAATTTGAATAAGCAACTTTAATTAATCAAGGAAAAAACCCAACAACCTTCTACACCCATATTTCGGTTTCTAAGAATGAGTAAAAAGGGTTTTCTTTTTTCCCCTTTGAGGTTAGAAGCAGGTCAGGTCAGTAATTGGAGCTGGCTAGTCATCAGCTGGTTTGACCTGCTAGGCTAGAATTTTCTTTACTACGGGAAAGTGTAATCAGAAAACCAGATGTATCCCCGTCTTGAGACTGGAGCGTAATGAAAAGCAGGCAGTTCATTTATTTGCTCCAAGCCTTCAGATCTTCATTCAGCCATTTGGGGCTTGACTTTGCACCGGGCTTGGGGGGGACTACAGTGGGAGGCATTATTTAACTGGATCCAAGTCCAGCGATGTAGAAATTGAGATTCAAATGCCCATGTCGTCCCAAATCCCCTATTTCCTTCAAAGGTTGATAGCTATTATGTGCTTTCTGCCTGAAAACAAGGCACAAGTGAGAGGCTTAAAGCTAGGAGACTGTCCATTGTAGGCTTATTCTGACTATAAAAGCATTTTCCTGAGGTCCTACACATTCTGTTTTAGCAATTGGAGGGGGGAATGGGAGAGCATATCCTTCTGAGCAAATGTGTGTGTGTGGGGGGGGCAGGGTGGGGGGGCGGAATAAGCACCTTCAGTAGCTTGTTTTCATGACACAAACCATCCGATTCTGCATTCAGCTCTGTATACTCATTTGTCCTACTTTTCTCCTAAAGCTTCTCCTGTGTTTCCCAGTTCTGTTCTCTATTAAAATTCATCTTTGTATCCTCCTCCTAAAAAGAGGTCATCTAAAAGTGTTTTGACCAATTTTTTGTAGGCAGTCTTGTATATCAGGGTACTGCTCCTGTTTAATAAACTGGTTTGAACCGTTCTCGACATTCACCATTCCAAGGCTCGAACAAATGAGAAAAGCATTTATCGGACGTACAAACAAATATAGGATTCAGTTTATGAAGCCATGAGTCTAGAGGCAAATGACCACAATTAAGGAGGATTCCTCCCCGCCAACAGCCGATAGAGCCTCCCCTTTAGATGTCTGGAAGGCATTTCCCGTAGGGTGAATGGACAGTATGTTTCTTCCACCTCTAATTTTCAAGGAAGTTAGGTCAGAAAATCATCTGAAGACTCACAATGCTAAGCATCCTACATGTATGAGTCAAAACTGGAATTTTGCCTAGGATACAGAAAAGAAATCTGGGATTCTTCAGTTTCTGACTAATTTAGTGAAGGTGTTGAAGGAAGGAAGTAAAGCCTGGTGGAATCTATTCTTTTATGTGGCTTGGATATGGTTTAAAGAGTTGTGAGGGAGATGGGCTATAGAGATCTAAATAACTGCTCCGTTTAAAGACAACAACAGCAAAAACCAGTTGCCGAAAACCCGTAGTCTCTTTGACTTCTCTCACTGAGACTTTGTAAATATTATTGGAGCACTTGACGCATTGCAAATGAGTATTGGTGCATGCAGCAGACATCTGCTTGAGAAAAGGTTGGGATGGTCTGTCTTGCCCTTTCAAATGTCTTGTCCCAGCAACCATTCCTGGAAACACAGAAGAGAAGCTGAAGAGAGCAGAAACCCCTTCCTCCTCTCCATTTTTCTGGAGCCGAGAGCCTCGTTGCTTTTCCCCTGATCCAAGACAGGAGAGGGGGTTCTCTCCTTAAGACCGTTTAAGACTTTAGTCACCAGATAAAATGATTGCTGCTCACTTGGATTATGACAGCAGAGAGTTCTATTTTTGAAAAATTCCCTGGCGGGGAGGGAAAATGGAAATACTTTGGGTCTGTGTTCTCTGCGTGGCTTTGGCATTTAGAAGGAAGGGGAGAAATAAAGGCGGCCTTCCAGACGCGTGTTTGGTGACGTCCACCATCTTCTTTTCTGAGCAGGTATAGATCGCTCCCCCCGCACACCCACTCAGCTGACCTTTTCTCTGCTTCCTTTTTCCTGCTGGCTTTCAATTCCTCCCCCAGCCCCGGGTCTTTCTAATGTGTAGAACTAGGAACAGGTGGGCAGGAATGGTGGCTTTCAGTGGCTGTAGTTAGGAATTGGTTATCAATTGAAGGAGCTGGGTAAGTAAGTCTGCTGCCCACATGGTAACTGGCTTCTTCCAGAGAAACCTTTCAGTTGACATGTTTGGGCCAACCCTGAAGAACTTCAAAAGGATCTCCGCTATTTCCCAGAATGAGTTTCTTCATACTTTTCCTCTTCGAACACTGATTTGACTGAACCAATTCCCTGTTTTGGTTTGTCCTAGAAGTACGTTAAGGGAAGAAAAGGAAGGCACAGGTAAACAACAAATGGAAAGCATGGCCGAAGAAACCAACGTACTGGAATAGGCATCTGAGGGAGATTCCCACTTTCTGTAGGCTCATTCCCTCTGCTGAATCCTGTCTTTGGTCGGTCTTAGGACTGAGGGCCATCACATGAAACTTGTATTTGACCCTCTGAGCAACTGTCCCTCCTCACCTAATTGCTTTCCCTCTCCCCACTGGACCTAAGATCCAAAGATTTCCTGTTTGCCTGTTTTCAAAAAGGTGCCTGTCCTGTGTACCATCCCCTTAAGCTTCTGCTTCCTAAGAGCATCACTTAAACCTGAAATTCATTCAGGCTGACATGGTCCTAGAGAGTTAGATCCCCGATTCCATCTGACCCTAAGGAAAACTCTTCATGGGGGGGCTTTATATCTCTTTGTCACATGGGGCAAGAACTACGGTGTCAGTCCCGTGACTCTGTTCCTCTAGGTCCATCCCACAGACTAACCTGAGCCTCCCAATTCACTCTGTCTTCCATGTTTTTCCCTTTCTCAACATACTCCTGACTGTTCTCTTTTCACTAAAGTCCTTTTTCTTGTAGGCACACAAAAAGTTGAGGCTGTCAAAGTTTTTTAGTCCACATTAATCATTAAGGTAGAATTGAGGTCTCCAAACTAGAAAGTGGAGGGTGTGCACATCAGAATTTAACACGCGAACGGCACTCCACTTCTTAGAACAACACGGACTACCAAATTATGTTGAAGTTAAATCCACGCAGATCATTCAGGTTTGCCTGTCCAGATAGTTTTAAGATCTTTAAACATTTTTGTCTTAACTGCAGATCTAATTTCAGTCAGCCTCAGGATAATCTTTAAAAATGTAAATTCTTGGGTTTCCTAAATAATCCTAGGAGTGTACAGGTTTAAAACAGGAATCCCTTTGGAAATGGTTATTATAACCTTGAAGGATGGGGCGCCTGGGTGGCTCTGTCGGTTGAGCGTCCGACTTCAGCTCAGGTCGTGATCTCACGGCCCGTGAGTTCGAGCCCCGTGTCGGCTCTGTGCTGACAGCTCGGAGCCTGGAACCTGCTTCAGATTCTGTGTCTCCTTCTCTCTCTGACCCTCCCCCATTCATTCTCTCTGTCTCTCTCTGTCTCAAAAATAAACATTAAAAAAAATAATAACAAACTTGAAGGATGACCAAGTAGAAATAAAGATGGAGAGCACCCACTCTTCAATATCACAATGATGCCTGAGTGAATCTTTAAGATGAATCCTGCACGAAATTAAGAGCTTATGAAAAAATAGACCCTTTTATATGCAGAAAACCAACAAAGAAAAATCCTTTGCTCTAAGGTTGGTTTGGTCAAAAGTTGATTCTTTTAGTTAGAAAGGGTATTTGAGTGTAAATTCTTTGAAGTCTGTGCATAGAAGAGTAAAGCCTATTCTAGGATTTATATTACTTCTTTGGGAGTGGAGAGTGGTAGTTGCTTGTTCTAAACGTAAATTTCCTTTCTACTTTGACAATAATGTAAGAATTGTATTTTGGCTTCCCTTCTGGACCCACATAGATGGCTATCATTTGCTGGGTGAGTATAAGAAGTAGCAGTAACATTAGTGTTGGACTAAAACTATTAAGTTTATAACCAGATAAGTCCTATGTCATCTATACAAATAAAGGGGTATCATTAATGACCAAGGAGAAGGACTTCCACTGCAAGCTAAATGATAAGTGGTTTTGAAATCTGCACAATAAAGCTGGAAGGCTGAAGTAAACAGAAGCGAAGAGACTAGAAGACCAGCCTGAGGAAGGCAACGTTGCCTATCGAATAGTTTAGGGCCTCGGAGGATATGGAGACGGAGTCCATAGAGTTTTCTCCACTGGAATCCTTTTCCTCCGAAAGGGGATGTTAATATTGAGTTAATACTGAGTAGTTGAGGTCTGATACTTAGCCACTTCTATTGGTACTATTTCCGGTTCATGTGACTTTTAATATTTTAAACTCGATTTTAATTGACCTCTGTACCCTTTGATTCTCTTCTCACCAGCTCCTCCGGGTTCAGATTCATAGAAAACCAGAGAAGGGAAAATGCAACGGAGAACTTGGCGGCAGCTGGGGGTGAAGCTGCCTCATCTGCTTTCTGGGGCTCGGACTTAGGGACTTCGGGATCTGTGTGAGACAGCAGGTTGGCATGTTCTCTTAGCAATTGGGAGGCAACGGGTTGCCCAGCTGGCTCTACCAACCTCTGTGTGAGGTGTAGCTTAAATAGCGAATGGAAAATTCTTAAACATTGACTGGGTTGTCACGTGTTCGTGCTTGGATCTATGGAAGCACCGATTCAGAAAGCGTTACTTAGACTTGTCCCAAACCTTGGGTTTCTAACTCTTGGTAAAAGCGATATTTCTGCTGTATCTCATTTTGCATGGAGATATCATATGATTCCATAGGGAGCACTAGTTCAATGTTTCAAGGGGCCACATTTTTCTGTGAAGCAGATGGGTGTGTGGAGCTTCTCTTAGGTAGGAAGTAGTTAATAGGTGTTCCGTCTCTGCAATGTGGATAGAATCTATTGAGTCCTAAGCATTTTCAAAACTTCCCCATGCAGATGAAGACTGTCCTTCAAATACCCTTCTTTAGAAGATTTAGAATTTGATGCCGGCTGTTACTCAGATCTGATCTTAGAATAGCTTTCAGAGTCCATTTATGAACCAAACAACATAATCCACGTAGTTCTTCCCGAGTACATCACTTAGTTCAACCAACTAGCATCACACAGCTCCATTACTCCCCTTTATTCACAAAACTTGGCTCTGAACAACTGTGGTCTTTTCTTCCCCCCTTCCAGAAATAAAACCCAAAGTGTGAAGATTGTCCATTACTGATAGTATTCCAAAGAAAGGCTTAGGGGATGACGCAAAAGGGAAATTCAAATATGGTAGAGCTTTTAGTAATGGCAGTAGGACAGGGATGATCGAGTCATGAAGCCCCATGTGTGAATGTGCATGCATCCCACTTGCCAGACCTACTGGGGGGTGGGATCTGGGGAGGGTTTTTTTTTTTTTTTTTTTTCTTTCTCAACACTCGGAGTGAGATTGGAGTAACGGACGGGGTGGGACTCCAATGCATTCTAGGCCAGTGCCCAGGCACCTAGCATGGCCAACATGAGACCTTGGCACAGGGATGCTGGAAGAGAGACCCCAAAGTTATAGGAGATAATGGGGGATGTTCCAGTCCTTCCACTGGTACAACCAGAGGACTTGAGTGTAGGACTTGTGGCAGAAACTGGTTTGAGCTGCTGGCTCAGCCCTGGACCTGACTGAATGCCTAGTGCTGGTCTCGATTGACCTGCCTGGGGCTCTCCAGGAGGCCAGCCTGCAGGGAACCCATCCCCAGCTGTCCCATTAGCGCTGTCCTAAGTGGCCACTTTGAAGGGGATAGCACCGGCTTCTCTATAAATTCACTAGGTTGAGGGGCGCCTGGGTGGCTCAGTCGGTTGAGCGTCCGGCTTTAGCTCCTGTCACGATCTCACAGTCTGTGAGTTTGAGCCCCGTGTCGGGCTCTGTGCTGACCGCTCAGAGCCTGGAGCCAGTTTCAGATTCTGTGTCTCCCTCTCTCCCTGCCTCTCCCCTGCTCGTGCTCTGTCTCTATCTCTCTCTCAAAAATAAACATTAAAAAAAATTTAAATTCACTAGGTTGAGTGCCAAGTCCTGGATCTAACCATCCCTGGCTCTGTGACCTTGAAGAAGTCCCTTTACCTTCCTGAGCCAACAGTTCCTTAATTTGTCATGCTATCAGACAGATCTTAGACTTGTTGCACTTTTATGAAGTTCTTACGTTTTCTCTGTATTATGGAGTACCTAAGAATGCTCTACACCATTGCTCCTTGTTTCAGAAACTCTGTGTGTGTGTGTGTGTGTGTGTGTGTGTGTGTGTGTGTGTGTGTGTATGCACATGTGCAAATCAGGGTGGTCTCTTTAACACAGCATCTAATACAATACCTATCTAGATGATAAACATCCAGAACATGAGAAACCAGCCTAGGTAAACCAAAGCACATTTACTGTTTGTGGTAGCAATTTAAAATTTCGTATTAGCTTTCTTTTGTTTTTAAGCTCCTTTCTCCACCTCTTTAGGTCAGATAGTTGGGAAAAATGATAAAAGCTCGAGCAGGTCTAAATACGTTACAGGCGCATCTTCCATACGTATACTCTGGTCAGAGAGGCGTTTCAAAGTTCGTTTTAATGAGTCTTTTATGGCGCTTTATATGCGGCAACTTTCTCCACCCGTCATATGGATTGGTATTTCTTTTTTTGAAATATGCCTGCATTGCACACCCTGACATGCTTATAAACTAAATGCAGAAATGGCATTGCAGAAAGAATTATTTCATGCATCGCATCCGCAACTTATTTCCACTGTTTAACCTCACACACGTTGTTCTCATTTCCACTCTTCACAAGACATTTGTTCTTTTCACTGTTCTCTACTTTAAGTGGATGAGGTTCATCTGGTTTGTTGATGTTATAAAATATGGAATTCTCCTATTAATGGTTCTGAAATCATATGGGAGTACTTTGCACCGTGTCTTTGCCATGAGGCAGCATTACCTTGTATCATATAGAATGAGTTAACATGATATTAAATTACTCCTTTTTATGTCATTCACATTTTTTTACTTTCTGAGGACCTTTTGTCTTCCTATCTGTGAAGTGTGCAATTGTCACTGAGAAAAGGAAACCTTGTAGCATTTACTTGGAGCTTGACTTTTACATAAAGCTATGCAGATCAATGTATTTACTTAAGGGTTTGAGAGAAAGGATGTTGAAAAGTGGCACCAGAGGACATTAAATGATCTCTTTTGATCAATCTAGCCAGGTTTCTTTTAAACCCATTGACCTCCTCTGCCTATCAAAAGGTTCTGAGCCTTTCCAAAGAGTGTCAGCTGACTTCTTCTCTAGGCTATTCTAAGATACTGTGGGTCAGGGATTCCTTAGCTAAGTGAAAACAAGCAGATTATCTTGGTTAAATTCTTAACCAACTATGACCTAATTGATACAAAGATAACCACAACTTCATCTCCGAGCCAATTTACTATAACTGCCCTCGTTTTATTCTTATTAAAATGTTAATGGTTAGTAACGTGTGCAAAGGCCAGAGCACCGGTTTTCAAATGCAAGGGTGCACAGAATGCCGCGGAGGGCTTCTTGCCTTGTTAAAGCCGGTGCTGGCGTCTGATTGAGGGGGAGAGGCGGGAGACTCGGCATTTCTAGCGAGTTCCTGGGTGATCCTGCTGCTGGTCCAGAGATCCCACTCCAAAAATCACTGGGGTTGGGGGCGGG